>NC_042616.1:194278073-194611645 GCF_901001135.1 Rhinatrema bivittatum | reverse complement strand
CAGACCGAGGGTCCATCAAGCCCAGTATCCTATTTACTGCAGTAGCCAATCCAAGTTACAAGTACCTGGCAAGTACCCAAACATTAAGTGGATACCATGCTACTAATGCCAGTAATAGCAGTGGCTATTCCCAAAGTCAACTTGATTAATAGCAGTTAATAGACTTCTCCAGGAACTTATTCAATCCTTTTTTAAACCCAACTACAATAGCTTCCCTAACCATATCCTCTGGCAAAAATTTCCAGAGCTTATTTGTGCATTGAGCAAAAAAGAACTTATTCCAATTTGTTTTAAATCTGCGACTTTGCTAACTTCATGGAATGCCCCCTAGTCCTTCTATTTTCCGAAAGAGTAATAACCAATTCACATTTACTCATTCTAGACCTCTCATAATTTTATAAACCTCTATCATATCCCTCCTCGGCCATCTCTTCTTCAAGCTGAACAGTCTTAACTTCTTTTACTTTTCCTCATAGTGGAGCCATTCCATCTCCTTTATCATTTTGGTCGCCTTTCTCTCTACCTTCACCATTTCATTTTATTTCATTTGTTAAAATGTATTAATTGCTTAATGCAATAGGTCTAAGCGATTTACATGTCATACATTCTTAAAATAGATAACATAAAAATACAATTAAAAACAATTGAACAAACAAATTTAGATCACAGATGACGTTTACATAAGGTCATGTGATGACCAGTGCAACTGTATCTTTTTTGAGATGCAGTGACAAGAATAGTACACAGTACTCAAGGTGTGGTCTCACCATGGAGCGATACAGAGGCATTATGACATTTTCTGTTTTATTCAACTTTCCCTTCTTAATAATTCCTAACATTCTGTTTGCTTTTTTGCCTGCCACAGCACACTGAGCTGATTTATCCACCATGAAGCTTAAATCTTTTTCCTGGGTGGTAGCTCCATCAGCATATGTGGAAATCCTCAATTTCTCCTGGGGATAGAGAACAAGATCTTTAAAGACTGGGCCAGGAAAAGTTTAATACATATTTGTCATTTATTTGAATACAACTTACACATGGTACGCAGCTTTCAAGACCTACAACGTGCATATGCATTACCTCACTTGGATTTCTATGCGTACTTACAACTGAGACACTATATACACTCCGTAAATTTCAACTCCTTCCCAGTGGCAGGGAAGACTGTTCTTTCCGATGCTCGGACAATTTCTCATATAATACTATTCTAAGTCCAAGGCTTTCCAAGCCAAATTGAGCCCCTCTTCTCAATGTCTCAAATGTAACAACGAAATCAGTGACTTCATGCATGGTTTTTGGTCCTGCTCAAAGCTTAAGGCATTTTGGACACACATTCAAAAGCTCTGCACATTTATATCTAATACTGAGATCCCAAAAGACCTAAAATTATGGCTATTTGGGCTATATGCCCCTGGGTACAGTGGCCTGGACAAATACCAGAAAGCCTTTATAAACAAAGCTAACTTGGTAGCCAGGCAATCCATCCTACTTGTTTGGCTCTCCCTAGACTCCCCTTCCTTCAAACATTGGTCTAATAAAATGATGAGTTACCTAACTCAAGAGTACCTGACTGCCAAGGTTGCTTCCCCAAGTAAATGTGATAGGATCATGCAAATCTAGTCTCCATATGTCAAAAAACAATCTACCGAATTCCAGCAACAACTCTCTTTGCTCTGCTCTTAGGCAACAAATACAGCTACAAAAGTGGAGCGAAGTAAAATAGCAAAAGAACTCCCTAGATACCTGCCAACACAATTAGTAATTCCTGCTTAGCTTGTCAAACCACACGGCTTCCTAAGGGTTAACCACATGTTATTAACATGTGATATTATTATGTGACAACCATTTCTTATTTAGTTACTCACTTAATTATAACTGTATCCTCTGCAAGCAATAAAAACAGTTGTAATTGTTGATATTTGCTACCGTAAGTCTCTTTATTTTTGATGAATGTACAAGTTAAGGGAGGGAGGGAGGGAGGGTTTCAAGGATTAGAAATAAGGTTTCAAAAGACTTAGGGGTAGATTTTCAAAGGGTTACCTGTGCAGGCAGGTGCAAGTTACGCCTCTGGCAGGCGTAACTTGCACCTGCCTGCACAGGCCGCTGTGTCGGAGCACTCGGCCCCACCCTGGATCGCCGCCATGCCCCAGGATACACCCCCGGGCCACGGCTCCACCCACGCCCCGCCCCGCCCATTTTTTGAAGCCCCGGGACATACGCGCGTCCCGGAGCTTGTGCACGCCACCAAGCCTATGCAAAATAGGCTCAGCATGCGCAGGGGTAGGTTTTCGGGGGTTACGTGCGAATCTTACCTTAACAAATATATAACATATGACAAACTAATTGTTCTGATGTAATATAAAGGAAAAATATGTGTAAGAAAGTAAAATTCCTTTTATAATAAGTCTTTTTTAATTCCATTATTTCACACAGCCTCAATTCCATTGCATCTCCAGCAGTTTTCCCAAGCTCTCTTCCCCCCTTCCCTCCTTCCCACACAACCCCATTACCTTGTTTGCATAGGCCCAGCACTCACATTTCCAGCCCTTCCAGCCGTATTTCTAGCACTTTTCCCTGTGCAGTGCAGTCCCAGCCCTCTTCTTTTCACAGTCCCTGTTCCTGCATACCCTCCAGCTAAGATCTGTGGTTACCCCAGTCACTCCCCCCCCATCACCTCCAAGTAAGATCTGCTATCCCCCCAACTCTGGCCTCGGCTAACAGAGCCGTTCTTACTGCAGTTACCAACAGTTCTTTGCTTTTTGCTGGGTTAATAGGACTTGCAGCCTGCATATGGACATCCCGTGGTGATCCATTAAACTCTGGGTAATGTTGTTGGATATTGAACTGCAGCCTGAAACTGCAGGCAGTTTTACAGGAGAGCTGTTTCAGAAGTACAGCTGCTAATATAAGATAATGCTATCTTAATCTGCCAAGGTTGGGGGGGGGGGGGGGAGGCGAGGTAAGAGGTAGCAAAGAGTTTGTTTTTATGTACTCAGAGAGCTGCATGTGGCTCAGGAGTTCAGGTTACAGACCACTGCTCTAATACTACAACTAATATTAAATAAAGTAGGCCAACCCAATTACTAACATTAGAAATTATAGATGCATGGGAGAAAAATAAAGTCCAACAGCAATAATAATAATAATAATAATAATAATAATAACATGTTCACTCACATAGAAATGTTGCACAATGCACACCCTTGCAGGTAAGCTCTGTTAGTCAGGAACCCTCCTTTTCTGGGCCCCTATTCTTCCCCTGGTTCCTGATTCCTCTGGGTGCAGTTCTTTCTTTACTCCAATATCAACTGGTAAATTCTCAGAATAAGTCAGGAACATCTGAAGCTGCTGCTTCCTTTAGGCAGCAGCTCTGAAGCAGACTGCCAAATCCAGAATTCTTCACTGGACTCCAACTTCTAACTCCATTCTTTTCCCAACTCAAAGGCATGCTTCTTGGACAGATGGCAACTTAATTAGGGGTACTTAAACGTTTGTTTCAATTAATGTTTGTATGTTTCAGTGAATCTCTGTGTGAATATAAGCTGAAAAATGTTAGTGTCCCAAAGAAATGACTACATTGAATAATCAATGCATTCATTTTAATCGTAAAACATGGTTTATAAAGGCTGTACCTTTATCACTGATTCTAGGTACAGAGCAGCACATGACGTGAGCCATGTTTTACAAAAAGGGGATAGTTATCTTAAAACAAACAACAACAGCAAACAAACAGAAAAACTAAAAGTATAATGAAACTGGGACATAGAATCAAGGAATGGAAGCAAGCTATTCAGAAAACAGAACGGATGCAAATATAGAGCAGTCAAATATTTACAGTTCAGAGTACGTGACGTAAGAAAACCTTTAATTCTAAAGTAAAAGAGAAAGCACAAACTTAAAAGCTTAAAAAAGTGACAATAAGTTACATGACAATATCAGCCAGGAATTAGACAGGAACCACCAATAGGGAAGCCCAGCAATGTGCATAAAGGTAAACAGTTGGTTGGAAACTAAAATTCAGATTAACAGGCAGTGTACTGAAGGGAAAAACTAAAAGATGGTTGTAATGATGATACATCAATAGACAGGGGAGCCATAACAAAGAAATTAAATAATATAATAAATAAATTGTACAAAAAGGCAACAAAAAGGCTAAAATCAAACATGCTATATCACAGAAGACAACATGCAAAAATAAATAGAATAAGTGAATAGAAGGATCAAAACAAGACATACCAAAATAGCAGCCTCGGGATAATATACAACTTGAAAGCATGAGAACATCACCATCAAAAACAAGACGACCACTCAATTTCATAGTTTAAACCACAAGGTTACATGGTATTCAATGTAAATATCTTGCATTGTTCTGTGGCAAGCAGCATTTGATGACAAAAAAGTGCAGGTCAGAGACCAAAGGGCATAGACATGATTAGTGTGAAACCAAAGGGGTCTCCAAAGGAGTCTGTTGGATATTGCTACAATCCTCAGATTTCTTTGTTTTGATCTTATAGATTATTTTACCAATATAGAGGATGAGTCAGGAATAAAGAATCATATAGACAACCCCTATTGAATCAAAATCCAAAGAAACCTTTAAAAGAATCCTTTTTATGTGTGACTAGGTATAAAAATACAGTGAGTGATAATGAAAGAGCATAGGCTTGGCAATGGCCACACAGGCCATGGCCCAGTGCAGGGGTAACGTGATGGTCAAGAGAAGGGGTGTGCAAAGGCATTTAGAAGACACCTGCATATCATAAAAATTATGTCCTCTGTGGAAGGCAATCCAAGGAAAAGTGTGAAATAACGCATGAGGGGTTAGCACTGTTGACTGACATCTAATGATGGCACAGATCTGGTGAATATGGAAAGAATAAGGGAGGACCCAAGTAAGTCTCAATATTGGAGGAGGACTTTGGCAAGTAGCAAGAGTCCTGATTGATGAATAAAGGCAGTTTTTATAACATAGTTAAACATGACATCTTTTTGCAATTGTTAATTCAAAATTTCTAAATATTTGCTGATCTTAAAAAATTGAAAATAAAAAAAATAGTGAATATGGCATGTGCAAATGTTTGGACATCCTTCCAGTTGATTCATTACTACCTTTTCTTTTCATGCAGTCTTACTTGTTCTGTTACCGGTGTTAACTGCTGCAATATATTCGTTCTCATCTCATTTATGGCTTCCCACAATGTTTCAAAGGAAAAGACTTGTGGTCTTACCATTGATGGTATTTCTATCTCGGGAAGAGACCCAACAGCTCCCGAAGCTTCTCCTCCTGAGGCTCCTCTTTCATCACCGCCCTGCCCCTGTGCTCCCAGGGGGCTGGAAGCTGCCGTCAGCACTGCTCCGGGCCCTGCTGGAAAGAAGTCCTGGACTCTCTGGTCTCGGGTTTCCTCCCCTGGAGAAAGTACAACACTTTCGGCAGCTGGATTAAGCAGTGGAGTCCTCTCGGCGCGACTCAAAGGTGCTATTGAGCCTGGTAGAGAGGGGAGCTCAAATTCCCCTCCCCCTCTCTGCAGTGGTTGGTCTCCCACTCCTCTGTCGTTGCGTGTGACATGGGCATCCATCGGGCCGGTCGGAGTGCTCGCCGAAGCTACTGCAGGGTAAGGAGTCCTCGGCTTGCGCTTCCTTCCCATCATAAAGGTAAAGTTTTCACAGGAAAAGTAAAACCTTTTAGAGATTACACGAGGACGCTCATAACACAGCAACTCATCCGGTGGCCATCTTGGATCCCCCCATTTTTATTTTTTTTAAAGGCTTTTTTTTTAAACCCACTGAAAAAAAACAATAGGAAAAACCAAACTTTTTCCTGTCTTTTTTTTAATTCCTGAAATGCAATGAAATAGGAAATAATGTTGGTATTTCCTATTTCGTTGCGAACATTCCCATCCCTAACAGAGGTATCGTGGCAATTCATGGATTGTCCATGTCCTGGGTTAGTTTCAGACCTGATGATAGCACACTACTTCTGGGTGCCTTAAGGGAGTGCAAAGTGCCATGATACACACTTCAGACAGCAGGAGAAAACATTAGATACATAGTAGTATGGAAGTAACTGCTACAGTGCACATTCAACTTTGTATCAGATGAGGGCTTAAAGAAGAAGACCCGAGAGCTATGGCAGAAAGAATGGAGGTGACTGGACTGGTTGTGTTTCAGGTGGGATGGTGCCAGAGATAAGTTCATAACATGGCCATCTGGGAAATTTTCACATGGTCTGCCTAGTTCCTGTTTCCATCATTACCCATACTACCACTCAGCTCGACGCTGTCTCTGCCTTGCACTTAAACAAACCCACATGCAAACATACTCTGACTTTGACATGTCTCTGTGTAGCACTATCATGGAGCGTTATATGGAAGGTACCTCAGGCCTAGCTGGAAACTCTTCAGGGTGTTAGCACCCACTTTTAAAATGTATTATAGTTGCAGAAAGACTAAATTAATTCTTTGCTTCCATGTTTACTAATGAGGATGTTGGGGAGATACCAATTCCAGAGATGGCTTTCAAGGGTGATGAGTCAGACGAACTAAACCAAATTACTGTGAACCGGGAAGATGTAATAGGCCAGATTGACAAACTAAAGAGTAGCAAATCACCTGGACCGGATGGTATGCATCCTAGGGTACTAAAGGAGCTCAAAAATGAAATTTCTGATTTATTAGTTAAAATTTGTAACCTATCATTAAAATCATCCATTGTACCTGAAGACTGGAGGGTGGCCAATTTAACCCCAATATTTAAAAAGAGCTCCAGGGGTGATCCGGGGTAACTATAGACCAGTGAGCCTGACTTCAGTGCTGGGAAAAATAGTGGAAACTATCCTAAAGATCAAAATCGTATGGCATTTAGAAAGACATGGTTTAATGGAACACAGTCAACATGGATTTACCCAAGGGAAGTCTTGCCTAACAAATCTGCTTCATTTTTTTTGAAGGGTTTAATAAACACGTGGATAAAGGTAAACCAGTAGATGTAGTGTATTTGGATTTTCAGAAGGCGTTTGACAAAGTCCCTCATGAAAGGCTTCTAAGGAAACTAAAAAGTCATGGGTCAGGAGGCGATGTCCTTTCGTGGATTACAAACTGGTTAAAAGACAGGAAACAGAGAGTAGGATTAAATGGTCAATTTTCTCAGTGGTAAAGGATAAACAGTGGAGTGCCTCAGGGATCTGTACTTGGACTGGTGCTTTTCAATATATATATATAAATAATCTGGAAAGGAATACGACGAGTGAGGTTATCCAATTTGTTGATGATACAACATTTTTCAGAGTAGTTAAATTACAAGCGGATTGTGATACATTACAGGAGGACCTTGCAAGACTGGAAGATTGGGCATCCAAATGGCAGATGAAATTTAATGTGGACAAGTGCAAGGTGTTGCACATAGGGAAAAATAACCCTTGCTGTAGTTACACGATGTTAGGTTCCATATTAGGAACTACCACCCAGGAAAAAGATCTAGGTATCATAGTGGATAATACTTTAAAATCGTCGGCTCAGTGTGCTGCAGCAGTCAAAAAAGCAAACAGAATGTTAGGAAATATTAGGAAGGGAATGGTTAATAAAAAGGAAAATGTCATAATGACTCTGTATCGCTCCATGGTGAGACCGCACCTTGAATACTGTGTACAATTCTGGACACCGCATCTCAAAAAAGATATAGTTGCGATGGAGAAGGTACAGAGAAGGGCAACCAAAATGATAAAGGGCATGGAACAGCTCCCCATGAGGAAAGGCTGAAGAGGTTAGGGCTGTTCAGCTTGGAGAAGAGACAGCTGAGGGGGGATATGATAGAGGTCTTTAAGATCATGAGAGGTCTTGAACGAGTAGATGTGAATCGGTTATTTACACTTTCAAATAATAGAAGGACTAGGGGCATTCCATGAAGTTAGCAAGTAGCACATTTAAGACTAATCGGAGAAACTTTTTTTTACACTCAATGCACAATTAAGCTCTGGAATGTGTTGCCAGAGGATGTGGTTAGTGCAGTTAGTATATATGGATTCAAAAAAGTTTTGGATAAGTTCTTGGAGGAGAAGTCCATTAACTGCTATTAATCAAGTTTACTTAGGGAATAGCCACTGGTATTAATTGCATCAGTAGCATGGGATCTTCTTGGTGTTTGGGTAATTGCCAGGTTCTTGTGGCCTGGTTTGGCTTCTGTTGGAAACAGGATGCTGGGCTTGATGGACCCTTGGTCTGACCCAGCATGGCAGTTTCTTATGTTCTTATGAAAGTAAATGCTCCCATTTTAGAAACACCCATACACTATGTGCAGCATCATAGCCCTTGATGCCTTGCCCAACACAAAATACACTGACAATGTTTACCTTCAAACTTGTATAACTTTTGCGACCGTCGCTGCCCGACGTCTCCACTACGCCCACCTTACCTCTTTGGCGACTCCCTCTGTGCCTGTTGGAAGTTTGGCTGTGGTGGTGTCATCATGCCATTCTTCTCCGGCGTCCCCTCAATCTTTTCCATTAACCCCCAGTATAAACCTATATGTCCCAGTTACCACCCAGTATGGCACAGTCTATCTTAGGTGGGAACACTGATTACAACTCCCCTTTGTGACCCAGTCTATCCCAGTGATCCCTCTGTATGACCCAAGTATGTCCCAGTTTAGCACCAGTAGGACCCAGTCTGTACCTGGTAAACTCCCACCCACCCCCTAGCCTGCTATGGTGTCTACTCACTCAGAGAATTTTGCGATCCCCCCTGCTGCTGCTGCGCTACAGGAGGTCTCTTACCTTCCTCCAGAGGCCGCTCTGAAGCCAGGGCCTCGCCTACGTTCCATCCGGGACTTGCTCCAGGGCCTGAGAGGCCTAGCTGTGCCTGTGGCTTGCATGCCTCTGCGTTTGGACTTCCTGGTTTCCAGCCACGCCCGTTTCCCTAGGGGCTGGCCCGCAGCTCTCTACCCCAGTTATAGGACCAGCGGTGGGCGGTCCTGGCAAGCTCCTCCCAGGGAGTTGCCTTCTACCTCCAGTATTTAAGGACTTTCTGTTCACTTGCAACGGGCCTGCGGATCGGGTTCTACAGTCGTCTGTAACCTTGCCGATCCAGGTCCACCGTGGTCTGCCTTGTGTGATGGCTCCTTGTCCTGTCTCTGTCCTGATGTTGGCCTGCGGATCAAGCTCTACAGTTGCCTGTAACCTTGCCTGATCCAGGTCTACTGTGGTCTGTCTTGCCTAGATGGTACCTTGTCTCGATGTCTGTTTCTGACCTTGCCTAGATGTCTGTTCCTGTTCCTGCCAGCCGTAAGGGCTTCGGATGTCAGTATCCCAGCATCGGAGTTCCTGTTCGCCTGGGTCTTCCCCGCACCCTCCTTTCCTCAGCGTGGTCCGCGACCAGCCTTCCTGGGCTGTGTAGGGCGCGTCTGGGACGGGGTGGTCCGTGACCAGTCTAGCTGTGCTGGCTGAGTAGGGCGCCCTGATGGACAGTGCCATGTTTCCGTCCAGCCTTGTCTACAGTGTCTTGCTTCAGCCCTTGCCCGGATGTCTTCGTGTCTCTGCCTTGACCTACGTCCTCGTCTGGTTCCTGAGCCTTCTGTCCTGTTGGGCCCTGGAGTGGCCAACAGGAGGGATTCGTCCCACGAGCTCTTGAGCTTCTGCCAGCCGAAGGGGCTTCGGATGTGAGTATCCCAGCATCGGAGTTCCTGCTCGCCTGGACCTTTCCTTCTTGCTTCAGCCCTTGCCCTGATGTCTTCAGTGTCTTGCTTCAGCCTGTCTTGGATGTCTGCTTCAGCCCCCGTCTGACGTCTTCTGTATAAGGCCTCTGTCCGGCCTGCTGCCCATTGCCGTTCCCTGCGGCAGGTCCGAAAGGGCCGGGAACAGTCGGAGGACCGTTCATTAGTCAACTTCCCTGTGTTGGCTACCATGGGCATGCAGGTCCGGCTGAGGGTCGGACTCCCTGCTTCTGTTCCTGCCTGCCTGGCTCACCATGCCTGCTCAGCTCACCTCCCACGGTGTGGCTGGGGCTCCTCCCTGGCTTTCGCCGTGGCCCAAGGGCTCACCACCCGCTTACGACAACCGCGCCCGCGCGCGCTCATAACAGAGAAGCCAACCCACCAAACACCAAGTCAAAAATCAAAATGATTTTGATTTGGCATCTGTACTTGTGTGTGTAAATGAGGAATAGTAAATTAACATGTGTAAGTTGGATGACATTTGTGCATACTTCGCTATTAAAATTCCTCATTATGCACATATATGCAAACGCCCCTTTTTTGTCCTTAGCTTTTTGCTCGTGTACACACACATATATGCATATGTGGCCACTTTTTAAAATATACATTATTAGATGAATTTTAAAAGCTTGGCACTCACCAAAGCCAGGAGATAAGCGCATCTCTCGGGTTGGCGTATGCCGCATGGATTTTATAAAGCACACAAGTATGCACATATGTCCTGGTACGTGCACAAATTAAAAAGTTAAAAAGGGGCGGGGCATGGATTGGACGGAGCATGGACGGGACATGGGAGTTCCGGGAAGGTCTCTTGAAATGTGCGTGCCGGGGTCCCTACTGCATAACTTTACATCTTCTATGGATGGCGTGTAAATATTAAAACAAAAAAACCAAGGCTAGTTAGCGGGGTTTTAAGGGTTGGGGAGAAAAGAGTGACATATTAACTAGGGGGGTTAAGAAGTCTTATCCTTTATCTGGGCAAACTGGGAATGAGCTGTAAAAATTGCTAATTGCGTCGGCACAAATATCTAATAAAATCCCCTCAGTTACGCACTACATTTAGCATTTGCGTGTACATATAAAATTGCGCATACAGCTATTTTATATCATGCACGTATATACACACATATGTTATAAAATGGCCACATCCATTAGTGCGAGCCGGCATATGCACATATGTGTGCGCCCATGCGGCTGTTTAAAAATTACGGTCCCCTTGCTGTTGGGCGACATACATTCGTATATGACTTTTTTAAGCGAGTAAGCCTTTGAAAATGTACCTGTTAGATTGTAAACTCTTTGTAGCAGGCATTCTCTGTTCTTGTATAACATTTTTGTATAGCACCCTGATTTAGAATGCTACCTAAATAATTAAATAAATAGTATTTGTTAACTGGATTTGTTTTTTAGTCACCTCCGTATCAGAAATTACTTGCCTAACCTAGCCTGCTGCATTGCAGTCAGTGCTGCTCTGATTTATGAGGCTGATCATCATTTAGTGAAATCAGATTGCTTTTACTGTTTATTATGAATGGATGAATAATGAGGAATTGTCAAAGTAGCAATCATTACTTCATAGACATTCCACAAAGAATGATCAAAAAGAACAGAGAAGTCAAATGAAAGAGACATAATGCAGTATTCCAGTGTTTCCCCAACAGTGTGCCATCAGACCTGATTACACGTGCCACAGAAAATTCACCACTGCCTGAGGATCAGGTCTAGAACAGCATCTGGGCTCTGCTGTCAGCATCTTACAGCTACAAGAGACACCATGCCTCCTTCCCAGCTAAAGTATGAGCAACAGAGTGAGAGTATAGGCATTAATAGGCAGCATGGAGAGAGTGAGAGTGGATAGCCCAGCCCTGCTTTGTACCGAACACACATTGCCCTCAGCATCTCCTCTTTTGAGTTTGAGTGAGATGGGCAGAGTATGCACGGAGCACTGGAAGGATCCTTCCGAGTTTAAGGGGCAGCAGCAATGAAGGAGCTCCGGCAGCCACGTGTGACTGCCAAGGTAAGTAGCCAAGCAAGATGCCCAAAGCGCACAGATTTCTGCTTTTTCCTGGATGTAGAGGCAGCTGGAGAGCGGGAGTGAGGAGTTCTATTCACAGCAAGGAACTGTGGGGGGACAGCCAGGATAGAGAGTCCATGTGTAGTGAGAGGCTGAGGGTAGGGAAGGAGCAGGAGTCTGCAGTCAGAGAGGAAAAGAAGGAGCCAGGAGCATTTGCTGGATGAGGAGCTGTATGGTGAGAAAAATTCAGGGATGACGACAAGAGAACAATACCAGCAGCAGTTGTCAGCATGCTGAGTGTATGAATGTCTGTTTCTATATAAGTATGTACTGTATGTAATCCTTTGCTGGGGTTTTGTTGCTTCCCCTTGGGCCATACAAGTATTTATAAGTCAGGGCTTCTCTTGCCATCCTTCCCCTCCTTCCTGAATTTCCCAGGGAGTGAGCTCTTTCTGTGGGTGGGGAGAGAAAACCTCTGTGGACCAGGTGATGGAGAGTCTCATCTATGGTGTCTGTGTCCCCTTCTGGTGTGGTGTTCTCAAGGACAGACAGGCTGGACTTAGACTGTTTGTGGGTCAATCACTATCCCACAAACATTCAACAACTGAAACTGTACCATTGAACTATTTACACGGTTTCTTTGCTGGGGATGCTGGTGTCCATCTCTCCAGCTCCTGGGAGGGAGTTTGCCACTGCCTATTCATCTGTGCAACAGCCCAGTAGAGCGAAAATCCTAGTAGGGGGCCCCCACGCCATGAAAAGGTCTTACCTGAGTCCAAAGTTCATTCTGAATCCCACAGCCTGTGTCCTGGTCCGTTTGGTGGGGGGGGGGGGGGGAGATTGATTGGGAGGCTCCCAAGGCTTGATAGTACAATCTTGATGGACCTCGCGGGGAGAGAGGCCAGATCTTCCAGTTCAGCCCACAGCTCTCTGTCTCCTTCACCAGGTTGTGCAGAGGGGTGGGACAAAAACCACACGAACAAAAAGGGGAGAAATCCAAAAGTCTCTATACAAAAGGTCTCACGCTGGGTAGTGCTGTCACTGGTCTTGCTTCCTCTATGGCAGTGGTTCTCAAACCTTTTTCTATCAGGACACACCTGAGAGATGAGGCTCACATGCGTGATACGCTGACCACATGACCTTAATGGGACTAAATATAAACATATACTCTGCATCCACAGGAATCCCCCTCTTCCTAACAACAAGTGCAGAGTAGAACAAGAAATGAAAAGGCAATAGCCCTACACATGAAAAGGCAGCAGTCCACCACCAGTGCAATATCATATTGAGAAAACACAAGAAACAAGACTGATAAAAAACAGAATACAGGCAGACCTACCTTCAAATTACAAATGTGAAAACAAAAACTGGAATGGAAACCCCAAGACCACCTTCTTCATGCAGTGGAAAACTGGAGAACTGGAAAGAAATATATTTGCTCCTACACTAAGCAAAGTTCAAAGATAGAAGAAAT
The DNA here is from genome assembly GCF_901001135.1 of Rhinatrema bivittatum. Taxonomy (NCBI): domain Eukaryota; kingdom Metazoa; phylum Chordata; class Amphibia; order Gymnophiona; family Rhinatrematidae; genus Rhinatrema; species Rhinatrema bivittatum. The sequence goes on along the minus strand of NC_042616.1, from coordinate 194,598,455 downwards.
GCATATTCTCAAAACTGGCAAACTGTGGTTCTTGTACCTCGTCACTCCCCTTCATGCCCCCATCACCCCTCACTTCTCACAACTACTCATTCGTCCCTTCACATGCTCATATCCCTGTCCAACAATTCCGACACCCTCCACCCCTGCATCCTCTTCCCTGTGCCACCTATCTCCCTTTCTCAACTCTCCCTGCCCTTCCCTCTCCCTCTCCCCTTCCCTACCCAGCATCCCCTGACCTCCCCAACCCAGCAGGCCCACCTCCATCTCTCTCTCTACTTCCATCGCTCCTCCCTGCCCAGCAGCCCTAGCCCCTCCTTTCTCCACCTTTCCCTACCCAGCAACCCCCAACTTCCTCTCTTCCACCCTTCTTACCCAGCAGACTCCAGACTCCCTATCTCCCAAGGCCTTTCTGCCCAGCATATTTCCCCCTCCTGGCTCGCAGCCAGCATAAAAGCCTTCAGTCCAATCCAGAGACTCCCTCTCACTTTACCAGCAGCAGATGAGGGCAAGAAGCATTGAGGAGAGGAAGAAGATGAGGCAGCAGCAGCAGAGTCAGCAGTGGATCTATAGAGCATGCACCTCTCTCCCTCATGCTCCTGCTTTCATGTCCAGGCCCCATGGGGTGAAGAAAGCATCAGCAGCCTCACTGCCAAGCCAGGCAGAGGATGATAAAGTTGGTGTCCTGCCGGACCCATATGAAAAGGAGATGGCGATATCTCGCTCTGATCTGGGTGAAAGAGAAGGGAATAACCTCCCACTGGGCCAGGAAGAGGAGAAGGAAGCAAAAGCATACTCCTGGGGGAATTCTGCGCTACCGTGGAACGCAGAATTTGCGCAGAATTCCCCCCTGCACAGAATTGCCAAATTCTGCGCAGAAAATAGCAGAGGAGACCCTATCATGCCACGAACGGAGAGCGTCCTGCAGCATACGCTCTGTTCGTGGCAAAGATGAAGGCCCAGCGCCCTGTTCGCGGCGAAAAGGGAAGGCCCCCATGTGCTGCGGGATGCGCTCCATTCGCAGCAATGATGAAGGCCCGGCGTGCCGTTCATGGCACACAGGGGCCTTCCCTTTTCGCTGCGAACGGAGCGTGTCCCGCGGCATGCCGGTGAGAGGAAATGTGTGTCAGAGAGGAGAGGGGAGGGTGAGAGAGAGCAGGAGGGTGTGAGAGAGAGCATGGGGGGGATGCCAGTGAGAGAGAATGTGTGTGTGAGAGAGGGGAAGATGACAGAGAGCATGGTTGGTAAAGGGGGGGAGGGTGAGAGATAGCATGGAAGGTAAGAGAGGGTGAGTGGGGGGGATGCTTGAGTGTGGGTTTCAGAGAGAGGGAGCCTATATGAGGGGAGGGGGATGCCGGTGAGAGAGAATGTGTGTGTGAGAGAGGGGAGGGGGTATGGGGGAAGGTGAGAGACAGCTTGGTTGGTAAGAGGGGGAGTGGGGGGGATGCTTGAGTGTGGGTTTCAGAGAGGAAGCCTATATGAGGGGAGGGTGACAGAGAGCAGGAGGATGTGAGAGAAAGCATGAGAGGTAAGAGAGGGGGGCTGGGGGGATGCTTGAATGTTGGTTTCAGACAGAGGGAGCCTGCATAAGGAGATTGTGAAGGAGTATGTATGTGTGTAAGAGATTGGGAGCTTGTGTGTATGAAAAAGGGATCATGTGTATGTGAGGGTGCTAGCCTGTGTGAAGGGATTGTGTATGTGTGAGACAGAGCCTGTGTGAAGGGCTGCGTGAGAGAGAGACATAGGTAGCCTGTGTGAGGATGAATGTGTGAAAGAGAAAGGGAGCTTGTGTGGGTGTGTATGCAAGAGAGAGGGCCCTGTATGAGGGGATGTGTGTGTGTGTGCGAGAGAGTGAGGGATCCTGTATGAGGGTGTGTGTATGTGGAAGGGACACTCACAGTGAATTTCTAGGGAAATTCTGCTCAAAATATTTAAAATTCTGCAACTTTAAGTAATAATTTAAAATGTAATAATTTAAAATGTAATTACTTAAAGACTGTCATGTAAATTTGTTATTTTGACCAATATAAAGTTTGCAGAATTTTGAAGAATTTTCAGTTTTTGTGCACATAATTTTAAATTTTTTTGCGCAGAATTCCCCCAGGGGTAAAAAGCAGCTTCCTGTCATACCCAATAAAGGAGAAATGAGCCAACTCCTGTCCAGACTGATGAGGAAAGAGCAGCCTTCTGCTGGGTCTGCGACACACCTTCTGTGACCTCGCGGTACCTAGGGCCAGTGCAAGGGTAGTAGGTGCCCTAGGCAACCTCTGCCTTGCGCCCACCCCCTCCTGTTCATGCTGTGCCGTGTCCCCCCCCGTTCGCGCTGCCCACCGCCGGTCTCGGGCCCAACTCTTCCTACTTCGTTCACGCCGCTCACTTTATGTTTCTCAGGGCGACGAGCAGTGCGTGCTGCTCGCAGCCTGAGAAATCTCTACTCCTCTTTGCCACGGGTGGCTCCGCTCGTGGCACCACCTGGCTGCTCTTCGGCATCCCCTAAGGGTCGGCGCCATAGTTGACCGCCTAAGTTTGGCTAAAGGACACGCCGGCCTTAGCGACACAGTAGTGTGTCCCGACGCACCTGTTGAGAACCACTGCTCTATGGGGTGGGGTTGTTCACAGGTCTCCAGCCCCTGCTCTCAGGATTAGAGGGGGTTGCTCCATTCCCAAGGCACAGGGTTATTTCCCCAGAATAAGAAAACGTATCAAAACTGGACCAAAATCTACAAAAGCCTTAACTCTCTATCACAAGGGAGGCAGACTCTCTCTCAGAAAGGGAGTGTGTACTGAGAAGGGACCTCCTCTAAATGCAAGAAAAAATACCAAGCTGGGTTAATGGGCCCAGCTCAGCAGGGAGGAAAGAAAAACAGCTCCTTACTCCTCAGCCTCCAATTCAAAGTGACCACCAGGCTCTATGCTCCTCTAACTCCACCTTATGCCCCTGGGATATCTCACCCAGTCAGCTCAGTGGAGAGACTGAAGGAGAATGGAAAATCCCATCATGTTACTAGTCCAGACGGTAAAGCACCTAGGGCCATCTAATGACAAACCGAAGAGTTGTTCCCATGTATATATATATATATATATATATATATATTAACTTAAAGTTAGTGGTGTGAGAGAGCATGTCCGTTAATTTAAAAAATAAATATTGAAACTGTGCATGGTTACATTTGTGTTTCCCATCACCTCTATCCTTTTGTTTTTAAAATTAGAAGAGAGATTGATGGGGTTTTCAGTAGTTCCCTAGTTCTTTCTTTGGCCACAGAGAGCCCTCAATGTCTGTAATTCTGCTCTGCAGAGGTCGGTGTGTCACGCAACATTTTTTGTTAATATACGTTTGCTTTGGGCTTGAAAAGGCTGAGAAAATATGTAGCAAAGTGGGCCGTGGCACTGGCATGTGCACTTAGTAGTGTTTTATTATTTTGTACTGCCCCCTGCTTCCTGATATACTGTGGCACAAAAAAATGAGGTATCCATGTGAAATAAACAGCGGTATCTGTTTCAGTTTGATATTCTAAATAAGTACCCACTCCCATGTGCTGTTATATTCTAATGATGAGGTAGTGTTTTGCATCTTATTTTAGAAACATTATTTAATAATTATCCTGAATTATATTAAAAACAATGATTCTCCCCTTTTGAGGGGTACACAAGACAGGCTTCATTTGGTGAGTATGAAAGATCATTCTTTTAAAGTTTCTGAAACTACAAAGTTTCAAAAATAAATTGTTCTTCGTGTTTCATTTTATTTATAATCATTTGTTAAAAATAGACCAGAAACAAAACATCCAACCGCAGAAAGGTATGCATATAGCTTAGCGAAAGTAGAGACCTATGGTGCTTAGTGAAGACTATTAATCATAGTTAAGCACATTCATCTTGCTTCTTTCTAGCTAACCAGAATAATGATCTGGATTATTATTTCTAATTAGAGGAAGTAATAGATCATGTATAACCTTAGGATGAGTCTCATTAATTAACCTGAGTCTTAAGGGACTTCAGATAGAGGTAGTTAAGCACTCCGTCTTTGTCATACTCCGCACCATCAGTTTACACTTTGCTGGCAAGGAAGCAACACATTTCATTTCATTTGGAATAAATAACTTAAAATTGATTAAAAGTGAATAGATAAGAAAAAAATATCTGAAGAGCATTAATACAAGAGCAATAAAGAAATGGACAGAAAGAAAACTTAGTTGCTTACCATAGTTCCTGGCCGACCACTTCCCCAGACAAATACAACTGTTCAAAACTTCTATAAAGCCATTCATTGAAATCCAACAAATTTGTGTTACAAACTGAAAGCAGCTGCAGAGGGACTCAGGAAATCACAGTCCTTAACATAAACCTTAAATGTTTATGGTTCCTTTAAAAGCAGAGTATGTATGGCCTTATCTAGACTAAAGTCCATGACAATATCACACTGAGCTGTTCTTCTGGAGAGTTCAGTTGTTTTTCCTTTTTTAAAACTTCTTACTGGAAGAAATGTTTAAAAACTGTGTTTTAGTAGAAAGCAGTATAAAATGATGCATTTAGAGAGCAACATGGGAAGGAAAGAACTGAAAACTACCAAACAAGAAAATAATCTAGGGGTAAGCAATCATTTGTAAGCACTGTGTAAATTCAGCACTAAATCATAGTATTAATTTTTTTCCCCACTTGCTACAAGCTAGTAGTACAGGTGTTAACATTTAACACATGAGCCCCCCATGGTCATTTTATTTCTCAAATTCAATTACAAATGCAAAAAAGGACTAACTTCAAAAGTGCATCATGACAATGTGGGATAGATATGCACAGCCAATTTATTTTTAATTTTGCTTTATTTTTTAAATTTAATTTGTGTCTCATTTCTCTTTATTCTTTAAAAAGAAAAAAAAAACAAAAGAAAAGTTAAGTCTACACCTAACCCCTTACCCCCCCCCCCCACACATACACAATTACAGGCTTTCCCCGTATATCGCACAATACTTTTGCATGTCCCCACCCAGATACGCTCTCCTATTACCATGACCTTCTTTGCATGCAATATAATGCAAATGAATGCAAAGAAGGTCATTACTAGGCAATTTGATGCAAACATTTTATCGTAGCTGACCGAGAAGGAGGACAGCCACGATAAAATAACACCTCCCTAGTAAGCATTAGATGTGTGACGGGTAACCCGGGACTCTAACACGGGTTCTGAGGCTCCCGCCGCACATTTTAAGGTGGTAGGGAATAAAAATAAAAAAAAAAAACTGTGGCCAAAATAAAAATAAAGTTTAAAGCATGTGTGCAATCTCAGACTGCTGGCACCATTTCTAATGATGTCAGCAGTGGGACAGAAGCAACTAAGGGGGTTGTTTATCAAAGTGCTATATGGCATTTTCGCATGCGTTAAGGCATTTTTGCATGCGAAAAACGCCATGACGCATGGTATGATGCAAATTAGGAAAAGGGGAGGAGTTTGGGGTGGGATTTGTGGCCAAGTGGGCTGGCTTCGTAATTTATGAAGCCATATTGCACGGCTTTTAACTACACCTTTTTCATTAAGCCTGTTACCCAGATAAGAGAGTCCATCAAGCTAGGCTGAGAGAACATTGCACAAATCTCATCTTTGGTTGAGTTTCCTCACTCCGAAGGTCTTCAAATCTTCACAAGAGAGCACTGTTTTGAAATGAAACAGGAAATTCTGTTATGTATTTGTTTTATTTATTTTTTCCATTTTTATTCTGCATTTTCTAAAAACATTTCAGTGCAAGGTACATTTTGAAATACAAAATGTAAAAATATTCAATATATTTTTACATTTATAACCCTTATATATGTATATATATAACCCTTGCTACAAATAAGGGTAGATTTTCAGAGGGTCACGCACATAACCCCCAAAAACCTACCCCAAACCCCCCCTGCGTGCGCTGAGCCTATCTTGCATGGGCTTCTGGCACGCGCAAAGCCCCGGGACACGCGTAAGTCCCGGGGCTTTCCTGGGGGGAGCGTGTCGGGGGTGTGTCGCGACTCGCGCGTCATTGGGGCGTGTGTTGGGGGGACATGACACGGCCGGCGCGTCATCCGGGGCGGGGCCGCATGCATGGTTCCGGCATGGGGGCGTGGCCACAGCTTCCGGACCAGCCCCCGGACCAGAACATGTCGCACCGGCAGCCGGCCCAGCGTGCGCAAGTTACGCCTGCCTCAAGCAGGCGTAACTTTCGTGACAAAGGTAGGGGGGGTGTAGATAGGGCTGGGGGGGGGGTGGGTTAGGTAGGGGAAGGGAGGGGAAGGTGGGGGGAGGCCGAAGGAAAGTTTCCTCTGAGGCCGCTCTGATTTCGGAGCGGCCTTGGAGGGAACGGAGGCAGGCTGCTCGGCGCGCGCAGGGCAGCCGATTTTGGGCATCCTTCCGTGCGCCGACCCCGGATTTTAATGGATACTCGCGGCTTTGCGCGTATCTATTGAAATCCCGCGTACTCTTGTTCGCACCTGGTGCGCGAACAAAAGTACGCGTGTGTGCAACTTTATAAAATCTACCCCATAATGTTTAAAGTTTTATTATTACCCCTTTCCGATGTAAACCAATATGATATGTGTCATGAATGTCGGTTTAGAAAATAATTAAATAAATATTTAAAGTCACAACTAACAAAACAGTAAAATATGATTAACATATTCCAATATAAATATAATGTTAATTGTTAAATAAAATAGATGTAATAAAACAAGCATATATCAACTATCCTAGATATTATATAGACAGGAGCTGTTGTTATAACATCCCTCTTGTATTAAAAAGAAGAATATAGGTTAAAAATGATCATAACATGTAATCTATAACTTTCTCCCACCTATCAATGTATATTGAGATTGTTTAATACAAAAGCAGATATAAGAACTAAAAAAAAATATATGTACATATCCAAACTACCAAAATAAATCCTCTATATCAAGTCTAAAATATATTGAAGACTCGGGCAACAGTAATGCACAAAAGCTCAGATTTGGGATCCTGTAAAGGCAAAGCAAAATAACCAAGCTTTGCATGGTTTTCAGAGTAAAACCTAATCCATAATAGCACTGATCTTCTTTGGTGTACAGAGTTACAAAGATGACATCCTGAAATTACTCTGTTTTTTATTTCTATCAACCTGAAGCAAAGAGACTTTAAACAAAATCTCTTGAGATGAATGAATTAGTCTTACATTTTCCTTTTTTTTTTTTTCAAATTAATGCACTTTACTAATAACATGTCTACTTTTTTATTCTACACAATATACGGAAGAATAGCCTAGGGTTTAGAGCAACAGCCTGAGAACCAGAGAAGCCAGCGTTCAGTCCTGCTTTTCCCACTGATTCAACACTTCACCCCCTACTGCCACAGATACAACCTTAGGAGGTGTAACGTTGCTAGGATATGATACATAGATATCTTCTCAATCCATGCAGGGTTTATTCATAGCATAACAAGCAATAGCTTCTCTTCACCTTCATTAACTTAAACATAACTATATATAATCTTCTGGACAGGGCATTAAAATGTGAGGATCTGACACTCATTATGGCTAAAGGCCAGTCCTTCAGTAAAGGGTTCAGTAAGAAAGTGATCAAACAGATTGTGTAGTGGGACCCATTCAGAGGCAGAAAGGGCACATATACACTTTGCTTGAGCTGGAAAAGGGAAATCAAATCCTGAGATCTCCCCTCTATGAACCTTACTTTTTTTCTATCCCTCTGGCTGTTACTTATAGACAATTACACCCCAATTAATCTTTGCACCAAGGTGTATGTCGAAACGATGATACTCTGATTAATTTTAAATGTGCTCCATGAAGTTAGCATGCATCACATTTAAAACTATTTCACTCAGTGCAGAATTAAACTCTGGAATTTGTTGCCAGGGGATGTGGTTAGTGCAGTTAGTGTAGCTGGGTTTATAAAACGTTTGGATAAGTTCTTGGAGGAGAAGTCCATTACCTGCTGTTAATCAAGTTCACTTAGAAAATAGCCACTGCTATTACTAGCATCAGTAGCGTGGGATATACTTAGGGGGTCATTTACTAAGCTTTCGCACGCAATACCAGAATGGGGGCAGAGTCGGGGCAGCGTCAGCCCCGGTAGAGGAGGAGTCGGGGCGGCACTGGAGCTGACACTGCGAAGACTGTGCCGACAGTGAAAGGTAAGCACCTTTATCGTTGCCGGTTTCGCGTCAAATAACTACATCTTTTATGGTGTAGTTATTCGGCGCAATGCCGGCAGCGATCGCACCGCAGAGGTGCGATCGCTGCCGGCTAGCGCAGGACCGCCCCCCCCCCCCCGCTTCTCCCCTCCCCACCGCCCCCCGTTACCGCCGGAATTCAAAGAGCCCGACAGTTTTAGTAAATGCAGGCCTTATTTTTTAGGTGCCTGCCAGGTACTTGTAGCCGGTATGCGAATAAGTGCCGGGTCTCTTTGAAGGGGTGGGCCGGGGGGCTCTGGAGCTGAAGTAAGTTGAGAAACAACGGAAAAACAAAGAAAAAGGAGTGTACTGGGTGGGAACTGGGGAATGCCGGAATGCGTTGCCACTTGGAAATTGCAGAAGTCCCTCCCCCCTTGCACGTGTCGCCAGCACATATGCGCGCAGATTATAACATCTGGCGCACATGTGCGAGTGGCCCACGGATTTTCCACCGTGCGCGTGCTGGCACGCTCATGGTAGAAAAATCATCACATCCATGTGTGCGCGCCGGAAGCGCGTGCACATGTACACACGCGCTCAAAGTGGAAAATCTACCCCAAAGTAAGAACTATCAAGGAAGTTATTGATATCCAAATATTCCTCTAGTTAATTGTAAACAATTTTTTCAATGATCTTAACCAGAACTGGCAGGGAGGAAATAGGCTGGAAATTACCTAACTCAAGGGGATCCAAGCCAGGTTTTTTTTTCAGCAGTGGATTCACCACTGCTGTTTTTAACTTTTTAGGAACCATACCTTCAGAGAGGGAGGCATTGTTAAGAGAGCTAATGATAGGGCATAATTCTGTATGCAGTACCTTAAGCAAAGCAGTCATAATGCAGAACTGTCTTTCAACTGATTTAGTATGGGAGATACCTCCACAGATGAGGTAAGGGAGAAAGCACCCCAGGAGGGAGAGGTTAAAAGAGATGTGGGAGAACTTATGGGAACTGAGATGGCAAAGGGCAACTGGGAGCTTTTCTTATCGAAAGACGAAGGAAAAAGCTCACACATAGAATGTATGGTGGTCAAGGAACTGCACGTGAGGGGAGTAACTAAAGAATTAACTTTTTTTTTTTTTTTTAATGTTTATTGAGTTTTGTTCAACAGATTAATACTAGAGATGTGAATCGTGTCCTCGATCGTCTTGACGATCGATTTCGGCTGGGAGGGGGAGGGAATCGTATTGTTGCCGTTTGGGGGGGTAAAATATTGTGAAAAATCGAAAAATCGTAAAATCGCAAAACCGGCACATTAAAACCCCCTAAAACCCACCCCCGACCCTTTAAATTAAATCCCCCACCCCCAATGACTTAAATAACCTGGGGGTCCAGCGGCGGTCCGGAACGACAGCGGTCCGGAACGGGCTCCTGCTACTGAATCTTGTTGTCTTCAGCCGGCGCCATTTTCCAAAATGGCGCCGAAAAATGGCGGCGGCCATAGACGAACACGATTGGACGGCAGGAGGTCCTTCCGGACCCCCGCTGGACTTTTGGCAAGTCTTGTGGGGGTCAGGAGGCCCCCCCCAAGCTGGCCAAAAGTTCCTGGAGGTCCAGCGGGGGTCAGGGAGCGATTTCCCGCCTCGAATCGTTTTCCGTACGGAAAATGGCGCCGGCAGGAGATCGACTGCAGGAGGTCGTTCAGCGAGGCGCCGGAACCCTCGCTGAACGACCTCCTGCAGTCGATCTCCTGCCGGCGCCATTTTCCGTACGGAAAACGATTCGCGGCGGGAAATCGCTCCCTGACCCCCGCTGGACCTCCAGGAACTTTTGGCCAGCTTGGGGGGGGCCTCCTGACCCCCACAAGACTTGCCAAAAGTCCAGCGGGGGTCCGGAAGGACCTCCTGCCGTCCAATCGTGTTCGTTTATGGCCGCCGCCATTTTTCGGCGCCATTTTGGAAAATGGCGCCGGCTGAAGACAACAAGATTCAGTAGCAGGAGCCCGTTCCGGACCGCTGCCATTCCGGACCCCCGCTGGACCCCCAGGTTATTTAAGTCATTTGGGGGGGGGTTCGGGAGGGTGGGGGATTTAATTTAAAGGGTCGGGGGTGGGTTTTAGTGTGCCGGCTCACGATTCTAACGATTTATAATGATAAATCGTTAGAATCTCTATTGTATTGTGTTCCATAACGGTTTAAGACGATATTAAAATTATCGGACGATAATTTTAATCGTCCTAAAACGATTCACATCCCTAATTAATACATGACATATAACAAACCAATTCTTAATAGCTCACATGGGTGAGAAGCGGCGGCAGTGATTAGAAATAATAGGCTAACTTTAAGATAGCCGTATATATTCAGCGGCACAACTATGCTACTGAATAATACTCTGCTAGTTAGCAGGATGTGTTTATCCAGCTATCTAGATGAGCTGCACAGCAGCTGAAAATGGACCCATTTGGGGGGTTTTTGCATTTATTCCCAATGCTTATCTTTTATTTCTTTATTTGTCATATATCCATACTATTCAGTCAATACTAACAATGGTTAATGTGGTCCACTTAATATAGGATGTTATAGTTGACTACTAGGGATGTGCTTCTTTTTAATGACATACACTGAAACTATAAACCAATTCACAATATTTTGGGGTTTTTTAAATTTTTCATTTAGGGGCTATTAAAACCTTCCCTTTAGTGTGTACCATTTTGATTTAGTGTGCACCTTACAATTCAAATATTGCTCCCTAAACAAAAAATAAATAAAAAAAAACCTAATGAAGCAAAAAATAAATAACTAAATAAATGAAGAAGGGAAAATTTAAACTTTCAGTTTATTTCATTTTGTCTATGCACACCCCTCCAGAGGTTTAGTTAACTTCCTACCAATGGGATGCACTGTTTTGCGCAACCAGACTGAAAAAAATCATATGTTTGTAAATATATTATTTTTTCTATTTAGTTATGTTTACATTTTTCTTATCAATTTTACTCCTCTGCCTATGATTAATATTTTCTTTCTTCTGTCAGCTAGAACACTAACTTCTCACTGCCCACTATCAGTTTGCTCTCTGGGCTCCCTTTTCCATGGTTAGGCTTAGCTCTCCTTTATAACCATCTTTGGGGGTCATTTTCCAAAGGTATTGCACACAAAAAGTCCTTTTTCACGTGCGATACCTAGATTGGGGTGGGTTCTGGGCAGTGTCAGCCCTGGAAGAGGAGGAGTCGGGGCAGACGCCTCAAAGACATCGCAGATGGCGAAAAGGTAAAGAGCCTTATCGCCGTCAGTAACGCGGCCAATAGCACCACCTTTCATGGTGGCGCTATTAGTTTGCGAAAGCCGGCAGCGATCGCACCGTGGTGGTGCAATGCTGCCGGCTTTCGCAGGCATGCCCCCTGCGTCGCCCCCGCCCCCCATTACCGCTGGATTTTCTAAGTTCTGCGAACTTAGAACATCCAGGCCTTTATGATCTTGCTTCCTTTGCTCAGAATTGTCACTTCAGTGTTGTTCCCACTATGCTTCAATTTATTGTTTGTTTCCATTGCTAACATCAAGAATTCATAGCATATTAGCAACTGAAGCAGCTGATTATCTTCCTACTGGAATATGATCTTTGATGTGACCTCTGATCTGAGGAAGAGAGACTTATGAACCCACAGTGAATTTGTGTACTGCAGAACTTTGGGGATCAAGAAAAAACTTAAATTTGAGTTTGAAATTTGTAAACATAATTTTGTTCTAAAAGTGTTTTAATGAAGACTGATGGATGATCCAAATAATATATTACATTTTATCAACATTAAATATTCTTTCTCCCATTTAATGTCTTATAGCATTGATATGTAATAATTAATTCATTCCCAATCTTTTGTCTTAGATCACTCCAGTTTCAAGCACACGACCACTGTTAGTTTTTGTAAACCCTAAAAGTGGTGGGAAACAAGGTGAAAGGTATGTTTCTTTTTTGTATGTTTACTTTATCTTCTTATTTGAGCTCACTATGCTAAATTTCCTTGAAAACACAAATTAATGGAAATGTTGTACACGTGTCCTTTTAAATTATCAGTTTTGTATTTTACTGGTTTGGTAAAATATCTATAATGGTATTAAATTACTTATTGTGTCTTAGTGGGAATTTTATGTACCATATCTGCAGATATTTAAAATGAATACTAAAGTTTCTTATTGAACTTTGAAATGAACACATTTGTATCTCTAAATCTACAAGCTAAAGGATTTACATGCACACTTTTACAAGTAAAGGAATATAAATGCAAAATAGTGATGGCCAAGCAGAATATCTGATTCCAGTATATCTGATCACAATCAACCCAGAATGTATATAACTTTGAGCCAACTTATTTTGACTTCTGGTATGGGAGGCTCAGTATTGGAACTTCCACCACCAGAATTTTCAGAAACTACTGATACTTTAATTTGAGTCTTCATCATTGCCTGGAAATTATGATTTAAAAAAAATAATAGCAAAAGAACTGTTGGTTCATTTGAATAACAAAAGTTCTTAGATGAAAGAGCACTTTTTGACTATCCAGACTTGATAGATTCAGACTGAAAGGACTTACTGTGTAGGGATGTGAATCGTGTCCTCGATCGTCTTAACGATCAATTTCGGCTGGGAGGGGGAGGGAATCGTATTGTTGCCGTTTGGGGGGGGGTAAAATATCATGAAAAATCGTGAAAAATCGTGAAAAATCTAAAAATCGCAAAACCGGCACATTAAAACCCCCTAAAACCCACCCCCGACCCTTTAAATTAAATCCCCCACCCTCCCGAACCCCCCCCAAATGACTTAAATAACCTGCGGGTCCGGCAGCGGTCCGGAACGGGCTCCTGCTCCTGAATCTTGTCTTCAGCCGGCGCCATTTTCCAAAATGGCGCCGAAAAATGGCGGCGGCCATAGACGAACACGATTGGATGGCAGGAGGTCCTTCCGGACCCCCGCTGGACTTTTGGCAAGTCTCGTGGGGGTCAGGAGGCCCCCCACAAGCTGGCCAAAAGTTCCTGGAGGTCCAGCGGGGGTCAGGGAGCGATTTCCCGCCGCGAATCGTTTTCGTACGGAAAATGGCGCCGGCAGGAGATTGACTGCAGGAGGTTGTTCAGCGAGGCGCCGGAACCCTCGCTGAACGACCTCCTGCAGTCGATCTCCTGCCGGCGCCATTTTCCGTACGAAAACGATTCGCGGCGGGAAATCGCTCCCTGACCCCCGCTGGACCTCCAGGAACTTTTGGCCAGCTTGTGGGGGGCCTCCTGACCCCCACGAGACTTGCCAAAAGTCCAGCGGGGGTCCGGAAGGACCTCCTGCCGTCCAATCGTGTTCGTCTATGGCCGCCGCCATTTTTCGGCGCCATTTTGGAAAATGGCGCCGGCTGAAGACAACAAGATTCAGGAGCAGGAGCCCGTTCCGGACCGCTACCGTTCCGGACCGCCGCTGGACCCGCAGGTTATTTAAGTCATTTGGGGGGGGTTCGGGAGGGTGGGGGATTTAATTTAAAGGGTCGGGGGTGGGTTTTAGGGGGTTTTAGTGTGCCGGCTCACGATTCTAACGATTTATAACGATAAATCGTTAGAATCTCTATTGTATTGTGTTCCATAACTGTTTAAGACGATATTAAAATTATCGGACGATAATTTTAATCGTCCTAAAACGATTCACATCCCTATTACTGTGTTCACCTTGCATCAGAAGAAATGTTTACAAGGAGATATAAGGACATACGTACTCTTGGGTGTGAGCATTAATATCTTCAATAAACACATGTTAACATAGGCATTAACACATGCGAATTGCATGTGTTAACCTGTTCCCAATAGTGATGTTAATGTGAATGAAATGGGGACATTTTTTCTAATGGACTCATTAAGTATGAGTGTTGACAGTACTATTCAGAGTTAATGATAAAAATGGTTAATGTGGGCTACTTGAAGCAGGATAGTTAACTATAGTTTCAGAGGTGTAGTTAACTTTCCTGCCAGTGGCATGTTTATGCTTGCCACCAGACTGAAAAACAGGTTTCTAGATTCCCCACTTCCAAGAAGAAATTTGGGGTGGTGGGCCAAGAGATACAGATTAGAGCTTTCTTTTTTCTATTTTTGGAATGGGGAGGGCTGAGCACTGAAGCCCCAAATTCTTTTTTTGGGTAGGTGAACAAGTAAGTTGTAAGTGCATATGTGGGAGTAGTAGAAGTTTACATTTCTTCTTTAGAGAAGGTTACGGGTTTGGTTTGGGGGCACCCAGAGTATGTGGGTTTTTTAGAGGTTTGGGAACTTCTGCTCGTTAATTGATCCTTTCATTTTTGGCTGTGTGGATCTGGGAAGCCTTCCATGGCTGCATTCTATGGCTATTTTAATGCCTTTTTATTTTGCATCTCATTAGTTTTGTACACTGGGCATTAAAACCCAATCTACTGCTGTCTTTTGAACCAACAGATAACTTGCATTACTATTCGGTGCTGATTAGTACAGAGACCCCATATTAAGTTACAATGAATTTCTTTGTCTTTCTTCTTTCATAATCATCCAACAGCACTGACATAGAATCTGCTGTCAGAGCTTGGAGGTTTTTCTAAGAATGTGTGGGAACTCCCACGCATGGTTGCTGTCTGTCTTTCTTCATCCGAGCTAACACACAGATGGATTCCCTCTCTCACAAATGTTTTGGCATTTTTGCTTTTCTGTCAAATTTGCAAGTTTTCTTTTCATGTCGCTGCCTCTGCAGAACTTCAAAATGTTCTAACCAAACAAAAAAGGTAATTACAATGGAAAAATCCAAGTTGAAAAAGCCCACAGGTAGAGGGTTCAAGGCCTGTGGATGTGAGCATTAAGTGGTCCATTTTCTGCCTCTGTGTGGCTCAGCTAGTTAGCCAGATAAACTAGCAGGGTAAAATTCAGAGGCATGGTTGCACTACTGAATATCCCTGGCAATCTTAAAGTTAGACGGTTATATCTAATCGGCTAACTTTAGGAGAGCCCTACGGCCCTACCAGAGTTAGCCGTATCGCAGTAACCCTGAATTTTGGAGTTAGCCGCTTAACTTATGTGTCTAACTCTGCTTATCCTGGAAGCGCCTACTGACTTATACGGCTAAATTCTAGTCATTATGTGGCTAGAATTTAGCCACATACAGCTTTCAATATAGCTGGGTAGCCATTTAGACAGTTATCCATCTAAATGACTTTTGAATATTGACCTCTACATGATCT
Source organism: Rhinatrema bivittatum (assembly GCF_901001135.1). Classification (NCBI taxonomy): domain Eukaryota; kingdom Metazoa; phylum Chordata; class Amphibia; order Gymnophiona; family Rhinatrematidae; genus Rhinatrema; species Rhinatrema bivittatum. The sequence goes on along the minus strand of NC_042616.1, from coordinate 194,583,104 downwards.
TCATGAATATCCAAGTTGTCTGCTACCATTACTTGGATCCAGACCATGCGCTTTCCAATTGACCAAATTGTAACAGAATGTACTTGCGGGTGCTCAGATCTGCAACTAGAAGATGGAAGACCTGTGGAAGTAGGTGTCAGGTTAGGCCCGAAGTCTCAGCGCAAGGGTGGGCAACATGAGCAAAGTAGCCAATCTTCCTCCTGGAATGAGGCCTCTTTGGAGTCTCAGTGCCAAAAGAAGCATCAGAGATTGCTTCAGGATTTGACTTCAACCTGTTCCTGCTAGTCTTCTGGGAAGGATACCTATTAGATTCCAGTTTCCAGATCCACCAGAGACAAGGGTTTGAGCTTGTTATAGAATCCCAAGGTGCAGGGTTATAGAATCCCAAGGTGTTGGGCTGGCTTGGAGAGATATATTATTTTCAATTTCATCCATTTTTCTGGAGTGACAAAAATTCCAGCTTTTTTAAACTGATTTTTTTTTAATACAAATTACTTAGTCTCTCTGTGCACTGGGCTTCACTGGGCAGTTTAACAGACTGAACCTAACTATTGGGTGGGTCTGTGCAGTCAAGTGCCCAGGGAGTCTGCCTCTTTTTTGCTTACAAGCAAGCAGCTTCTGTGTACACACCACACACATTAGTGCACAGCCAGGCACCGTGACAGTGGGCAGGGGGTAGTTGTAACAGACTGAACCTAACTATCGGGTGGGTCTGTGCAGTCAAGTGCCCAGGGAGTCTGCCTCTTTTGTGCTTACAAGCAAGCAGCTTCTGTGTGCACGCCACACACATTAGTGCACAGCCAGGCACGGTGACAGTGGGCAGTGGGTAGTTTTAACAGACTGAACCTAACTATTGGGTAGGTCTGTGCAGTCAAGTGCCCAGGGAGTCTGCCTCTTTTGTGCTTACAAGCAAGCAGCGTCTCTGTGTACACACCACACACATTAGTGCACAGCCAGACACCGTGACAGTGGGCAGTGGGTAGTTTTAACAGACTGAACCTAACTATTGGGTAGGTCTGTGCAGTCAAGTGCCCAGGGAGTCTGCCTCTTTTGTGCTTACAAGCAAGCAGCGTCTCTGTGTACACACCACACACATTAGTGCCCAGCCAGACACCGTGACAGTGGGCAGTGGGTAGTTTTAACAGACTGAACCTAACTATCGGGTGGGTCTGTGCAGTCAAGTGCCCAGGGAGTCTGCCTCTTTTGTGCTTACAAGCAAGCAGCATCTCTGTGTACACACCACACACATTAGTGCACAGCCAGACACCGTGACAGTGGGCAGTGGGTAGTTTTAACAGACTGAACCTAACTATTGGGTAGGTCTGTGCAGTCAAGTGCCCAGGGAGTCTGCCTCTTTTGTGCTTACAAGCAAGCAGCGTCTCTGTGTACACACCACACACATTAGTGCCCAGCCAGACACCGTGACAGTGGGCAGTGGGTAGTTTTAACAGACTGAACCTAACTATTGGGTGGGTCTGTGCAGTCAAGTGCCCAGGGAGTCTGCCTCTTTTGTGCTTACAAGCAAGCAGTGTCTCTGTATACACATCACACACATTAGTGCACAGCCAGTCACCGTGACAGTAGGCAGTGTTACTACTCAGTGACATTAAATCCGTAATGTCAGGGAAAGAGAGATGTAGTCGAGTGATTGGGACTGGCAGAGGAGGCACCTCAAAAGACACTAGTGCAACACCACCAGTACAGCTAAAAAGGCAACTGTCACAATCAACTCTTTGTAGGGGATGGCAGTTCCATGCAAAAAAAAAAAATGAAATCTGACCATGATGCATTGCCATTGCCACCACTTGTTTCTGGCCCTGCAGTTTTGGAGGTGAGGGAAGGGGAGGCAGAGTTATGCCAGACAAAATGTAGACACCCAAAAGCAGCAGGGGGACAGAAGTCTCGACTAACACTTAGCGTTGACAAGGTAGCACAGTCACTGTTTGCTTCTGATTCAGATGAAGAATCTTCTTGTGTGGGATTCTCATCAGAAACGGAAGAAGTAATAGCTGACGAATCTTCGGTAGAATCAGTTAGTCCTGTCTTAGCCTCCACAAATGTGCAGCAGGGGAGAGATGAAAGTGATGAGGAGGAGGAAGAGCAGTCAGCACAGGCACAGAGGGTGACTGAGGCCCCCCCTGGCATTGCTTCTCAGGGTGCATCCACTACCTCAGCTCCAGTGCCAGCATCCACCCCCAAGGTGTTAGAGAGGGGAGGATCACGAAAAACATCTGCGATCTGGAGACACTTTAAAGTGACGGAAGACCCGCGTTATGCTCGGTGTAATTACTGTGCCAGGGATATTAGCAGAGGCAAGCAACTGAGACATCTATCTAATTTTGGCATGAACCATCATATGAAGAGGCAACACCCAACAAGATTACTGCCATCTGGGGATGGTGGCAGTACCAGTCGGGGGACCCCTTCCAACCAGTGTGCAGTGGTAGGAAAGCAGCAGAGTCTGCCCACACCCTCATCCCCTTCTAGCAGTCAGGTGGCAGGCCAGCAACCCCCTGACATGTGGCAGAAGCGACAATCCACCATGGAGGAAATGGGGTGGAGTGCGGTAACGCTATCCCGGGGTAGGAGGCAGGCAGCCTCAAAAGTTGTAACCAGGACCATTGGGGAAATGATTGCCCTTGATGACCAGCCCTTGCAGTTAGTGGAGAATGTGGGTTTCAAGCGTTTTTTGAAGGTCGTACTTCCATATTACAAAATCCCCTCCAGAACCACATTTAGTAGAAAGGTCATCCCCAGCCTGTACAAGCAGTATCGCAGTCACATGCAAGCACTGCTAGCTAAGGCAGAGGGAATAGTGCATTTCACCTGCGATATCTGGACCGCCATGAGTGATGCACACTCTTACCTCTCTCTGACAGCACACTGGTGGGACATGGCTGAGGCAGGGACAGCCAGCAGCTCTATTACTGAAGAAGTATCAGGGTGGATGTGGGCTTACTGCACACCCACCTGACGGACCAGGCCCATACCGCAGCCAATATTCTAGCATGCATCAGACAGATGCTGGAGGGCTGGCAACTACACCAGCAAGACAGGAAAATGCAGGTAGGGTTCTTTGTCACAGACAATGGTGCAAGCATGGTTAAGGCAATAACCGATGGGCGCTTTAAGAACATCCGATGTTTTGCACACACTCTGCAACTGGTAGTGATGTCATCTCTGGGCTTGGAATCCAATCACAAAGAGAATGAATACCTGCATAAGTTAATACAGAAGTGCAGGAACATAGCAGCACACTTCCACAGAAGTGTCAAGGCGGGGCAGGTTCTCTGACAAAAGCAGACTGATTTGGATATGCCTCACAAGCGTCTCATTCAAGATATTGCCACCCGGTGGAATTCCACCTTTATGATGCTGGAGAGGTTACTGGAGCTGCAGACACCCCTTCATGAACTTTCTGGTACAATGGACATAGGTGTGCAGAATCCCCTAGGGCATCATGATTGGTTAGTCATGAGTCAGTTGGTAAAAATTCTGCAGCCCTTCAAGGATGTCACGGAGGAGCTGAGTTTCAGAAGTGCCACCTTGGCTGACATCATCCCTATAGTTAATTTCCTGGATGAACATTTGGAGGCCTTTAAACGGGAAGAGGGAATGACAGTTGAGGTGCTGCAGTGTCTGGACATTTTGCAGCAGCAGCTGAAAGACAGATTAAGGCCTTTAACAGACGACCGCACATACATGCTCGGCTCAGTCTGTGATCCCCGTATGAAAGGGAAACTCGCCCTACAGTCCAATTGTCTGTCATTTGTGAAGGAGCTGCTGTTAACAAAAGTCCGTGAACAGGAGTGCCATAGGTGGAGACAGATTAGGCTTGAAGCAGAGGTGGAAACAGCAGGCCCTTCAGAGAGTTGTGCTGCTAGCCCAAGCAGGAGCAGCACTGTGTCAGCGACAGATAGTACCTCCTCTTCCACGTCAGAACGCCCAAGGCATGTTGCCCATAAAGATTCATCAATTGTGCAATGGGCGAGAGAGAAAGCAGCTGGCATGAGTGACTCTGAGCCTGCCCAAGCAAAGGAGACACAAGCACAGCTGTCAGTGACACGGTATCTCTCATAGTCGATAGAGAACATGCAGTCAGATCCGCTGGCATATTGGGCACACAAGTCCACTGTCTGGTCACACCTAGCCAAAGTGGCACAGCAATATCTGTCATGTCCACCAACCAGTGTGCCCAGTGAACGTGTCTTTTCAATGACAGGGGATATCATGAGCCCTCACCGCTCAAGGCTGGCACCAGAGTTGATGGAAATGCTAGTGTTTTTGAAAGTAAACCTGCCTTTGCTTGGTTTTCTAAATTTTCCCTGTGAATGGCAAGATGGATAAAAGCAATTCAAAGCCTTGCAGCAGCTCCAATTGCCTCCTATGCTCCAGATAATATAAGCACTGCAGCACATGTTCCTGACCTCAAACGCTGTGCCTGACCATCAACTGTCCAGGCCTTATGTTCCTACAAGTGTTTGACCTCGATTGCTGTGCCTGTCAGTCCAGGCCTTATGTACCTAGGAGGGATTGACTTCTGTCCTCAACTGCTTTGCCTGTCAGTCCAGGCCTTATGTTCCTACAAGTGTTTGAACTCGATTGCTCTGCCTGTCAGTCCAGGCCTTATGTCCCTAGGTGGGATTGACTTCTGTCCTCAACTGCTTTGCCTGTCCGTCCAGGCCTTATGTTCCTAAAAATGTTTGGCCTTGATTGCTCTGCCTGTCCGTCCAGGCCTTATGTTTCTACAAGTGTTTGATCTCGATTGCTCTGCCTGTCCGTCCAGGCCTTTTGTTCCTACATGTGTTTGACCTCGATTGCTGTGCCTGTCAGTCCAGGCCTTATGTCCGTAGGTGGGATTGACTTCTGTCCTCGACTGCTTTGCCTGTCAGTCCAGGCCTTATGTTCCTACAAGTGTTTGACCTCGATTGCTCTGCCTGTCCGTCCAGGCCTTATGTTCCTACAAGTGTTTGACCTCGATTGCTCTGCCTGTCCATCCAGGCCTTATGTCCAGTCCTAATGGCTGAACCCTCATTGCAAAGGGAAACCTCAGTCCCTGGCAGTTAAAACTAGTACTCCTTCACAGCATTGATCCTTAAATAAATCAAAGAGTTTTCTTTAGTTTCAGGGCAGAGAAGAGAACTTCCTTCGTCTTGCTTATGAAGTCATGATCTGTTTGCAAATGATTAAATCCGAACAATTTGTACCATTATACACTCTAGTGGCCAATCCATTCCAAGGAATCCCTTTCCTGCTCTTAGGAAAGGGAACTCTCCCTGGTGTTGCAGCCTATCTCTTAGGACCTGTTGACCCATGTTTAACCGCTGTTCACATGGCACCCTGCTCCCTGTCGCCACACTTTGAAGGCTCGTGCACTCTAGGGGCGAACCCATTCTAGGGAGCCCTTTCCTGCTCTTGGGAAAGGGAACTCTCCCCGGTGTTGCAGCCTATCTCTTAGGACCTGTTGACCCATGTTTAACCGCTGTTCACATGGCACCCTGCTCCCTGTCGCCACACTTTGAAGGCTCGTGCTCCACTCTAGGGGCCAACCCAATCCAAGGAAGTACTTTCCTGCTCTTAGGAAAGGGAACTCTCCATGGTGTTGCAGCCTATCTCTTAGGACCTGTTGACCCATGTTGAACTGCTGCTTAGGGGCAAGCTCATTCTAGGGAGACCTTTCCTGCTCATAGGAAAGGGAACATAAGAACATAAGAAAATGCCATACTGGGTCAGACTAAGGGTCCATCAAGCCCAGCATCCTGTTTCCAACAGTGGCCAATCCAGGCCATAAGAACCTGGCAAGAACCCAGAAACTAAGTCTATTCCATGTTACCATTGCTAATGGCAGTGGCTATTCTCTAAGTGAACTTAATAGCAGGTAATGGACTTCTCCTCCAAGAAATCATCCAATCCTTTTTTTAAACACAGCTATACTAACTGCACTAACCACATCCTCTGGCAACAAATTCCAGAGTTTAATTGTGCATTGAGTAAAAAAGAACTTTCTCCGATTAGTTTTAAATGTGCCCCATGCTAACTTCATGGAGTGCCCCCTAGTCTTTCTACTATCCGAAAGAGTAAATAACCGATTCACATCTACCTGTTCTAGACCTCTCATGATTTTAAACACCTCTATCATATCCCTCCTCAGTCGTCTCTTCTCCAAGCTGAAAAGTCCTAACCTCTTTAGTCTTTCCTCATAGGGAAGTTGCTCCATTCCCCTTATCATTTTGGTAGCCCTTCTCTGTACCTTCTCCATCGCAATTATATCTTTTTTGAGATACGGTGACCAGAATTGTACACAGTATTCAAGGTGCGGTCTCACCATGGAGCGATACAGAGGCATTATGACATTTTCCGTTTTATTCACCATTCCCTTTCTAATAATTCCCAACATTCTGTTTGCTTTTTTGACTGCCGCAGCACACTGAACCGACAATTTCAATGTGTTATCCACTATGACACCTAGATCTCTTTCTTGGGTTGTAGCACCTAATATGGAACCCAACATTGTGTAATTATAGCATGGGTTATTTTTCCCTATATGCATCACCTTGCACTTATCCACATTAAATTTCATCTGCCATTTGGATGCCCAATTTTCCAGTCTCACAAGGTCTTCCTGCAATTTATCACAATCTGCTTGTGATTTAACTACTCTGAACAATTTTGTGTTATCTGCCTGTATCTATCTACCCTCTGACCCATGTTGAACCGCTGTTTGTTTACATGGTAACCTCCTCCACCTCGGCATTGACGATTGTCGTATGTATATTCAAGTTTCATATCACCAAAATGCCAGGAAGAGTGCAGATGAAAGCACATATCAAATCTTGATTCTTCTAAAGTATACTTTATCTGTATGTACTCTCTTCTATCTGTGTTGCTAGGTGCCAAGCACACTTTATTAGTACTTCTTCTTAGCTTCGGAATAGTAAAGTTCTTCAAAGCCTCTGTTTCTACTAACACAACAGCTGGCATTTGGGATTTTACTTCACTTGATGAAGTCCTTTTTATTAGTGTTTTACCTCCAGTCATTTCTTCCATTTTGAAATCAACCTCTTTCTATGCCAAGCTGTACTCTGACTGCTTTCTGGCCTACTTGTCTTTTGTCAAGGATATTCTCACACTACAGTCCCTCGGGGTCCCGTGTGTAGTCTGCCTGAATCTGCCCTCTGTCCCATGTTGAACCGCTGTTTAGGGGCGAACCCATTCTAGGGAGCCCTTTCCTGCTCATAGGAAAGGGAACTCTCCCCGTGTGTAGCCTGCCTGTTTCTACCCTCTGACCCATGTTGCACTGCTGTTCACATTCATCCTCCTCTGTCTCGGCCTTGAAAACTCTCATTTGTATATCAGCTACATCCACCGGATTTTAAAAGACCAGCAAGAGCTCACTGGACGCCAATGGAAACACCCCACTCTAGGGGCGAACCCATTCTAGGGAGCCCTTTCCTGCTCATAGGAAAGGGAACTCTCCCCAGGGCTCTTGTTTGAATATTTGCTACTACCACCAAAATCGGCACCCGCAGATGCTCCACTCCACCCAGGCATAGTTCATCATGTTTCAGCTCCTAGCACTCATGTTAGACTCCCTGGTCCCTGTTTCAAGATGGGTTGGGTGCACAGTATGCACAGTTGACAGTCCCACCACATGCTGAGCCTCATCTTGTCTTGCCTCCTTGTCTTTCCCTTATCAAACCACAAGGAACTGACTACCTCGGCTCTGCCAGCCTGTCTTGCCCCTATCAACTTTCTGCCTCTCTGCCTTGCTGCCAATCACCAGATGACTCACTCAACTCCTTGTGGTGTTATTGCCACTATCATGGTTCCTCAGTGTGTTGGTGCTAGTCTTTCTGCTTGCTATGTTCCCCCTTCATTGTGCTGTAGGATGTCAATGCCACTTGTTTTACCGCTTTGCCTGTCATGCTGCCTTCGAGGGTTCATGCATCTGTTATCGGTGCTCTCTATTGAAGCTGTGGTGTGTTTTTGACACTCTTGCTGCACTCTTGCCATTCCTGGTACCCCTTTGCACCTTTACAGTGCCTTAGGCTATTCATGCCACTTTGGTGCCACTTTGCCACAGTCTAAGTACCTTGGAGCTCTTTTGTTGTTGTGATGATTGCTCCCCAGAAGTTTCATCAAAATTGATAATAAAACCGCAATTCTGCAGCCAAAAATAGGCTGGAAATCCTTCCACCATTGACTTTGACTATAATGGGAACCGGAAAACAAATTCACATATCAACGTATCGGGGGCGCCATACGTCCGGATGCAACAGAAATGACCCCCGACGAATATGTATCATGAATGCAACGAAAGTTTTTTGGCTGCACATCCCTATTAAAGTAAAAGTTGCGAGGTGATGCCCTGCCCCCTACCCTAACCATCCCCTTTTCCTTGAAATACCTGCTGCACCCAACAAAGCCTCCCCCAATAGCCAGTCCCCCTAGTGACCCAACAACAGTATTTTCCTAGACCCCTGGTCCAAAAAAATCCCTGGTGTTTTGATGTAAGTCCCATCCTCCTCCCCCACCCCTTCCCTTAGCATAAAATAAATACCTGGTGGTCTGGTGCTCTAACCCCCACTCTCTGGACCCTCCTTCCTATTAGATGTCATATTGGTGGGCTAGTGGGGGCAAGGAGCACCCCCTAACTCCAGTCCTGGTCAATGCCATTTTTCAAAATGAATCTGACTGCCCTTTGCTCCTAGCACATAGTAAAGTCATTTACTGACCGGCACCACATGGTAAGAGCAAAGTGTATTTGGTACCATTTTGAAAAATGGCTTTGACTGGGTCCGGAGATAGGGGCGGATCTGGTCTCCTACTAGCCTACTAAATAGACTTCTGATAATAGGGTGAGTCATAGGGGTGGGGGTCCTATATCACCAAGTATTTATTTTATGGTAAGGGAAGATGTGGGGGAGGGGGATAGGGCCTACCCTAGACTACCAGGGATTTTTTTTAAGGGTTTCAGGAGATGGTGGGGTTGTTGGCCACCCTGGGGGACTTTATTGGGGCTGGGGGAGGGTTTAGGGTGGGGAGCAGGGCATTGTTGTGCAAATTTTCTTTTAATTTTTTATTATGGGGTTGGAGCCGCCTCAACAGAAGGCCTTAGGGTGTGTTGGGGGGGGGGGGGGGGGGGTCCTAATAAGACCCCAGAATATTTTTTCTGCAATGGAGGCTTGTACTTTTAACATGCCTTCTTAGCATACAGATGTCCCTGGGAAACAAAAAAACTGCACCTCCCTGAATTGCAATAAAATAATGTGGCTGAATTTTTTCAAAGTCATCTGCATTACTTGATTACTATCATATTGCCTCTGCATTAGCTGCTTTGCATGTTTTAGACAATTTTATGCATGCACATACATGCAAAACAACTAATTTCTATAGGGGGAGGAAATCTTCTGGATTATTGCACATTATCACCTTATCGTGGCTAAATAAATCTAGCTGTTCTTTTTTTTAGTATAGTTTCCACATTTTTTCTCAGCCCTGAAGTGAGAATATAATCTTTTTCAGGCACAGGTATCTCCCCAATCTTCCTCACTAAAAACTGAAGCAAACAATTCATTTAGTCATTATGCAATGGTTTTATCTTCCTTTAAATGTTCAATCAAATAATAGTCCAATTGAATCCTTCCCAGGTTTCCTGCATTGGATATATTTTATAAGATTTTTAATATGAGTTTTTGCCTCTACGGCCCGCTACTTTTCAGATTCACTTTTAGCCCACCTTATTAATCTTTTACATCTAACTTACCAATGCTTATGATTTTTCCTGCTTTCTTCAGATGGATCCTTGGAGCTTGGACCTACAGGCTTGTCTGTATTATGGAGAGAGTTCAGACACTGCTCTACTGGAGTGTGTAGTAAGGCAGACCCCAAAAGGGGCAAGAACTCTACCACTGGAGAACAAAAGGAGAATATGGAATCCCTATGAGCAGGCTCATGGTGAATCAGAAATAATTTCCCTAGGAGAATGGGATTCCCATGCAATGTTGCAAACAGAAGAGAAGCACCCATCTAGTATGCCTATCCCACTTTCCAAGGGAGGAATGGCACAAGAAACTGAGGGCATAAAACCAGAACAAGAGGTCAATACTGAGGTCTTGGTAGGGGTCTGGAGCCCAGAGGTCCAGCAGTCATAGGAAATGCCCGACAAGTTTGGGGAAAACTGGCCTAATACCCATCAGCAAGAGAAAGAGACTGAGAAAGCCAGAACTGGTGAAAAAAAAATAGATTTCTAGAAAATCCAGCCCAGAGACATCAATATGTCAGAAGAGACTGGTAAAATGGCCATTCTGGAGAATTGTACTCTGGGGTTAAAAAGGGTGGGTCACCCAGAGAATCAATAGGGCTTGAGGGGCTGTAAAGAAGCCTCACATAAAAACACAGAAGTTTGGGGGAGGGGTTCCTCAGAAGAAGATAAGCTACCTTTGATACAGAGAAACCCCATTGGGTAAACTGCTGGGCATTCCGAGGTTTGGAACCCCATGTCCTAAGGTAGGGGAGGGTGAGAATGGGAAAGAGGTTGTCCAGATTGAAACATGTCCCATGGGCAAGCATATTGGGGTCCTATGGCAGGTAGTATGGCCCTAGTAGGAACAGTTGCTCAATGAGAAGCATTGAGCAGAGTGGGAAGTTATATGAAAGAGTGCACTATAGAAACCCTCAGAACACTTTAATAGACCTGTTCCAGCAGTCTGGGCCCAGTGCACCTTAATGCAGTGCTTTCTGGATACAGGATGTCTCCTCTGAACAGGAATAGTGTGTAGGCTTTGGGGAGAAGGAGAAGGCAGCTCCTTATAACATAACTGACCTGAAAGTTTTTTTCTGATGTACTGCAAGGTAATCAGTTTGAATTCTGTTTGTTATGTGAAGAATAAAGTTGTGCAAGAGAGAAAACTGGAGGTCAGATTGTATTCTGTCCACCAGCAAGCTTGTGCTCTGTAACAACCAATCGGGCCGATACAGTAAAGTCCGCGGGAGAGCGGACGAACGCCCGCTCTCCCGGCGCGCGCGATTCTGTATTTAAATTAGGTGATGCGGTAAAAACGGGGAAAAGGAGGCGCTAGGGACACTAGCGCGTCCCTAGCACCTCCTTTTTGACAGGAGCGGCGGCTATCAGCGGGTTTGACAGCTGACGCTCAATTTTGCCGGCATCTGTTCTCGAGCCCGCTGACAGCCACGGGCTCGGAAACCGGACGCCGGCAAAATTGAGCGTCTGGTTTTCGGCCCGACAGCCGCGGGCCGAATTTAAATTTTTTTTTTTTTTTAACTTTTCGGGACCTCCAACTTAATATCACTATGATATTAAGTCGGAGGGGGCACAGAAAAGCAGTATTTACTGCTTTTCTGTGCACTTTCCTGGCGCCGGAAGAAATTAGCGCCGACCTTTGGGTCAGCGCTAATTTCTGAAAGTAAAATGTGCAGCTTGGCTGCACATTTTACTTTCTGTATCCCGCGCACATTCCTAATAGGGCCATCAACATGCATTTGCATGTTGAGGGCGCTATTAGGTGCCGTGGATTGGACGTGCGTTTTCCTCCCCTTACTGAATAAGGGGTAAGGGAAAACACGCGTCTAAGAGCAGGCTAACAGTGCGCTCCATCGGAGCGCACTGTACTGTATCGGCCTGAATAAGAGGCCCAGTAGATCATCAACTGATCTCCTCTACCCCTCTAGTAGAAAGTGAGACTTTGGAGTCAGAGGGTGAGGTTTCTTTAAGCTCAGGTATTCCTACTCCTCCTTTACAACCTCTTGCTACAGGTATTGACCATGCACTGTGGCTTTGTGTTATCTAACATTTAGATCCCAATGGATCCTCCTCTGAGATACCAAAAAGCAAGGAAAGAGTGGGACCACCTATAAATGGGACAGTTGTTAACAGATCTATTAGCCATGTTGACTCTGCACCTTCCTCATTGTGTACTGGGGCGAACTTGGACAGTTCAAGTTCAGGTTACACAATGCCGACCAAAGACTTCTTAATACATTTTGTTGCAGATCTACTGCCAGCTTTGGTTAGAAAAATGGCTTACAAAGAAAATATTAAGTCAGATGAAATTACACTTAAGGATATTTGAGATGTGGGGTCCAGACCAAGTCCACATTAAGCCAAACAGTTGTTCAACTTTTCTCATTTACTGTGACCACCGATTCCAAATTATCTAAATTGGATTGTAAAATTGATAACCTTGAGAAACAGTCTATTGTTTTAAATAACTCTTTGTCCTCTTTAGTGGTTAGTATGAAAGACTGGTTTTGCATAATAAGATAGAATCTTTAGAAAACAATATGGTTAAAAGACAGGAAACAGAGAGTAGGATTAAATGGTCAATTTTCTCAGTGGAAAAGGGTAAACAGTGGATATTTGGGCAAGGTTCTCTCAACCTAGCTTGATGGACTCTCTACCTGGGTAACATCAAGCTAGGTTGAGAAAACCTTGCCCAAATCTCATCTTGGAGTGAGTTTCCTCACTCCGAAGGCCAGCAAATCTTCACAAGAGACCACTGTTCTGTTCGTAGGTGTCACGTAGAATGTCAAAGTGGCCCCTAACCCCCTACACTCTTACCTAATCCCCACCTCGAGTTCCTAGGTGGGCCTACCATAGGGATACAAATACCTGCCTATGGGCCATGATATTATGGCCAGTCTCTCTCTCTCTCTCTCTCTCTCTCTCTCTCTCTCTCTCTCTCTCTCTCTCTCTCTCTCTCTCTCTCTCTCTCTCTCTCTCTCTCTCTCTCATTAAAAATGGTTCCCCAGTGGTTGAATGCAGGAAATACAACAGGTCTGGCACTTATTGCAGAATCTGAAATGGTATCACAATTTGTGCTAACTTAGCTCTTCGCACAGGTAATTAGCATAAAACACACCCCTTTTGCTATCGCATGCGGTACTAACCTCATTTGGATAAATCCATCCCTAAGAGAGGTAGAATTGGCTTAACATAGCGCTACTATAGAGTAAATAACAAGCAATGTATAATAGTGACTAGGCAAAGGACCTAGTAGGTAATCAAACAAACAGTTCTTCAACCAAACATCTGTACAGGGTGAAGAAAGAACTGAGAAGGTGCTGAGACTAAGAGGGGGGCAAGGAGGACATGGCAGGGAGAGGACCGAAAAGTGGGAGGGGATGGGGGGAACAGAGGGCTGAGAAACTAACGGGGAGGTTTGCATTATTACAGGTTTGGAGCAGGAGAGCAGTCAGAGTTATTAGAGTCATTAATGGAACAGAGTAGCTCTGACGGACCTTATAACAGAAGATTTATGTACAATCCCTTATTTGTGGTGTGGCCAGTCAAGGGAAGGCTTGTTTGAAAAGGACATCTCTAAGTTCCCTTACTATCTTTGGATATATCCCATCTGGCCCCATCACCTTATCTACTTTGAGTTTAGTTGCTCCTCACGAACACACTGTTCCAAAAATTGGTTGAGGTTTACCTCACTTTCAATCTTATTTGTGTTTGTTTTATGTGTTTCTGCTCTAGGCCCTTCCACAGTGAAAACTGAGCAGAAATATGTGTTAAACATTTTTGCTTTTCCTCATTAGCTTCTACATATTCCTCTTCTTTACCTCTGAGTCTCACAATGCCATTTTGCACCTACTTCTATCATTAACATATCTAAAACAAAGTCTTGTCCCCTCCATTTTACTGTATTTGCTATTTTTTACCTCTGTTTGAATGTTTTCCTTTATGATTACTTTCCCAGCTTCTCTCAATGTTTCCAGATATTGTTGCTTGTCTTCCTCTTAGAGCTATCTCTTGTAGTTTATCAATGCTAATGTTTTCTCTATTTCTTTTTAAGTTACTTCTTTAGAAAACCTTAGCAGCCTTCTTTTCCTCTTTATTTACTTTCCTAACAAAAAGATTAGTTGCCCTTATATCTCCTTTTAGTTTTGCCCACTGCTCCCTCAAATTTCCCTAGATTTTCCCATCCAGCTGATGACTCCCTGAGGTACACCCCCATTTTAAGAAAGTTAGTTTTCCTGAATACGAGGACCCTCACCTTTGACTGGTATTCTTCTCAACACCAGGATCCTTTTCAATGGGATATTTCTACATTGTTATAGCATCTTCTTCTCCTTTCCAAGTCAGGGTTAAAAATCGAAGTCAGAGTACATGTCAGTGCCCTTGCAGCTTACTACCATCCCTTAGAAGGTCTGCCAGTCTCCCATATTCCCTTGGCAGCAAAATTTATAAAAGTTATTTTTAATCTTCAATGTTCTATAAAAAAAAATCCTTTACTTCAATGAGATTTTAAACAAATATTATCAATGCTGATATATCCTCTGTTTGAGCAGATGGCTACCAATGATGCAGAATTCATGACCTGGAAGGTTGTTTTTCTTATAGCAATTACTTCTGCTTATAGAGTAAGTGAACTCTAAGCTCTAATAGTCGACCTCCCCATTTACACAGATGTACATGAAAAAGTTATGTTAAGAACTTACCCTGAGTTTTTACCAAAGGTAGTTATACTAATTTACAGTTCTTCCTTTATTTTTTCAAGACCTCATTATAATAAAGCAGAACAAATTCTCCACATATTGGACTAAAGAAGAGCTCTCCTTTTATTTAAAGAGAGCAGGATAAGGGAAATCTTTCCAATTATTTATCTCTCATGATCTAAATAATAAGGGATTTCCATTCGGAAAGCGAACTCTATCATTTTGGCTTTTGAACTGCACTGCTTTCTGTTATAAGGACATGGACATAAGTCTTCCCAACAAAATCAAGGCTCATTAAATTAAAATGACTGCCACTTCAGTAGCCTTTGTCCACTCAGCCTCAATTGTCTACATCTGCAAGGCAACCACATGGTCCTCTGTGCATACATTTGTTAAACACTATTGTCTAGAAGAGGACGCTCACAAAGATAGCAAGCACATTTGGTCAAATAGTACTCAAAAATCTTTTCAAATAATAGCTTCAGTTTTCCCTCCTTCTATATTCCAGCTGGTTGCAAATCCTTCATAAGGGGTAAAAAATATGCAAACCTCAGTTTGGGAGTCCCCACTTGTGTGGCTGATCATTGCCCTACTTGTTAAGGAGAAAGCAAAGTTGCTTATCTATGACAGGTGTTCTCCATAGACAGCAGGACAAATCAGCCCACAACCTCACCCACCACCCATAGAGTTCAAGATCAGCTAGTATAAAGACTGAGGAAGTCCAAACAGGAACTTCCGCATATGCTCAGAAAGTCTTTCTTTCTGAGCTGGGAGATAGTTTATCCATTTTGGTGCTGTCAGATGATGTCATACACTTGTGTTGCTGATTTGTCCTGCCATTTACAGTGAGCACCTGTTACAGAAAAGCAACTTTGATTTACTGCTACCCTCTATTGTCTCTCTCCCAACCAGTTTCTATTCCAGCCTGCCACCTTGGACCCATCTCCAGTCTACTTAATTTATTAGTGAGCCTCATGTGTGAGATAGTATCAATAGATTTGCAAAAATCCAAGTAAATCACATCCAGCACATGCATTTGATATAATTCTCTAGTCATTCAACGGAATAAATCAATCATATTTGATGAACATAATTCCCTATGATAGAGCCATACAGCCTTAGATCCTGCAATGCACTAGATTATAGATACTTAACTATCCTTTCCTTCAGTAGCATTAATTTTCCCACTGCCTAGTTCATACTAATCAGACTCTAGTTTCCAACCTCCCTTCTTTTACTACTTATTTAAACAGGGAGCACATCAGTCCTCCTCTTTCTCTGAGAATAAGCAGGATGCTTAGTCCTCACTCATGGGTGATGTCATCCTATAGAGCCTTGTGCAGGAAGATTTTTTCTAATCAGGCTCCACATACTTATGCTGCATAGGACCTTATCTCTCTTAGTTTATTCATAGAGCCCATCTGCCATGGTACTATTTTCTTTCTGGTTTCTACTGGAAAGAAAATCATTTTTTTGGTCAGTTCCCTGGATGCATTGTGCACTAACATCAGTAGATTGAGTGGCATCATTAATATTTTTCTTTTTCTTCATCATGTTGGTTGATTTTGCCTCTTTAATTTTTCATACAAAGCCTCAAAATGAGAAGAAGACCAGAAGGTTTGACACCCTCTGCATGTGTATTATGTCTATCACAGATTCCCATGATATAATGTGCGCTTTGCCTGGAAGATGATCACCATGTCCTGGGATGTTCCCTCTGTGAGATGTGTAGATTGTGTTCTTCCTATTTGGAGCTGATGGAGTCCATTATCATCAGATGTATCAACATCAAGTGACCCAGGAGCTGCAAATAACTGCTTGTAGTGCACTGACATCGAGAGGCTATTGATCCTCCCTCAACATCAAGCATTAGAAAAGATGATTGCAATAGACTATTGTCTAGTGTCTTAGACCTGAAAAAAGCAAACTGTTCCACTTCTTCTTTGAGACCTAAAATGTGTGGCATGGAAAACAGCAGAGTGGCATCTAAATCCACAAGAAGATACTATGGAGTAGATTTCAAAAGATGCACATGCGACCATGTGCACGCCGATTTTATAACATGCGGGCGCCAGCACGCAGCTGTTATAAAATACATTGGCCACACGCACATGCATGCCAGATTTTATAATTCACGCATGCATGTGCGGGTGACGCTCGCAAGGGGGGTGAATTTTTGCAAAGTACGAGCGGTGACGCAATCGGGCCTTCTCCAACCCCTAACCCCCTGCCTAACCTTCCTTTCCCTTCCCCTCTCCTCCCCACCCCCCTAAACCTAACCTACTTTCCTCAATTTTTTATTTAATTACCTCTGTTCCTCGAGAGCAGAAGTAATATACACGTGCTGACTGGCTGCCAGCGCGTGCTTCCCCAGGAGAGCGGCTAATAGCTGCTGTCCTGACTGGCCTCCATCCTGCCCCTCCCCACCAGACCACACCCCCCACCCCACCTCTTTTTCAGGGCCCAGCACTTGTGCATATCAGCATGTACGCGTATGGCTGGGCCCTTGTGAAAATGCGCGCGGCGTGCACAGGGCCCAACCACATGCATAAGTACCAATTTTTATGTGTGCCAGGCTTCTAAAATTCAGCCGTATAATCTTTAAACCACCAAAATGACAAAGAAAGAAAACTTAGCTTCAGGGAAACATGGCAGAATGTTGTCTGTATGTGCTGATTATAGATGAAAATAATTTGTTTCAAAGCAAAACATGCTTGTACACTTGTTTGCGTTGATTGCAAAAGAACTGTCTCAGCAGTTCAACATGCATAAGGGGATTAGTTAGCACCTCTACAAGCTGCGTCCAACTGTGGGTTAACTGCGCTCAGCTGAGCACACTGTATTGCATCGGCCCCTGACTGTGCAAGCTAGAAAGTTCCCGCTAGAAAAGTTCTTATGAAGTCTTAGAGAAAACTGGGCCCATGGAGGAACCCGTATGTTGAGTGGTGTAAGTAGAAGAGTTGGGTCTAGAGGTGGGACTTAAAGTGGACCGAACCCAGAGTCCTTTCAGAGAGCAACTCTCCACCGTACAGACAGCTGACTTGATTAGCTAGTGGAGTGAAACAAGGCGATCTTGAACCTACAGGGTAAACCCACCTTAAACAGCATGACATCATTACCCTTTCTGGAGTTGTCATGCTGCAGTAACCATATCGGATTCCCAAGGCCAGTCACTGCATCATTGAGACAGAAGTGAAGGAGATACTCCAGCTCGAAGATATAGAGGAATCTAACAGTGACTGGTCCTCACCCATAGTGTTGGTACTGAAGCCAGATGGGAATATTAGGTTTTGCAGTTACTTTAAGAAGGTCAATGAGATCTCAGAACTTGATGATTAACCAATGCCTAGAGTGGACAAGCTGATTGAGTATCTGGGGTCAGCCCAGTTCATTTCTACCCTGGACCTTACAAAAGGGTATTGGCAGGTGCCTCTAATGCCAGTAGTAAAGGAGAAGAGTGAGTTCACTATGCCAGTTGGTGCTTCCAATTCACCATCCTCCTTTTTGAACTGTATGTGTTCCCGCAACATTTCTGCGCTCGATTGACTACCTGCTGCACCCGCATGAAGGCTATACAGTTGTCTACTTACAAGACATTGTGGTATACAGCCTGGATTGGAGGACACATCTAGGCCAACTGCAGGCTGCCTAATAAGTCTGAGGAAGGCTGGACTGATGGTCAATCCTAAAAAGTGCTTGTTGGGAGCACAAGAAGTCCAGTATCTTGGGTACATCTGGGGAAGGAGAAGATCCACCTGCAGATCAGGAAGACTGAGGTGATTATCCATGAACCAGTCCTGCAAACAAAAGCAAATGTGAGAGCTTTCCTAGGTTGTATGGGATATTAGAGGAGGTTAATACCTAATTACTCAGAGAATGTGGAACCTCTCACAAGGCTCTTGTTAAAGAATGTCCCAGAGTAGGTCCAATAGCCAAAGCATATAAGGCCTTCTGGGCTCTGAAAGAGATGTTATGCTCTGAACCAGTCCTAATAAGTCTGGTCTTCATCTAATCATTCATGGTGCAAACCGATGCCTCAGAGTTAGGCCTAGGAACAGTCTTCATTCAAGAGAAGGGTGGCCTAAGAACACCCCATCGCATATATCAGCTA
Source organism: Rhinatrema bivittatum (assembly GCF_901001135.1). Classification (NCBI taxonomy): domain Eukaryota; kingdom Metazoa; phylum Chordata; class Amphibia; order Gymnophiona; family Rhinatrematidae; genus Rhinatrema; species Rhinatrema bivittatum. The sequence continues at coordinate 194,564,533 of NC_042616.1, read as the reverse complement.
GAAACTAATTCCAAGGGAGAGGTGTTATACAACAATCAAGAAAGAGGCCTTTGCAGTCACATGACCTTAGAGGCTTTTTGGTGCTACCTGCTAGAGCAGCAGGTCACACTTGTGATGGATCATCAATTGCTTAAATGGATAAATAGAAACAAGAAGTCCAGTGCGAGGCTGATGAAGTGGTTCCTGACCCTGCAACCCTACAACTATTAGATCTGACATAAGCAGGAAAGGAAAATACCAATGCAGATTTCCTGTCTAAAGAGGTGTCCTTAGTACTTGGTAGATGCTCAGCTTAGTAAGGCTGAGTTGAGGGGGAAATTATTTGAGGGAGTATATAAGAAACTCCATCAGGACACCTTAAAAAACCGGCCACAGTTATCTGGCTTGGTCCTCCTTAAGAACCAAGCTAGCAAGGGATTCTGGACCCAGAGAGGATCCCTCCAGCCTAGGATAAGAATGCAGGACCCAGAACAGTGTATATTTATTTCACTGTTTTATTAACCCGAGACGTCTGAGGTAAGCCACCTTTTTGCTATATTTCTGTTTTGCCAGTAAATCAAGTGTTTATGTGAAGCCAGCCAGAGTTTAGCCTCATTTTTATAATCCTGGCTGTTTTCTAACCCGTGGCCTCTCCCGAGTGACCACAATAATCAAACACCTGTATTAATAAGTGAGCCTTCAATTGTTTGCAAAACATTTTCATGTCTTGTATTAAATGTAGCTGCTTGAATATAGTGTTCCACAGCTAAGGTCCAACAGTGAAAAAAACCCTTTCTTATTTGCCACATATCAAGTTAAGGCTCGAGCGATCATGAAATGAAACTCCAGGGAGGACGACTCCGAACCAACATCAGGAAATATTTCTTAATGTAGAGGGTGGTGAAGACGAAAATAGTGGAGGAGGTGGTGAAGACGAAAATAGTGAAAGACTTCAAAGGGGCATGGGAAACACTGTGGATCCCTAAAGACTAGAGGATGGGAATGAGGAAAAGAGTGCATGAGGGGAAACTTGCTGGTGCTGTGGTTACTACCCTTTAACCAATAAGCCTACATACTTTTAGTGCAGCTCCATCATTGCTCTTAGCTTCAACGGCATGGAAAAAGGGCAATGGGATTCAGACAGCAACTAATGAGGGCCCTGACTTTTATGGTCTAAAGAAACAAATAAGCTTGGGGTAACTTGCTGGGACAGCGATTTCTACCCATAACCAATAATCCTGATACTTTTGATGCAACTTCAACATTTACTGTCTGCTTCAACAGCAGGGGGGGTAAGAGGGAATTGGATTCAGACAGAAACCAATGAGGGCCCTGACTTTTATGGTTTGGGAAACTGATAAGCATGGGGGTAACCTGCGTGGTTCAGCAGATACCACCATAAGTTTACTAGGCAGACTAGGTGCACCATTTGGTTCTTTTCTGCTATCATTTCTGTTTCTATGTTTCTTCTGAAAATTCCTACATTTTATGCCATTTAATTATCCATAGGATTTATTCACATAAGTGCACTTTACTCTAGTAAATGCTTTTGAAAATTGCTAGAATAGTATGTTACATTTACACATGTAACTCCTTTGAAAACTGCCTCCAGGGAGTGCTTATAGCAAGTATTTTGCTCCCTCCTACATGCTCCACCATGGGTCTTAGACTAGGGCTAACTGTTGGAGATCCCAAGGGGGTTTTTACATATGTAATCCAGAGATGAAATTCTGTAGTTTTATAAAACATAATGATTGCAGATTGTTCTGATTGGTCATTTGTATCCTCTTTTTGCCCCTTACTTTATATTCATTTTAGTTGCAGATAATATATTCGTTTAGTTCTGTAGAAAGCAGTCCTCATTTTTATTTGTTACTGGCAGTACCTTGACTGTGCTGACACAAAAGAGGTCCCAAGGGATGTATAATACAAGTGTAGAAACAATGGAACTGATTTATCAAGTATTTTCTTCCATTCTGTATCTGTGGGAAAAGCCCTTGGTAAATAAAGCTTAATGACATTTTTTTAAATAAAAGATTAAAGCATGAATGGATTCTACTTGTAAAGGATACATCTGGGAACAGAAGAGTAAGTTTAAAACAGCAGGAGTGGAAGCAGAGATGTGGGTCATTGTAAATGTAACTTGGTGCCTCAGATTATGTTAAAATGTTCTGCTATAAAAAGCTATTTTTGCTGCACTCTGTTCATGTCATTGTGACCATTAAAATGTGACTTGAGAAGTAGGACTCTTGTAGGATTATATACAGAGCTAGGAATTAGGTGCTTTTCGAAAGGTTCTGATCACTCTAGTGAAAAAGATAATAAAGCTATGTAAGTCAAATGCAGGTCTCATTTCGGGACAGTATGCTGAAATTTAGGAGAGTCATGGATACCTAGTCAGGAACAGATCAACCTGTTTGGGACCTCTCATTCTTCAAATATAGAGTTTAGATTATATTAGCTTAAAAGGAGATATGTCTGTCACACAATCAATTTTAATTTCTGTGCAATGCACTGTTAGTTCTGTAGCAAATGAAGTAGATGTAATTCCTTAAGAATGAGAAGTAAATTGACAGTCATTTTATGTTGCCAACAAAAGGGGTTCATGTATGATGTTGACATCATCAAGTCCAGCAATTACACTGTCTTGTTTTTTATTGTGTCAGGCTGAATATTTTTTAACTAAATATGCATATCATTTAGTGCTAAAATAACAAAGCTTGGTTCCATTCAAATGCATAGGCAAAGTTACCAACCCCAACTTACATTTTTTTACTACAGTATTTTCCTGATAGAAATAGAGAGGGTCTCTATTTCTTGCTCTCATGGATTTTGCTTGGCATTTATCCCAACTATTCAACTCTCCTTCAACCAACACAGTAAATCCATATTCAAAGAATTCCAAAACAACACTATGGCTGGCCTAACTGTGTGAATTGTCTGCAAGATAAATATTTTTTATATTAGATCTACATTTTCTTTCCACTAATCTATATGAGAAATTTCCAGTGAGAGCACAATCTGAAGCCCTGTAACTAGCTGAATTTCAGCTACCAATAGTTTCTAAAAGGAATGTACAAACTTAAAGTTGTATGCAAAAGTTGGTCAAATTGGTCATATTGTATGTTTCGATGAATGTTATGATCGTGCTGCGGGCAGGTTCCCCCGCGAGCAGACTCACTCACCATGCTGTTTTCTCTTCAGCCGACGAGGCAGGATGCCGCTGTCGGCCTTCTCATGCGGCCAGAGCCACGGACTCTGCGCTCCCACACGGCCCGGAGGCCGCCCTGGATGTCCCTCTTTACCGCGGCCGGTGCCGCAGACTTCCCAGCATCCTCTCAGTGGGGCCAGGACCGCCCCCGACGCCACTGCTATCTTCGCGGCGCAAAGGCCGCATCCCCGGGCCAGAGTGGCGGCTGGAGCTGCCCCCGGGGCTTCCTGCAGTGGCCAGAGCCACTGCTGTCATTGGGCCTGCTCCTCAGGCCCAGCCCTGCGCTCCTGGCATCTGACATCGGTGCAGGCCGCTGTCCGCGGTCCTGCACAGCTTCCTGCTGCTCCTTAGGCACTGGCGCGCGCCTCTCTTCAGGATTTAAAGGGCCAGGCACAGGAAGTGTGCTGGCCCCACCTAGGGAGTGGACTTCCTGCTTCAGCCCTATAAAGGGCTGCTCTGTCAGTCTGTCTTTGCCTTGCATCGGAATTTCTTCACTCTGGAGGCTCCTGCCTGCCAGAGCTCCATCAGGTCTTCTTGTCTTCTCCATGGAGTTCTTGTTGCTTTGTCTCATCATGCCAAGTCATGTTTGTGCCTGAGGTCCCCGTCCAGGTGTCCTGGTATCTTGTCTTGGTCTTCTGTTTCCTGATGTTCCAGGTTCCTTGATGTCCTGCTCCTGTGTCTTCGTCTTCAGCGCTCTTGAGCCTTCTGGTACCTGTTAGGCCGGGGGTCCCTTGGATGAGGTTGTGCCCAAGTGGACCAGCCTACAGGTGGACTGGTGTCCTGTGCTCCTGAGCCGTCATGTCCTGCCAGCTGTTGGTGGAGCTTTGGACGACAGCAGCTTCGTCGTTGGAGTTCTGCTACGACTGGATCCTTTCCTGCACTTGTCCCGCTCCCAGCGTGGTCTGTGACCAGCCTCCTTGGGCTGTGTAGGGCGTGCAGTGGGACAGGGTGATCCACGACTCAGTCCCGCAGGTGGCCTGAGTAGGGCGCCCTGAGAGACAGTGCCAATGTTCTTCTGCCCAGCTTCTCGTCTCATCTGGACTTCGTCTGTTCCTCGTCTTGTCGGGGATGCCGTTGCATCACTCTTGGTATCATGTCTTGTTCCTGATGTCATCGCATCGAGCATCGACCCTGGTCTGGGATGCCGTCGCATCGACCACTGGTCCGTGATGTCTTCGCATCAGCTGTGGTGTCAAGTCTTCGTCCGCTATGCCGTTGCATCGATCCTGCTGTCATGTCTTCATCCGCAATGCCGTTGCATCGACCCTGCTGTCATGTCTTCGTCCGCGATGCCGTTGCATCGAGTCTGCTGTCATGTCTATGTGTCAAGGCCCGTCTGCCCTTGACCTCAGGCCAGGCCTGCTGCTCCATGCTGTTCCACGTAGCAGGTCCGAAAGGGCTCGGAATGGTCGGAGGACCATTCACATTCCAACATCTTCATGTTGTTGGCTATGGGAGCTTGCTGGCCTGGCAGAGGGTCAGACCGTCAGCCATGGTGGAACACGCCATCAACCCTCGGTCCGCTCCTGGATCCGTCTGGGGTCGGGCACACTAAAACACCCGAGTGTAACAGAATGCAAGGCCTTTAGAGGCCGCCCTTCGTAACAGATGAAGATCTAAGTGAACAGAAGCTGACCCATCCTCTCTATGGTACAAAGTTAAACACACAAGTAATGTGGCGCGATGAGTAAACACACTAGACAAATATCAGGTGTGTCATAACAAGTGTATTATTGATGGTACAGATAGACACAAATTGGATGTTTTAAATAAGCAAGAATTGCCTTCAGAGTGTGTACAAGGCAGAATTTATTGAATAATTAGTCTCCAACAAGGAACCCTGTTTTGCCTGGGCTGCATCGGGAGGGACAGCAAACATGTAATAAGGATTCCATCCACATAAATTATTGAATAGGAATTCTAAAAAATAAGCAGAAAACATAGCAATAAATATGTAGGCAAAAAACAGAGGGGAAATAATACATACCCAAAATAGCACATGCATTGCAATAATGCCATGTACATCAAAACATTCCAAAAGAGGGCTATTGGGGACAATTATGTATATGTGTAATATTTACTTACATATGACCCACTGCTTTACAAATTTGGAATTGCTACCTGGAGGCATTCAAAGATTTTTTAATAGCAGTCCCCTAGTTTATAAGAGTGAATTACAGTGTCATTTTCAAATGCTCAGACAGCTACTTAGAGGAACCCATTATTGTTGAAAGCAGACAGAAGAATCATAACCTGAGAGTTTAAAAGGGTCAGAGTATTTATTCAACCATGGAATTGTCTTCACCTGACAAACTGAAGACCTAATTAAATTTTTGAGCCTATTATAATAACTTAAAAAATAGTAATAATGATCATCTAAAAGGATGTCAAAACTTTTGCACATGCTATATTCACTGTTAAGTGTTTAACTTTGTCCCCAAATAACAAGTGTGTTGCAAACAAGTGTACTATTCCTCTTTGTCAAAATAATAACTTCAAAATCTTTGGTATGCTTTGTTCTAACTTGCTCTGTATTATTTAAATAGATAGCATATAAATATATATATATATATATATATATATATATATATATATATATATATATATATATATATATATATACACATTTGTTTTTACTACCATACATGCGGATATTCTCTTAAAATCTGAGATACACCTGTATTTTGGGATAACAGCTAGATCCATCTGCTCAGGGACTTTAGGATCTGGTCCAGTGTTTCTCCCTAGAATTTGCAGTATGGGAAAAACCTGGATGGGATCTATATCTGTTCTTGATGCCTTGGAACCTGCTGTTATTCCACTATAAAAGTATACATTGAATGTTAGTAAAGTATTGCATGGGTGGATGAATACCTATTCATTAGGATCCTGGATGATTTATATTTTAGGCTAGGCCCTTTTGTCATTCAATAATGTTTTTCTTTCCATATGGAACATCACCCTTTTTTCTTACTATCTATCTCTTAATAACTTCCATGTTGGTTGTTTCTTACAACATATCAAGCTAAGAGTTTGTGATGGTTCTCTGTAGCTTCTTCTACCCTACCAATCTGTTGTCCTGGAAATAGCTGATGAAATTAACAGGTCTGAACCAGCTTCATGTTGTAGACAATCTCTGATGACTAGCTGGAATACGTTTGGTGTGCGGGTGCTTAAGGATTCTCTGAGGACAAGCATGATGGTAGTCCTCATACATGGTTGATATCATCAGATGGCGCCTTGACATGGAAAACATGTCAAAGTTTCTAGAACTTTGACTTACCACATTGAGCGTGCCCAACATGCCTTATATCATGTGTCCATGTGGGGTCCCTCTTTAGTTTCTCTTTTTTAGCGGGGCTGCAGCATCACAGTTTGTGAGCTCACTTTTTGCTTTTTTGGTTTCTTTAGGGAAACTTTTCATTCTTTCGTTTAACATGATTTTCTTCACCGGCGTTCGATGCTGGGTTCATCTCAGTCCTCCCCATAGTGTTCCTAGTAAGGGTTTTTCAAAGTTTATTGGTAAGTTTCCCTTTGCGGTCGATTCTATGTGGCAGCAGTATTTTGGTGCCTGCCTGCCTTTGATGCCCATCACCATTGATTTTGGATCTTGCTTCCCATTTATTTCATCCCATCATGGTCACTTTCAAGTTCAAGTGATGCCCTTGGTGCCTGAGGACCATGTTGATAATTGACCCTCAAAATGAATGTATTCTTTTCCATCGCATGATGTCCGGGGTTTTTGCAAATGCACCCAGATGACCCCAAAAGGATGTTACCTTTGTCTCAATAAGATGCAGCAGCTCTTCGGATCAAAGAAGACCAAGCCATCGGCATTGGCATTGGTGGAATCGGCATTGCAGGACCACAGAACCGCTCATATGTAAACTCTAACCATTGACATCGGCAGGACCGTCAGGGATGTCAGCTGATGGGGACGCTGGAGACTGACCATCATTGGGATCTTCCAGGCCAATGACATTGGGTTCCTCGTCTTTGACCTTAGCACCAGGCCAAGACCCGGACCAAGGCCCGATGCCGCGATACAACCTGGAAACTGTGTCATGTCACAGCATTGGGCCTGGGTCCAGGCTCCGGCTTTGGCTGAGGCCAAATCATCAGGACCTGACCTCTGGGTCAGGCCTAAGCCTCAGTTTTGAGTAGGTCGATGTCACAGCAACCTACCATGTCCTCAGCCTATGTAAGGCTGAGTCTTTGGCCTAGGACCTAGGCTGAAGCCGGCAAATCCTGACCAGATCAGGTAAGTGGGGTCCGGGGGGGGGGGGGGGGGGGGGGGGGGGGGGGGGAGGGATCCTGGCCTTGGCATTTTTGCGGGCAGGTCTGATGCTCTGTGGTTAAAAGTTTGCTGCAGGCCTTCTTGTTTTCACAGAGGTTCCGCCTCCCTGGATGGGGAACAGCATCCTCACATGTTTCATCACCAGGGACACCAGGCAGGTAACATCCCTGGTGGTGAAATTTGTCTGGCGGGCTGGTGGTGGCATCGCAGAATGAGCCTACCTCTGAAGAACTGGAAGTTCATGCACAAAGTTGTGTGCAAATGAGAAACCATGAGCAAACGGATGCGCAAACTACATGCGCAATGTGCATGCAAATGTTATGCATATTTTATATTGCACATGCAGCTGTGCACGTATGATATAAAATTCATATGCATTTATTTATTTATCTATTTAATAATTTTTATATACCGACTTTTCATGCAAGCATATCAAATCGGTTTACAGTAGTTAGCAAATATTCATTTAGAAATATTTGCAATTCCAAAGAGAAGGGACATAGTTACATAGTTTCAAATTGAAAATAATTAAAATAGTAAACTAAAATAGTAGGCTAAATAATTAAAATTTAAATAATTAGAGAGGCAGGATAGTAAGAGTAGAGATAATAAAATCAAAAAAATATATACATTACCTGGTATAAAATCAGAAGTTTGAAAACATTATGTTAACAGCTCTTGGAAGGCCTGTTTAAAAAGCCAAGTTTTAATTCCCTTTTTAAATAATTTGATGTCTGCTTCTAATCGGAATTCCTGTGGAACAGAGTTCCATAGTTGGGGTACAGCAATAGAGATAGCTCTTTCCCTTACATTATTTAGATGTGCAAATTTGGGGGAAGGTATTGGCAACATCCCTGTTTCGGTTGATCTAGTACCGTATTTTTCGCTCGATAAGACGCACCTAGGATTCAGAGGGGGAAAATTAAAAAAAAAAAAGTGTGCTAAACAGGCTCTATCCCCAGGCAACTGTGCGTCTTATGGAGCAAATTAGGGGAGTGCATAACATTTTCTTTTCTCCCCATTTTGTTTTCGGGTCTGGGGAGGGCCATTTCGGTCCACTCCCCAGATCAGAAAACTTTTATTTTTCTCTGGGAACTCCCCCCTAAAAAACCCCCATCCCAACCCTTTAAATTAATTAACAACCCCCCCAAGACCTTCCAAATTAATTTACTACAACCCCCCCTCCTGACCCCCCCCAAGACCTGCCAAAAGTCCCTGGTGGTCCAGCGGGGGTCCAGGAGTGGTCCGGGAGTGATATCCTGGACTTGGGCCGTCGGCTGCCAGTAATCAAAATGGCGCCGACGGCCCTTTGCCCTTACTATGTCACTGGGGCCGACCAATGGCAGTCGTAGCTCCTGTGACATAGTAACGGCAAAGGTCCATCGGCTGCCATTTTGATTACTGGCAGCCGACGGCCATTTGCCATCGGCTGCCATTAACACAGGATAGAGAATTTGCAATCTATTAGAATCCCTAGATCTCGTACTTCTAGGGAGATGGGGTAATTTTTGGCCGCTTCTTGAATTTCAAGCTCTTTTGTCTTGCTTAGTTTAGGACAGATGCAAAGGATTTCAGTTTTTTAGTATTTAGGGAAAGATTCATTTGGGTTAATACCTTTTCAATGGCGGATTGGTATATATCCCAGAGCTTAAGAGTTTGGTCAATAGATTTTTGGATCGGTATTAAAATCTGAACATCGTAAGCATAGATAAAGTGTATTGGACCGAGGCCTGATAGAATTCTGCATAATGGGAGCATATAGATATTAAAAAGTGTTGAGGACAGAGAGGATCCTTGGGGTACTCCATAGTTGAGATCAATAGGATGTGATTCATTATCAAGAAATTTTACTTTGAATGATCTATTTTTTAGGTAAGAGTTATACCATTTGAGTCCTTAATGCCTATTTCATGTAGTCTATCAAGGAGAATATTATGATTAACTACCAAAGGCTGCTGAGATTACTAGTAAGATCAGGAGGTAAGATTGGCTGTTATCAGTACCTCTTAGGATGATATCTTGAAGTGAAGTTAGAAGGCTCTCTATACTAAAATACTTTCTAAACATGTTGTGCTGGGTACAGGGTACTATGTTTTTCGAGATAATCTATTAGTTGATTGTTAATTACTTTGATATACAAGGTAAATTAGAAATGGGTCTTAGGTTTGAAAGATCATTTGAGTTGGCTTGTGGTTTTTTTGTGATTGGTTTTACTATTGCAGATTTCAAAATGTGTGGGACATTAGCTTCGGTTATAGACAGGTTAATTATATCGGCAATAGGTTTAGAGACCATATTGGGGATTGTTTTTGATAGTTTTGTTGAGATATGGTGAGCTGGGTGGCTAGCTGGGTTCATTTTTTTTACTATACCTTCGATTTCAAGGGATGAAACTGTGTCAAAGGAGGTTAAATGGTCCTTATGGTTACTTGGTAGTACAATTTGGTTAGAATTCTGGGAGCTATGTTTTTTATTATGTTTAAAGTTTTTTCCTTAAAGAATTGAGCAATTGTATTGCAATTAATAGAGTTGTTTGATGTGGGATTTTCAATGGGACTGGTCAGATATTTTACATTTGAAAACAGAACTCTAGGATTATATTGAAATGTATTTATTTTGCCCATATGCGCACAGAAATGGGCTTGCACTCAATTTCTTTTAAAGTTATCCTCCCTATGTTTATTATAGCACTTTCTTCTTAGTGACATCCCCAGCTATTTATTATTTTTTCTGAAAAATCTACAAAAAATCATTAAAATAATGTATGGCATCACTGAGGGCTGCTCCTACTTTCTGCATGATCTGGAGACACTGGGAGAGAAGAACTGCACAGGGCACATTGTGGTCACCTGGTGCTGATGTCATTCAAGCATCGGGGGCCTTAAAAGCAGCATCCTGTGACTGGAGTAAGGTCTGCTCCTACATTCCACCTGATCTGGAAACCCCAGGAGAGGAGAACCACACAGGGAACATTGTAGCCACCTGCTGCTGACTTCATCCAAGCACCGGATGACTTACGAGTAGTCACCAGCATGGCATGCCTAAGCTTCATGCCCCTTATGCCATTTTTTCCCATGTGAGACTAGGAAGGAAAAGAAAAGCAAAGATCACTGCCTCTCCCCAGATGTCTACTCCAACTAGAGAGGCTATGGATCTTCCTATTTATTGGCCTAGTTCATCACTGCAGATCGATCTGAGTAACGAACTTGACATCTCCTTAAGCCTTTGGATACCTCTCCCCTCTCCTAATCCACAATCTCTTCAGAAATTAAAAAACCCTGGAACTATTTGAACCCAATTTATTTTTGCATAATGGAAGGACTTCTGCTGGGATTCCCATTCCAGAACCACCGCCCCACCTGTGTCAAGGGGGTGGTTCTAATATTATGGTTAGGTCTGGAGATATTTTCCTAAAAGACTTATGGAAAATAGTTACCCGCATAGAAACAAATTTAACTTTGGCATTTACTCAGCGATGTAATTATACAGCAGATGCCTCTAAAAAATCCTCTGACTTGGATGTCAGGATGAATCTGATGGAAGTTCAATTGGGCACCCAACAAGATGTAACTACAAAATTGCAGTCCACGATATCAGTGGGAATTAAAGATAATCTTTCATTACACTTTAAATGTAAAATGTTGGAAAATAAATTAAGAGCTAATAACTTGCACTTGTTAAACTTTCCATATACTTGTTTAATATCAGGGAATTTGTTTAAAAGATATGCTACTGAAGCCCTCCAATTTCTTCCTGACAAAAGTATTTTCACTGTCCAATTGTTGTTATATTCCTGATAAACAGATAGTTCTGGCCCCTCAGGAAGGAGCTGATGATGTGCTGGCTTCTTTCTCTAGCACAGATCTAGCTTTATTCTTATAAACATCTAAAGATGTGATTGCCTCTAGATCCAACATTGATTGTTTCTTTTTTTTCTTTTTTTTTTTTTTATAGTGATACAGCGATCTTATTCAAACAGTATTTTAAGTTTAAAGAAGTTCCATTCTGTGGTCAGAAAGTAATGGTATTTTCAAATGTTTCTAAGGAGATGCAAAAGAAGAGAAAACTATTCTTACAATTGCCTTTGGGGGCAACATTCTTTTTAAAATTTCCTTGCAAATGTATTGTAACCTACCAAGGCAATAAGTTTATTTTTGTCGATGCTATGCATTTGGAAATCTTTATAAGTGATAAATCTTCTTTACATTGATTGAAGAGATTAAAGTGTATAGAGAAGGGTAATAGATCAGGGTTAATGTTATTTTATGTGGGATTTTTTTTATATTGCTTTGAATTAGCAGCTCTAAACAAATGGGGGCTTAATTATGTGAGATGAGAATTGTTGAGATATGATTATTTTTAGATTTTTTTAGTTTTATTACCATAGGTATTATATGGTTAAATAGCTTAATAAAATGTAAATTTAAAAAAAAGTATAGAATTACTACCTTTTCTTTATCTTTTTCATCTTTGCAGAATATACAGAAAATTTCAATATCTTTTAAATCCACGCCAAGTTTATGGTCTTGCTGGGATAGGACCAATGCCAGGGTAAGTCAAGGATTTTCATTAATAATAATAAAGTTAATTTTATATATTATGCAGTAGGAGATACTACTGCTTTAGTTTGACTTTTGTGCTATTGATACAGGTTTGTACTTCTGTATACTCAGATGTCTTACCAGTTATATGAGTTTCAGGAGAAGAACATCTTTTCTCATCTGGACTAAAATATGTATAAGTATGTCAGTGAATGCTGTCACATGTTATCAAATGTCACTATTAATTTTCTTTGTGTTCTCGAGTATATCATGTGACCTTATTTTATATTTTACTAATTTTTTTTCACTAGTGCACACTGTGCAAAGGCATAGCAAATGGTTTATAAAGGCACACGTTGAACTTTCTGTACATAGAGAAGCCTTTTTCGGTCATAGCACATATTTGGCTAGGGACTAATTCATCAATAGCATTGCATTTTTAAACCCACTTTTGGAAGTTTCACTTGCGAGAAATACCCCAAGCAGCAATCTGCAGCACTATTGCTAAAGATGTGGGAATTACATAAAAAAAAGTCTGTGAACTAATTCAATAAACCTGCAAACATTTTTGCAAGCTGTCCAAATTAGTTTGGAAAATAATTAGTTTGCAAAAAGTGTGGATTTCCATGAAACTGTTTTAGGCCCTGAGCCTATGTTCATGGGGGGAAATAAATTAAAGTAACAAATCTGTAAATATACACAACAGGCAGATCCAGAGCAGATATTTTGGAGTTAGCAAGTTCACATTGAAATTCAGCAAATATACATGGGTTTTCTCATGATTCTCACGGCGAACTGGTTGGGCTAGTTCCTGGGTGGAGCGATCCTTAAAAATGAATTCCAGATAAGGCCACCCTTTAACCTCCCAGTCAGAGGTGTTTATATTCCAGTGCCATGGTGGAGAGGGGATAGGGAATATGGAGAGGTATGAAAGGAAAAATTCAGGAGTTTGCATTTATTCCTATTATACAGTGAATCCTGAAAACGTGTACTCTTCTCTGCATGCTTCACATTGGTATTCTTTCTAAAGGTTTCTCTGTTTTCTTTGGGAACACAGTGTACACCTGACTCATACCAAACATAAACTATTCAAATCGACATATCTTAACATTTATTACTGTTTTATTTTTTTTTAAATTAAAAAGATTAGTGCTTATTAATACTACTTTTAAGGTCAGAAATCTTGAAGCTTGTAAAATTTGGTTTTCCAATGTGCTGTTAAATTGGTTGTTTAAGCTATGAATGTGAAATCTGTTACAACTTGAGTGGGAAGCATTGCTTGGAAGAAGGAAAAAAAGATCTGTATTTTGAGACTATCCAGCAGGTTGGCACCCACACTCCAATTAATCTTCACGCTCATTAAAATTTAGTCCTCGGGAGAGATGTATTTTGTCCCTCGCTATAATGAAGTGCATGCTATAATGAAAGTGCTTTTACCATTGAGATTTACTGTAATTGGAATCTCATGAATAGTATCTTAACAGTATAGACGTCAGTGTAACTGAATATTATAATGACCATGGAGCATGTTCTGTTAAGTGGAAATCTTTGCTCAAGTATCTTTAGAGTAGGAAGTTTTGTTTAATCTCTCATTCACATAATAGATCTAGGCAAACTGAGAGCTTTAGGTATTTCTATTTTCTTTCTGTAACATTCTGCTTTTATAAAGGAGAGGAATGCAGATAAAAGAAACCTCCAGGTTACAATAGCAGCCCTTTTAATGATATTGCAGAATTGTGTAATAATCTCTGTCCAACATTTGTATCCAAGACATATTTATTATACAGTGTACTATGCTTTGGGGCTTGAGTACTGATATTATTGCATTGTTAGTGCACATTTAGGAGGTAATTATGAAAGCCATTTTCATGAGTAAAAACTGTGCTTTACTCATGGAAATGACATGTTAAAAACATTTCCTGCCTGCTATGCAAGTAAACTTGTGTGCTCATAGCGTATATGCTCATAAGTTTACCCACAATAAGCAGAGGCATACCTGGGGATAGAGTTGGGGACAGGTTTGCACTTGAGCATATACTTTTGCATTTTCAGAAATATACATGTAAATTTTCTCAGAAAATTTCTGCGCCCAAATTATAGAAACAAAGAAACATTGAAAAGGACAGCAGAAAAGGACCAAATGGTCCATCCAGTCTGGCCAGCAAGCTTATGGTAGCATCTACCGTGCCATACAGGTCACCCCCTTACTTAGTTTCCCAAACCGTCAAAGTCAGGGCCCTTGTTGGTTGCTGTCTGAGTTCAATTCCCCGTTATCTCTTGCCGTTGAAGCAGAGAGCAATGTTGGAGTTGCATCCAAAGTATCAGGCTTGTTGGTTAAGGGTATTAACAGCCACATCAGCAAGTTACCCCCATGCTTATTTGTTTCCCCCCCCCCCCATGCTTATTTGTTTTCCCAGACCATAAAATCCAATGTCCTTTCAGTTGCTGTCTGAATCTAATTCCCCTTTTCCTCTTTTCCCCCGCCGTTAAAGCAGAGAGCAATAATGGAGTTGCATCAAAAGTATGAAGACTTATTGGTTAATGATAGTACCCGCCACATCAGCAAATTAACCCCATTCACTCTTTTCCTCATTTTAATCCTCAAGCCTTTAGGGATCTACAGTGTTTATCCCATGCCCCTTTGAAATCTTTCACTGTTTTCATCTTCACCACCTCCTCCAGAAGGGCATTCCAGGCATCCACCACCCTCTCCTTGAAGAAATATTTCAAGACGTTGGTTCTGAGTCCTCCCTGGAGTTTCATTACATGACCCCTCATTCTACTGATTTCTTTCCAATGGAAAAGGTTTCTCAATTGTGCATCATTAAAATCTTTCAGGTATCTGAAGGCCTTATATCTCCCCTGCACCTCCTCTCCTCCAAGGAATACATGTTATCAGGTATAATTCTGTATAGGTAGTTTTGGTTGGATAATTTTCAATGGGAAACTATGGGGTAGATTTTCAAAGGGTTATGCGCGTAAGATGTGCGCGTAACCCCCGAAAAGCTGCCCCAAGCTGCCTCTGCGTGCACCGAGCCTATCTTGCATAGGCTCGGTGGCGTGCACAAGCCCCAGGACGCGTTTATGTCCCGGGGCTTGCAAAAAGGGGTAGGGCATGGGCGGTCCTGGGCAGTCCAGGGGCGGTGAGGGGGCATGGCATGAGCCTCCAGGCACAGCGGCCATTTGCCACTGTGCTCGGGATCGCGTGCTGGCCGTTGGCCGGCATGCGTAAGTTACGCCTGCCAGGAGACAGGCATAACTTCTTCAACAAAGGTATTGGGGGGGGGGGTTAGATAGGGCTGGGGGGCGGCTTAGGGAGGGGAAGGTGCGGGGGGCAGAAGAAAAGTTCCCTCCGAGGCCAGTACGTGATCCCAGTCTGAAAGGTGGACTCCAGTTGTTCTCCCTTCTACTGTTAGTGATGTATTCTCATGCATATGTGTTTTAGTAGACATAAGAACATAAGAAATTGCCATGCTGTGTCAGAGCAAGGGTCCATCAAGCCCAGCATCCTGTTTCCAACAGAGGCCAAAACCAGGCCACAATAACCTGGCAATTACCCAAACACTAAGAAGATCCCATGCTACTGATGCAATTAATAGCAGTGGCTATTCCCTAAGTAAAATTGATTAATAGCCATTAATGGACTTCTCCTCCAAGAACTTATCCAAACCTTTTTTGAACCCAGTGTTACGGAACGCTAGGAGAGCGATCCCACTCCTGGGTGATGTGTGTCCTTGGGCCACGGCTCGACCCCAGAGGGCTCTGAAGAGGTGCCGCGGGAGGCGTGGCATGCCCGAACATGGGCTGGACGGAGGCAAGCTGTAGTGAAGCCTGGAAGACAGGCCCTCCTCCGGACTTGCACGCTTCGGAAGACCCAACAACGCAATGTTGGTCTTGTGAACAGTCCTCCGACCGTTCCTAGCCCTTTCGGACCTGCCGCAGGGTACGGCACGAAGCGGCAGGCTGGATGGAGGCCAGGGCAGCGAAGACTGGAACATGGATTCAGACGAGACTCAGGAACGACGTAGACTCAGGCATAGACGTGGACTCAGGAACAAGGTGCAGGATCCTAGACGTGGACTCAGGCAAAGACGTGGACTAAGGAATGAGGTGTACAGAGGTGGAATCAAGAACGAGGGCTGAAGGAAGACATGGGCACCGTCCCTCAGGGCGCCCTACTCAGACCACCCGCGGGACTGAGTCACAGACCACCCTGCCTCATGCGCGCCCTACTCAGCCCTGGAAGGCTGGTCGCGGACCACGCAGAGAGCGGGAGAGCACAGGAAAGAGGAAGCAGGTTCGCTGCACTCCTGGCAGCACAAGGCAAGGATACGCTGCACTCCTGGCAGCACAAGGCAAGGATACACTGCACTCCTGGCAGCACAAGGCAGGTTAAAGCATCAGGATCAGGAACAAGGATTAAGACAGACCTCAGTGCTGGAACAAGGACATCTGGAACAGCAGGAACAACAGGACTGGAACACGGATACTGGAACAGGAGACACATCTCAGGGCTGGAACATGGACATCTGAAACAGCAGGAACATCAGGACTGGAACACAAGTACTGGATCAAAAGACAGACCTTGGGACTGGAACGGCAAGCAGACATCAGGACTGGATGAGGAGCTCCGACAGGTAACAAGAAACACAGGACCTTGCAGAAGTGCTAGAACACGGACGACTTCCTGGAGCGAAGGATCTCAGGAGTGACCAACTCCTTGAGAAGGCAAAGGCAGACTGAAAGCTGAGCCCTTTAGTAGGGCTGAGGTGGACAACGCCCAGGGAGGGGTCAGCAGGGGGCCACACCTGGCTGGTCCTTGAAGAAGAGCAGAGAGATGCGTGCTCGCACCCTAGGAGGCTGGAGAGAAGAGCTGGAAGCTGGTGGCGTCCTCAGCCACATGGAAGGCCAGGGAAGCAGTGGAGCAGCCCTGGGCTGGAGCTGGGTGAAGGCAGGTCAGTGGAGCAGCTCCCAGCTGCAAGGACAGAAGCAGGAAGTAGCAGAGAGAGGTAAGGCTGGCTGCAGACACCGGCAGGGAGAACAGAGAGCAGCAAGGACTGAAGCAGGAGAAGGGCTGACTGCAGGAACGGCTCCATGCCGTGAAGACAGCCCCAGGATGAGAGGTAAGACTGCAGGCAGAGTAGAGAGCTGTAGCAGGCTGCAGGCACTGGCAGGGACGGCTTCCCAGCCAGGCAAGGACCCGGGCTGTAGCAGGCACCAGCAGAGACGGCCTGCTGACTAAAGGGCCCGGGATCGCAGCAGCACGTCGGGAGAAGGCAGGAACAGCTGCGAGGACAGCCCCAGCTGATTCAGGGAGAAACCAAGCAGCATCAGCAGCCCGACTGGCTGTGGCTGTGAAAAGGTAAGAGCCTGCCCATGCTCTTTGCGGGCAGGAGCGTAACACCCAGCTACACTAACTGCACTAACCACATCCTCTGGCAACAAATTCCAGAGCTTTATTGTGCGTTGAGTGAAAAAGAATTTTCTCCGATTAGTCTTAAATGTGCTACTTGCTAACTTCATGGAATGCCCCCTAGTCCTTCTATTATTCGAAAGTGAAAATAACCATGGGACACTTTTGAGGAGATAGACACAATTTACAAGAGCAAATCAAATTGCTTTGGTTTCCAATCGATTGATGGACCATGTCATTTCCTCTACTGATCAACAGCCCTGCACATTCTGATCCAGATGATATTTGTCCTTAGACAGTCAAGTCTCATGCTATATATTGACTCATGAAATAATTGAGCTCCTTACATTTTCTTGCCTTTGGATCTTTTCGAAATACTGTGGCTGTAGTTGGCAGAATAGATCAGGATTCATTCTTGAGACATTTCAGCCAAGTACTACAGACCATGAAATGTTGGCTGAGAAGATATATCCAAAACTCTCAGTAAGAGGACATAATGTGAAATCTCAGGCATATATTCTATGGCATTGTTAGTCTACTAAATGTGATGGGCGCTTGCGACATGACACTGCTTATAGCCTGTTCTGGACCATTGTCAGATTATCAGAAACAGCTCCACAGCTAAACACTTGCAGGCAAAAAATTATTTTATTTTCTCATATAGCCTGTTTCTTCACAAACAGCAACACAATTCAGCTCTGCAACAGCAAGGTCTTCCAGACAGTATTACAGGCATCTTATATACAGGTTTACTTAAAACCTGTGCCACAACCAGACACCCTTTGTTATTGTAACTTATTCAGGCTGCTACATCTAGCAGTAGACTTGCCTCACCTGTGTACATTGCTTATACGGATATCCCCATATAAGTGGTAGCTTTTGTTTTATTTGGGACTGATCCAGTTAAATTGCTGGCTCTCACTGAAAGCCTTCTGGTCTTTTGACAGCTTCCAGCTGTCTGCTCTGCATTTTCTTTTTCAAGAGAGAAACTTCTTTTTGTAAGTTAACTTTTTTGGGAGAGGAAGGTGGTATATAGATCTAAAATAAAATAGAAAATATAACTCCTTTATTAGCCCCACATGTACTCTTCAACTACTATCAAGTTTCTTTGTGTTCATTACTTGCCTCATGATTGGATTTAGGCTACAATTTCCTGAGACAACAGCTCCTAGGATACTATTCCTTAATGGGGCAAATATCAAAAGTTTACACATGAGTAAATATGGGGTCTGAATATTACCTCCTACCACCGCAAACACAGCTAGAAGCATGCACACTGAATGACACTCCTCACCTACTTCTAGTGCTACTTTCCATCTCACAGCACTGAGAAATAAGGCCTGCATGAGGCTGCCTTATATAATGTTTGGAAGGAGGTTCATTCCTCTGAGGGGAATGAAGGCAGACATTTTGTCCTAGGAGCTGTGCTGTCTGCCATGTGCCAAGATCTGAAATATTACAGAGACATTGCCGAGACTCATCAAGCCTACTGATTGCCATCTAATGCTGTTCATCCACTTTGGCATGAATAATACTGTTAGGTACCTCACCAAGTGTATCAAAATTGACTTCATGGCTCTGGGATAGAGGCTAGAGTAGATCAGTGCACAGGCCATTTTCTCCTTAATCAACTGCATTCAAGGATAAAGGCCTCGGCAGGGAAATTCATATATGGAGATGAATGAATGGCTGCATAGATGGTGTCGATGAGAGCATTTTGGCTTCATGTACCATGGAATGGTAAGCCAAGGACTGCGGTGCAGAGATGGCAGTCCACCTGTCAAAGAAGGGCATACAGTAAAACAGTGGGTAAGATCTTTTTAGATATGTTAGTGACAGAAGGAAACACAAAAATGGGATTGTAAAACTCAAAAGTGAAGGGAGGAATTTGGAGAGGCTGAGAATTGCATAACAATATTTTTCTTCAGTATTCACTGAGGATGGGCTTGGAGTTGGACCACAGAAAACTGCCACAAATAGGAATGGAAGTGAGCTACACTTCAAAAAAGGTTTCTGAAGATTGCGTTCTCAAGGAATTAGCAAAACTAAAAGTAGATAAAGTGATGGAGCTAAACAGGATACATCTGAAGTTTTTAAGGGAACTTATGGACATTCTGGCAGCTCTACTTCAAAGGACTGGACTGGTTTCTGTAATAAATCTGCTGTTAGTTAGACTGCATAGTTAGCAATCTGATGTAGATCTGATGCCTGATGGGCGGAGCAACAAGATATGAATGGCTCCTAAAAGAGGAGGGGTCAGCAATCATATAGTGTCTCAGATATCGTCTTACTAAGGAGTAGCAATCTGTAATGAATCTGATATAGTTGTGGGTGGATCCCTGGGCCGGTGGCAGATGACAACGTCCCCGGGAGGATATCCCGAGAGGGACTACCGGCTAGGCTTGAGTATGGAGACAGACACAGATAGTTCTTTTATTAGACAGGTTTTTGAAACCACCAGAGGTGGCAGTAGTGAGCTGATATGCCCGGCAGGGCTGTAGTCCCTCAGGTACTGGAACAACGATCCAGGATGGCTGAGCTGTTGAGAAACTGTAAAAAGTGAGTAGGCAGAGTAGACAGAGTTCATGAACAGAACTAGATGATAAAACTCACATAAGGTCTCAAGTTAGCTCAGGAGCTGGAAAGGTTTAGGCCCTCGAGGAGCGAGTGCCTGGTTCCGGGGGAAAGCTCTGAGAGAGCGATGGTAACTCACAATTGTTTGTAGCAGTGATAGCTTCCAGGCAGTAGGGAATCTTCAGAGTGTTCAGGAACATGGGCCCTCGTGGAGCGAGTATTGGTTCCTATCTGTAATCTGAAAGTAATGAAAAAGAGCGAGGCCCCCGAGGAGCGGGTACCTCTGGTAAGTCCGAGGAGGCAGAGTAGCTTTGGACAGCCAAAGCGAGTCCCTTGCTAACTCAGTTTGTTAGCAAAATAGAGACCTTTGAATATTGGAAGTGGATGACGTCATCTCAGGGGGACACCCCTGAGGTTCGCGCCCTTGCTGGTACTTCAATCAGAGCGCGCGCGCGCCCTAGGTCTTCAGGCAACATGGCGGATCTGCAACGTCGAGCCGGTCTGGGGACGCCGGAGGGAGACGGCATGGAGACGCCGCGGCAGCCAGCCGTCTATCAGACCCGGAGGGAGTCGCCACAGAGGTAAAGAGGGCGGAGTGAGGGCGTCGAGCAGCGACGGACGCCACAGTTTCAAAGGACTAGAGAAAGGCAAAGATGGTTCCTCTTCTCAAAAATGGAAGTAAGGGGGAGTCTGAAAACTACAGTCTGATTTTCTGACTTCAGTGGTGAGTAAATTAATGGAATCACTGCTAAAAGAGAGGATAGTACATTTTCTGGAATACAATTGATTACAAGATCCAAGGCTGCATGGTTTTACAGAAGTAGGTTTTATCAACATACTGATTTTACTAGGTGTGCACTTTAAAGTGACTGACTGGGTTAAAAACGAGTGAGAGATGACAAAGTGTAATGGTAAAAGGAGCTTGTGCCAATTAAAAGAGGGGAATAGGGCATTTGTTATCAGTGTCACAGGGATTGTTCCTCAGTTCAGCTTTATTTATTTATTTAAACCAGTGGTTCTCAACCTTGTCCTGGGGACCCCCCCAGCCAGTCGGGTTTTCAAGATATCCACAATGAATATGCATGAGAGAAAATTTGCATGCACTACCTCCATAACATGCAAATGTTCTCCCATGCATATTCATTGTGGATATCCTGAAAACCCGACTGGCTGGGGGGGTCCCCAGGACAGGGTTGAGAACCACTGATTTAAACCATTTATGTGCTATATAATCCCAGCTTCGTAGCAGCTTACATAAAAACATACACATTTATAATAAAAAAACAAAGTACAGTTTAGCATTGTCATAAGCAATATTGTGAAAGTTCTATTAGAAAAGGTTTCCCTTTTTGAGGATGAGTCCAAAAGTCTGCACCCTGGAAGGAGTGGAAAACATGAGGAGGACACTAGTGAAGTTTGAGGAATGGTCTTGAGTCTGGAAGCCAACATTTAATGCTAAAAAATGCTGTGTCATCATTTGAGTTGCAAAAATCCAAAGGAAAAGTACATTAAAGAGCAGGGATAGGCAACTCCAGTGCATCAGTTGGGTCTGATTTTCAGGATATCTGCAATGAATATACATGAAATAGATTTACATGCACTACCTTCATTATGGATATCCTGAAAACCAGACCTGTTTATGGCACACAGGACTGGAGTTGCCTACTTTTGGTATAAGGGGTGAAGTTTTTTTGTGCTTAGAACAGGAGTCGGATCTGGGAGTAACCATATCTAATGATATTAAGTTGGCCAAACAGGTAGCTAAGGCGACAGCAAAAAAACCAGAAATATGCTTGGGTGTATAGGGAGAGGAATAGCTAGCAGGAAAGGGGAGGTGATGGTGCCTCTGTATAAGTCTCCAGTGAGACTTCATTTGGAATACAGTTCTGGAGACCATACTTTCCAAAAGGTATAAACTTGAATAGAGACAGTCCAGAGGGAAGCCACTAAAATGTCAGGGTCATCATAATGTCAGGGTCATCATAATGACATCATATAAAAGACGTATAAATAAAAATAAATAAATAATAAAGCATATAGGACAGACTTAAAGATTTAAACATATATACACTGAGGAAAAGGAGGATGATAGAAGTATGATAGAAATCTTTAAGGAATAAATTCACAGGAGGTGGGCCTCTTTTAATAGAAAGGGGGCTCTTGGAAATGGGGATGAGGGAGGAGTATGACAACATAGTCTGGAAGTGTGACTCCTGAAGCCGGAGTGCTTGGTACACTGGCAAGGCAAGTCAGATGGGTTCCAATTGGAACAGCAGCAGGACATCTTCTGCCTCCAAAAGCCCTCTGGTGCTAGTGGCCAGCAGTTCTTAGGTAATAGGTCTCAAACTAGGACTTAGCAGGAATTCAGTAAGAAGCATAAGCAAACTGGAAGACCAGATGAGTAAGCAGATCAGCTAAGAAAGGAATATGCTGGAGTCAATACAATGAGATGAGCTCTGAAAGCAGGACTCCTATAAGGGGACTGAAGAACTAGAACCAAGCTCAGGTAATCTGCTGACTGGAAACCTGGAAATTATGTATGTGAATACAGGAAACAAGATGGTTACTAGCTGGAAGTGTAGGTCAAGTTTCTAGGACTGACCAGCTACTCCCTGAAGCCCACATACGAACAGCACAATGCACCTCAATGAAGATTGGACAGCATTTAGAGTGAGGAATGTCTCACAAAGATGTTCTCTTGCCCTAGCTTGTTAGTACCCTGTTATAGAGTCCATCAAACTAGGGCAAGAGAGCATTGTAGAAATCTCATTTTTGTGAGAATTTCCTCATTCCAAATGACTTCCAATCTTCACTAAGGTGTACTGTGCTGTTCATATGTCTCACTCTGCATGTCAAACTAGCACCTAAACCCTAAACTATGACCAAAACCTCACCTTGAGTTATTAGCTGGCCCCCACCTATAGTGATATATTTTAACATTTTTATATACCGGGATTCATGTACAATTTACATATCATCTCGGTTTACATTGTAACTCAGAGAACAGGCATGTAAGAATGCAATTACATAGAACAGGGCATAAAACTTGGATTACAATAGAAAGGGGACAAACACATAGGGGTAGATTTTCAAAAACGGTGCGCTCGTGTACTTTTGTTGGCGCTCCAGGCGCAAACAAAAGTACGCGGGATTTTAGTAGATACGCGCGTAGCCGCTAAAATCCTGGATCGGCGCGCGCAAGGCTGCCTATTCCGTGTAGCCGGCGCGCGCCGAGCCGCGCAGCCTCCCGCCGTTCCCTCCAAGGCCGCTCCGATTTCGGAGGGAATTCGCTAACGCCCTCCCCTCACCTTCCCCTCCCTTCCTCTACCTAACCCACCCCCCCGGCCCTGTCTAAACCCCCCCCTACCTTTGTTGGGGGATTTACGCCTCCCAGAGGGAGAAGTAAATCCCCGCGCGCCAGCGGGCCGCTGGCGTGCCTAGACGCAACCCGGGGGCGGTTCCGGAGGGCGCGGCCACGCCCCCAGACCGCCCCGGGCCGAAACCACGCCCCCGGGCCCGCCCCCGAAACGCCGCGTCCCGCCCCGAAAACGGCGCACCACTCGGCCCCGCCCTTGACACGCCCCGACACGCCCCCCTCGGAAAACCCCGGGACTTACGCAAGTCCCGGGGCTCTGCGCGTGCCGGTAGGCCTATTGAACATAGGCGCACCGGCGCGCAGGGCTCTTAAAATCCGCCCCATATTGTATTAAAGGGCGCATAAATTATATTATAAGGGTCATGAAAAGAAACAAGAAAGAGGAACCATGTTTAGTCTTACTGAAGGTTCTATGTACATACTGGAATTAAGAAAACTTTGAAGTGAGCTGCTGTAGAGAAGGGTTTGTTAAATTGTACAAATGGCATGAATGGAATATGCTGTAATTTGGCCTGTTGGCTAGTGTGGTGATTGTCGAGGAAGTCATAATTGGAAAGCTTGCTCAAATAGCCAGGTTTTTAGTCTCTTTTTAAAGTTGATTGGGCATTGTTCTGCCCTGAGTTCTGGTGGTAGAGAGTTCCATTGTGCAGGGCCTCCTGCGGACATGGCTCGTTTGTTTCGAGAGGTTTTGATGTATGGTATTAGGAGCGTGTTTTTGTACGCTGTTCTTGTCGGTCTGGTTGGTAGATGTGGTTGAAGTGGAATGTTGAGTTCCAGTGGAGTGAGCTTGTGGATGGTTTTATGAATGATCGTCAGTGTTTTGTATAAGATTCTGTACTTGATTGGGAGCCAATGTAGGTTCCTTAAGATGGGGGTAATATGGTCTCTCTTGTTGGTCTTAGTCAGAATCCTGGCTGAGGCGTTTTGCAACATTTGAAGGGGTTTAAAGGTGTTAGCTGGAAGGCCGATTAGCAGAGAATTGCAATAATCGATTTTAGAGAAAATGATTGCTTGGAATACTGAACGGAAATCATGGAAGTGTAAGAGTGGTCTGAGTCGTTTAAGGACTTGCAATTTAAAGAAACCCTCCTTGGCATATAAATAGTTGACCATTCTGAAGGCCTTAAAAACTCTCTCTCTCTCTCTCATATATGATTTTAATCATTTATTGCTGAAAAAGGTTCTTTTTACATTTCCTTTCCTTATGGTATTTGCTGAGTGGACTCTGGGACCAAAGCACAGTACAGAATCATAAGGCAGAGATGTGGTCAGGCAGACAAAGTCTGTTCAGAACCAGGAGACAAACAAGGATTAGAGCAAGCAGCAGACAAATGCAAGGTAAGGAATCAGGCCGGGTCTAAATCGGGGAAGTCAGAATCAGAAACAGCCAGATGCAGAGAAACAAAGAAATAGGATCTGTAAGAGCAGTCCTGATGCTAACAGTCCACCCCACAGGAAATCCTGGGCCCTGGTTCTATAAAGCTGGTGAGTTGCTAGGGCCCTTACTCAGAGCAGCAGCACGCAGCAAAGGAGTAGAACACCAAGAGCAATGCTGTAAGCTCTACTGAGTAAAGACTGTTTCTTATGTGTATTGTACAGCACTGAATATGTTGAGGAGTGCTATAGACGTGATTATTATTAGTAGTAGTAGTAATAGTAGAGACAGAACCATCCAAAAGATACCCAGGAAAACTAGGTTGTTGGACACAGCGCTGGGCCCGGGACCATGAGGTACAAGATACCTACCGTGGTGCAGCACCCTGTATTCAACGCCATGTTACACGCTTGCTGCACCACTCTTGGACCCTTGAGCTGTTTATACTACTCCTGGTATCACTTTAATTCTCATTTGGTTCCTTGAGATTTTGATGCCATTCTTATTGTTTTGTCACTGTTTGTGATTTAAAACGTCAAGTCTGCTGCTGCTACAAGCCTCTCTTGGTACCTTTTCAGTGGTTCTGCCTGTACTACTACTACTACTAATAATAATAATTATAATAATTATCACTTCTATAGTGCTTCTCAAGATATGCAGTGCTGTATGAAAACACATAAGAGACAGACCTTGCTCAGTAGAGCTTACAGTCTAATCAAAATAAACATACATGTTTCATGCCTTTGACTTTTTCTTCAACCTGCCCTCCTTTATGGTTCTTACTGAACTACTATTGGTCTTGTCAAATATTTAGCTTTCCATGGATTCTACCACAGCCAAGTGGAAGACCAACTCCAAGCCTGAACCCCCAGCACCTTGCCCAAATGATGCCATAAGAAAATTACATCAGGTCCCCTCCAGGAATTTCCTCTGGCTTTTCCTTGCCTAAGGATATAAAGTTACCCATCATCTGTCTTCTAGATTCTTTAATAAGTCTCTTCCTCTATATGTACTCAGGTCTAAGGTCTGATTTGCTTATTAAGACGGCTGCAAGCCTCTTCCATGGATAATACGTCCCCCATCTCCCAGCTTCTTGATAGTTCAATTAGTCTTTTGCCCTATATACCAATAAATAAATAGGCAGATAGATAAATAAATAAATAGATAAATAAATATATATAAATATACACACACAGGTCTGAAGTCTTATTTGCATATCAAACCACTACAGGTCTTCTCCAGGGATTTCCTCTGACTTCTCCCTGTTCAAGGATTGTAAGCCAGCTTTCCCATCTTCCAGCTTCTGAATGGTTTGATTAGTCTTTTTCCCTCTATTGAAGCAGCTCTGAGGTCTGATTTGCATATCAAGACCACTGCAGGCCTCCTCCAGAGACTTCCTCTGGCTTCTCCCTGCCTTAGGCTTTGCACCTATTTTGTTGGTGCCCTTTGCCTTTTATTTGGAGCTTTGGGGTATTCTTGCTACTATGGGTGGTTGCTTTCCACCTCTTATGGTGTTTTGGGGTCTTAATGCCACCGTGTATGCTTCTTTGACCCTCTCTCATTGCCTTGAGGTTTTACCTGCCACCTTTGCTGCTTCCTACCCCCTTCATGGTGCTTTGTGCTGTTCATGGCTCTCTTGATCTGCTTTGCCTCTTTTGTGCAGCCTCGGGGTGTTCATACTTCTGTTGTTGGTGCCCTTTGCCCCTCTTTTGGAACCTTGGGGACCTCTGCTGTGCAACACTTATAGGCTTCCTTAGTAGTGCTGAGTTAAACAAAAGAAACTTTCCTTTGAACTCCAAGCACAGATCCCAAAGTTTGGACAGTCTCCAGGGACTAAAAGTTTACTTTGTCAGCCTAAAAAAAATTGAAAGGCTTTCAATTCATATGTTGTAGGACCAATTGGCTCACCCTTGGACTTTTGTTTGGGTCCTGGTTGTTAAAGGATTCTACAGATTTTGAGAAGGTCTCATATTAGCAGTTGTAAGCTTTCACAGCATAAAACATTGTGAATGGAGACTGTGTGTACATATTTCACTGACAGAGAAGATTGCAAACAGTTCTAACATAAAAGATACACATGTAAAGCAATTATTTAACAACACGTGGCCAAATATGTATATACTAGCCGTTAAGCCCATAACAACGGGCTACATTAACATTTTTTTTTCAGTCCAATTCCTTACCCCTCATTCTTCCCTCCCTCCCCTCATTCTCCCCTTCCCCCCTCATTCTCCCTCACCCTCTAGTCTCCCTCCCACCTCCCCCCTGCCCTCCCCCTCCCCTCCATCTCCCCTCACTTTCACCTCCCCCTCTCACTCCCCTCACTCCCCCCTCCCCTCAGTCACTCTCTCCTCCCTTCCGTCAGTCACTCTCTACCCTCAGTCATTCCCCCTCTCTCAGCTCATTCACAACCCCTTCGGATGGCGCAGACGGAAGATATCCGGGTGAGATCCCTCCCTCCCTTGCGTGCGCCGCCGCTACTGCTCCTCGCTGCCGCCGCCACCGCTACTGCTCCTCGCTGTCGCCGTCGCCGCTGATACTGCTCGTCACTGTCACCGCCGCCGCCGCTATTGCTCGTCGCCGCCGCCGCTACTGTTCCTGCTCCTCGCCGCGCCATTTTTGTTAAAGGCAAGCTCTGACCGACGTGCTGCCCGCGCATGCGTGGTAGAGCTGCTCTCTACTGCGCATTTGCGGCATGTCGGTCAAGCCTCATTTATCTAATAGATTTTAAAATATTTCTATTCCACCTACCCAGTTTTTATCAGAATGCATGAATATCAGCCACTTGGAACTTATTGAATCTTAATTCCTGATTCCATAAACTTTATAATGGTCAGGCAAGGCATCTGTTTTTCCAGTAATCTTAAATTTCCAGGTGGGTCAGATCCTTACCTCAGGAGTCTTCATCTCACTTCTGGGTCCTTCACTGCCCTCTGACTAAAGCTAACATAAAAGCTCTCTTTCTTTTTGCTGACTCTTTTTGGCTGTATCTACAAGACAGAGAAAGTAACCTAATGGCTGGTCTCTGTCTGTCAATCCAGTGATTGCTTCAATTTGTACAACTTTCTCCCTGTCACTCACAGATGGTAGTTAGTCACTTCAGTTGCTCCATTCTTTCAGTGCCAGACAATTAGCAGTATTTTTCAGGGAGATATACATAATTAACATATTCGAACATGTGAGCTAATCACTAGTATTTCCTTGGTCTATTCTAAGAGCTCTAATACAGCACTTACTATATGCAGTATCTCCCTCCTGTCACCATGGGGCAACAGCCACAGCAGCAAAGGTATTCCAGTCTAGGCTGCCCTCTGGAGGTGTTAAAATTATAACACTTTATAGCCCTGAAAACAAACACGGATGTTATTATCCAACCTATAATGTACTTGTATTTAAGCAATATAATCTTAGTTAATTTTGCATTGAATGGTTGAAGGGATCATAATGCCAGAAAGTTAGTCACAAGAATGATTTTAGTCCAAATACAAGGTATCATCTACAATTTGTTTCTTGATCTTTATTTCATAATTATTTTAAAGTAAATAATCAAACTCTGAGGATTAAGTGCTACATAGCAGGTGATGTCATAGTTTGGTTTATGCTGTTTTCCCACTAGTTTTCACATTAAACTAGGAAGTCAATTGTCAGACACATTTAAACTAACTCACATGTAATCCAGCTAAATGTTGACTTTTGAATATTTCCCCCATTTGTCTGGCAAAACTTTACCCAGATATCTCATTATCCACCCAAATTTTAGTCAGATAACTCAGGGACATTTGTGAGAAAAGTTAAGTTAGTTGGCTAAGTTATCTGGCTAACTCTGGTTGTGCTGTAGAACTGTCCTTAAATTAGCAGTATAAACTTATCTTCCTTATCTGTATGACAGCTATCTATATTCAGCAGTGTGGTTGCACTGCTGAATATAGTTAGCCGGATAAGATTATATGGACTTCTAGGATGTCATCTGCATGTAAAAGTTTGATCCATTTTTTTAAATCTGAAATTTCATTAAATTTATTATTATTATTGAAGTTGAAATGAGATTTTTGACCTTTTTCCAATAAATATTTTTTCCCACGGGGACACAAAAGTACCCAATATTTGTATTGTGATTAAATAGAAAAGAGAAAAATTAATAAGTACTGCCCACCACACTTGACCATTGTAAGCTACAATAACAAGGTACTTTTTGACCAGGGCATTTAAATATATCTAGTTTAACTTTATGAAAATATAACATATGTTTGTAAGTGTATTCATAAATATTCAACATATTCTAGCTAGTGTAGATTTTGGTAAACTTCTGTAAATCTGTATGGAACAGCAAAAGTTTTAGAAATTGTATCCAAGTTTTCTTTGTTGTCTTGCAAATAAGTCATAGATATGCCAAACTACCACAGTTCTTAATAAATACTTTTCATACAAAACAAGCTCTAACATATGTTGTTATCTGAGGAACAAGAAGACAAGTATGGCATTATCCTGCCAAGTGATGGTGAGGTATTAAGCACATTCATATAAAAGGTTGCAAAAAAAACCAAAAAAACAGATTTAAAGTAATAAGTTGATTATTTTCTTTGAGGCTATAACATTATGTAGTAAACAATTTCATGGCCCATATTTTTTTTTTTTGCATCTAAAAAAACATCATCAGGGTAAATTGGATGACATCCCAACAGTTGATTCATATTACTTTTAAAAGCACAAAGCAAAAAGTCCTAGAGCTTTCATAAGAACATAAGATATGCCATACTGGGTCAGACCAAGGGTCCATCAAACCCAGTATCCTGTTTCCAACAGTGGCCAGTCCAAGTCACAAGTACCTGGCAAGTACCCAAACATTAAACAGATCAAAAGCTGCTATTGCTTATTAATTACCTTCATAGCAGTTTATGGATTTATCCTCTAGGAACTTATCAGAATCTTTTTTAAACCCAGTTACACTCACTGCTGTAACCACATCCTCTGACAATGATTTCCAGAGCTTAACTATGCGCTGAGTGAAAAATAATTTTATTGAATTTGTTTTAAATGAGCTACGTGCTAACTTCATGGAGCGCCCCCTGGTCCTTTTATTATCTGAAAGAGTAAATAACCAATTTACATTAACTTGTTCAAGTCCTTTCATGATTTTGTAGACCTCTATCATATCCCCCCTCGGTTGTCTCTTCTCCAAACTGAACAGCCCTAACTTCTTTAGTCTTTCCTCACAGGGCAGCCATTCCATGCCTTTTATCATTTGGTCACCCTTCCTTGTTCTAGAACCTCCTTTCCCTTGAAACAGTATGCTTCTTATACATTAATAATACCTTTCAGATACTTGCAGGTCTATATTATATCTTTCATCTCTTGATATTAGTCTGGGACATTCATGTTTACATTTCTAAATCTCATTTTATAGAGCTTGTGATGCAGACCCCAAACTATTTTAGCAGCACTGCTCTTCACCACCTCCATTGTGTCTCTATCCTTCAGGAGATAAGGCCTCAAGACATCCTAGTTTATTGTCAAAACTAGTGGGGGGAAGCATAAAACATATTGATATCTGCTATGTGGCATCCAATCCTAAGAGAGATTAAATAATTAAGAAATAAAATTCAAAAAACAAGTGATAGGAGATATGTTTTTATTGGACTAAATTAATACATTTGTGACTAACTTTCCAGCATTATGAGCCCTTCAACAGGTCAGTACAAATGAGTTGAGGATGATGTTGCCTGATTGTAAGTATATAATAGGCTGGATACCAGTATCCGTGTTTGTTTTCAGGGCTATTAAGGGTTGTAAATACAACACCTCTGGAGAGCAGCCTAGACTGGGATACTTGTGCTGCTGTGCTTGTCGTACCAAGACTTGTAGGATGAGAGGGAGATAGCTGCACAAAGTGAGGTTTTAATAAACCTCACTACACAGTAAAGACTCAGATTTCAAAGTGGGAAGAGAAGAACTGAACTGGGAGTTTTGTGATCTGACCAAGATGACAATTAAATTAAATAAAGTTCTGAGCTGTGATTTGGACTGGAAAATTTGCTACTTTTCTCTTTGTGGATTAGAATAAACGTTTATCTTTTTGGAGCACAAGTAAAGTGTGGACTTTGGGTTTTGTGGACAGCGTTAGAAGTGTCTTTAACTAGTTTGGCCCTATAGGTCATCCTGTCCCCAGCCTGTGCCCAGAGACATAATATACCCCACCCTGGGGTAGCAGGCCAAATGCTCCAGCGTCTTGGAAGGTGGCTCCTTGGTACAGGGGTTACAGATGTAACAGCTGTAGGACTTCTGTGTGCTGCAAGATTGGAGGACTTGCCTGTAAGGGGCCTGTATGTGAATAAAGATCTCAGAGCTGGTACACCATTAATTGCTGGGTCTGCCAATGTTTCAGTGCCAGCCCCAGATCACCATTGACTGAATCATGGGTGGAGAATTCAGAGCTCAAAAATATAGATGTTTGGAGGATAGTATCTAGAGTGGAAAGAATGTTAACTTGATGTATCTCGCAAATGAGTACATTGAGGATACCAAGTTGAGATTTCAGTGTTATGATTTTCTTTTAGGGTTAATTGAAAGTGATTTATCTGAAACTGAAAGCCCAGATGGTGACTGAACAAGCTTTAAGATCTGCTTATATTAAGGATAGTCTGGTTATTTATAATTGAATAGAGAATCTAAAAAAAAAATTCAGAGGGGTGAAAACTTGCGTTTTATAAATTTCCCCATGGTCAGATTGCTATCTCCCCAAGAGATGTTTAAAAAGTATCTGTGAAATATTTTGGGCTTTCCAGAAGAAAAGATAATTTTGTTATCTAATATATTTTATTTTCCTAAAAATAAGAGAAATGTCAGTGTTGAAGGGGGGGGGGGGGGCGGGGTTGGTTCATTAATCTACCAATGATATCTTATACTTTTCATGAGTCCTCTGGGCAATATTCTTTTAAGAGCTGCTCACCTGGTATCCTTTTTCTTAGAGCATGATAAGGACATAAATGTTTTACAACTATTTTTTAACAAGGGTATTTTGTTTTGTGGTCAGAAAATACATGTATTTCCAGATAAGAAATTGCCATGGTGAGTCAGACAAAAGGTCCATCAAGCCCAGCATCCTGTTTCCAACAGAGGCCAAACCAGGCCACAAGAACCTGGCAATTACCCAAACACTAAGAAGATCCCATGCTACTGATGCAATTTATAGCAGTGGCTATTCCCTAAGGGGTAGATTTTACAAATCTACGCACGCGCGTACTTTTGTTCGCGCACCAGGCGCAAACAAAAGTATGCGGGATTTTATAAGATGCACGCATATCCGCGTATATCTTATAAAATCCAGGGTCGGCGCGTGCAAGGTGCACATTTGTGCACCTTGCACGTGCCGAGCCCTGCACACGCTGCCTGTTCCCTCCGAGGCCACTCCGAAATCGGAACGGCCTTGGAGGAAACTTTCCATTCACCTGCTCCCGCATCTTCCCCTACCTAACCCACCCCCCCCGGCCCTATCTAAACCCCCTCCCTACCTTTATCTTAAAAGTTACTACTGCCTCCGGGCAGTAGCAACTTACGCGCCGGCGCAGCAGGCCCCACCACAGGCCGCCGTGTCAGGGCACTCGGCCATGCCCCCGAAACGCCCCTGAGCCGGAAACACACCCCGAAAACACCACGTCACTCCCGCCACGCCCCCGCCACACACCCCCAGGCAAGCCCCGGGACTCGGCGCGCGCAGGGGGGTTTTAAAAGGGTTACACGCGTACCTTATGCGCTTAACCCCTTTAAAATCTGGCCCTAAGTAAACTTGATTAATAGCAGTTAATGGACTTCTCCATGAACTTATCCAAACCTTTTTTAAATCCAGCTACACTAACTGAACCAACCACATCCTCTGGCAACAAATTCCAGAGCTTAATTGTGCATTGAATGAAAAAGAATTTTCTCCGATTAGTTTTAAATGTGCCCCATGCTAACTTCATGGAATGCCCCCGAGTAGTCCTATTATCCGAAAGAGTAAATAACCGATTCACATCCACCCGTTCAAGACCTTTCATGATCTTAAAGACCTCTATCATATCCCCCCTCAGCCATCTCCTCTCCAAGTTGAACAGCCCTAACCTCTTCAGCCTTTCCTCATAGGGGAGCTGTTCCATCCCCTTTATATGTCATATGCAACTCAATCTCAAAGGAGACAATTTATTTTGATGAGACAGAGAGTGTTATCTATTTGTGCAACTTTCTTTCTCAAATTTCTGTGTAAATGTCTTGTTTCCTTTCAAAAGAATACATTTGTATTCTCTGACCCTGTGCATTTGGAAACATTTTTGAGAGATAAAACAGGCGAGTAGTTCTGATAAATCAGATTACAAGGCATTGGGATACTGATGGTAGATATATAAAGTAGAATTAACCTCTATTACTGTGTTTGTTTTGAATATTATTGCTTTTACTTGAATGCCCCCCATATTAATGTGGACTAGTTTATGAAAATGCGTGTTGTTATTGTATTATTTCTTGCTGATGTATCTAAGCATTAACATGATTTCTTTATTGCTATCTTCATGTAATAAGATTTACATTTAATAGAATAGTCGCTTGGTGCTAACACTTCTCTTAGCAATGTCGAACTTGTGGAAATAGCCTTGATTATTGCCCTCCGTATAGCTAATTGGCTTTAGTTTACACATCAATGAGCAATATAGTATGAACTATCCTTTAACTCTTGGGAGGGAGGGGAGTATGTTTGTTTCTACTCTTCCTGATCTTTAAGTTTTGCACTGTGTTTTAAATAGGTTTTTCACTTGCACACAGCACCTTTGTGTACAATTATTTGCTGAAGCTGCCTACTTGGACTGCTGCAGAGGCCTGCAGGAGACAGGGACACCTGTCAGCACCTGCTAATTTATCACCACCCCCCCCCCCCCCACACACACACACACACACTTTACTAGCTACATTTTTAACAAGAATCAAAGTGCGTTTTTTTTTATTCCGCAGACACTGTGAAGACTCTCTTTTAGTATGAGAAAGATTGCTTAGAATACTTGTTAACCCTTGTAGAACATTTATGAATTTAATTTTGTTGATTCTATATAGTTACCTTTTTATTTGGGAAAAGATATGGACCTTCATGTGGTGGAATAGGCTGTTGGGATTCCCTGCGCTACCCAGACTGTGCAGTAGGGTCCCAGCCTGTCTAAGAATCTGATTACTTTAACAGACTTTCAGTGTTCTTTTATTAAGTACATTACATGTATTGCATTTGGGACTTGCCTTCTTTACCTTTCATCTTTTAAATCCAAGCTTACATTTTCTCTTTCTGTCCTTTTTTTTTCTACCTGTGGCAGATTTTAATTTCAGTGTCAGTTAGAGGCCAGGGGTGTATGTGCTACTTCTGTGGTACAAAACGCAGAAACAAACTTTGCAGTTCTTCATTCCTAGGGTTAGCAATCAGCCCATCAAAACGGATCAACTGTGTCAACATAGCATAGTAGACGTCAGTCTCAGTCACATTGTCTTGATCACATGCATATGTATCAAGTAGTTTTCACAGATTCTTGTGAGCGGTGAAGAGCATATATGATGCTGTTAGGAACAATTCATAAAGGGGATTCCATATTCTTATATCTGGCAAAGGTATTTTATTATTAAAGTATATATGTGTTGTAGTTTTTCAGGATTCTTTCAATTTCATCTGATTGACATGAAAAACAGATGCATTTCTTTGCTGTGTAGGAATTCCTCCTTGTATTTAAGATTTGTCTTCTCTTTTCATTGGTGTTTTGCAGGAATGGGCATGTACTTTGTGTAGCTTTGGTGGTACCATAGTAAATGTCAGGCAGGCTGTTGCATGGTACATGTTGGGGGACTTAGTAGGCCCCTGGGGAGGGCATGCACTAGGTACATCCATGCTGGTAGTAGACAGCCTTACCTTGAGCCATGGTAGAAATCCAATGGATGTTTTTGCAAGGTACATTTATGACTGTTAAAGGACATCCTAGCTTTAGCTCAACAGAAGTCTGAATGTTAATGCAGTGGACACAGTCATGCTGATAGTGGGCATCCTAATTTGGAAACAATGCAGAGCCTGAGGATTATGTGCTGGGTACATCTGTGCCAACAGAGGGCATTATCCCTTGGCTGGTATCTGATGGGCATGCTGTGGGGGCAGCCATGACTGTTAGAGAACATCTCAGTTTGGGAGCTTGATGAAAACCTAAGGGGCATGTACTGGGCACAGTCATTATGATAGAGAGCATCCTAGTTTAGAGACATAGTGGCAGGCTGTTGACTACACAAATTGTCTTAGCTATCAATATTGCGAGTATAGCAGAATCCAATGTGGATAATTTAAATCATTGATTTAAACTAAGTCTCCCCACTGATATTGGGTCACATATTTCTTAAACAGTGGTGCAAATCAGATGAAAATTTACTTGTTAGATCCCGTATACTCAAAGATAGAGTCTTGAAGAAAGATGGATTGCAAACTGAATTCTCTAATTACTAACCAGATGATCCATATCATTTCCTTTCAATAAGCACATATCATTATCGTGTTGCATTCTTGCATCTAGACCAGTGATGGCTAACCTATGACACGCGTGTCAGAGGTGACATGCCGAGACTTTTTGCTGACACGCACAGCGTTTCGTGGACTATCGGGAATTTTTTTTTTAATCGGCTGCACCGAGCCTTTTTTTTTATCGGCTGCGCCGACCCTTTAAAACTAGTTTTTTAGTATCCCCCCCCAATGCCCCTGTGCGCAGTGACAGGCAGATAGGCAGGGCCGTGGTTAGGCTCACGTCACCACGGCCTGAAGAAAAAGATCGCGTTTAGATGCGCCGATGCTCCTCCTCCTTCCTGCCTGTGCGCCCCGGAAGTAACGTTGCTGGAGCCACGTGGGCAGGAAGGAGGAGACGCATCGGCATGTGTAGAAGAGGAGCCGCGCTTGCGTTTACGGGCAGCCACGAATCCCAAGTCGCAGCGGCCCGAGAAGAGGAAGAGGCCCAGTAGCAGGGCCGCCGCAGAGCCCATCCTGCGGCGACCCGCGAAGAAGAGGCCCAGAGGTGAGAGAGAGGCTGAGGGTCTGTAGAGGGTGTGTGTGCGTGTATGAGATGAGTTGAGAGATTGTGTGTGAGAGTGAGAACCTGAATGTTTGCAGAGACAGCATATGAGAGCCTCTGTGTGTCAGAAAGACAGCATGTGACAGTGAGAGCCTGCGCTTGAGCAAGACAGCATGTGGGAGTGAGAGAGAGCCTGGTTGTGTGAGAGTCAAACAGCATGTGCAAGAGAGAGACTGTGTAGGAATGATTGTATGAGAGAGAGCATGTGACAGTGAGAGCCTGTGTGTGTGAGAGAGAGAGAAATGCATGTGAGAATTAGATCCTGACTGTGTGTTTGAGGGAAGAAGATGGAGAGAAAAGAAACAGAAAAAAAGACAATATAAAAGGAATTGGCAAAAAAAATAAGAAAGGGAAGGTGGGAAAAAAAAGCCTGTGACCAACCAATTAGAAAACGAAGATCAGACAGCAAAGGTAAAAAACAAAATTAATTACTTTTTAGTGATTGGCACATGTAATCTTTGGAATGTGCAAGAATAGCAGTTTTTCTATGCGGATCTCACAATGTACAAGATCAACATGGAGAAAGTGGAAGCCCACGGGGCCTGCACAGAGGAGGCAGCAGAATGGGCTTCAGTGTCAGTAGCAGCAATCGGCACCTCCCTAATAGCCATGCGGCAGCAGTGACAGTGGCAGCAGAGGAATGAGAGAGGTTCTGAGGTTGCTGCCAAAAGAGAGGGGGGGTCTGCCTTTAGGGTGTACATGTGTATGAATGGGAGTCTGCATGGGGGTGTATGCGTGTGAATGCATGGGTGCCTGCCTGGGTGTGTGTGTGTGAGAATGAATTGGTGCCTGCCTGGAGGGAGCGGGAGTGGTGTGAGAATGACTGGGAGCCTGCCTGGGGTTCAGTGTGTGTGTGTGTGTGAGAATGACTGGGAGCCTGCCTGGGTGTATGTGTTTGTGTGTATGTGAGGGAGCCAGTGAGTGTGAGAGCATGAGTGTGTATGAGAAAATCCAGGGGAGTAAGAGTTCGTGTGTGGCGGGGGGGAGGGGGAGAGAGTGTTTTAATTGAAGATTTAGCCAATGAAATTCAGCAACAAAAAAGTCACTAAGCAGGTAAGGTAAATAATTATTTGTTTTTGCTTTATTAATAAATACAGAACATATATTAAAATTATAACTTTTTGTTATTAATATTAGAGCTACAAATATCACAAAATTATGGATTTTTCTAGAAGTGACACACCACCCGAGTTATGCTTGGTTTTTTTTTATGAATTTTGACACACTGAGCGCAAAAGGTTGGCCATCAATATCATAAAGGATAGAGACAGGATGGAAGCGGTCCAGAGAAGGGTGACCAAAATGTTGTGGGGTGTGTATTGGAAGACTTATGAAGAGAAGCTGAAGGATCTGAAGATGTATAACCTGGAGGAGAAGAGATACAAGGGAGATATGATGCAGAGTTTCAGATACCTGAAAGGTTTTAATGATGTATGCTCTCTGAACCTTTTCCACTGGAAAGCAAGCAATAGAACTAGGGGTCACAAAATGAAACTCCAGGGGGAATGACTCAGAACCAACGTCAGGAAATATTTCTTCATAGAGAGGGTGGTGGATGCCTAGAATACCTTTTCAAAAGATGTGGAGAAGATGAAAACAGTAAACAAATTCAGAAAGGCTTGGGATTAACTCTGTGGACCCCTAAAGGGCAGAGGTGGAAATGAAGAAAAGGGTACATGGGGGTAACCTGCATGGAGCGGCAGCTACTACCCCTAATAGAAGGTATGAGGATTATTTCCCTTAACTACGTAATTAACTTTCATGATTTTGACATAACTGCAACATTGCTCTCCACGTCAGCAGGGGGAAAAGTCAGGGCCCTGACTTTTACAGTCCTGGGTACTGATAATGCAGACATTAGGGGAAAAGTGCAGTATTGTTTCTACAGCCAAATCTAAAAGCATAGCACATTCAAGCAGCATTGACTGAATTATCAAGAAGGCTGCTCCCCTGTAAAAATGTTGATAACAGTAATTTTGATATGGGTTTCACAGTGCTTGCTTGTGATTGTTAATATTACTACTGTTAACATTTGGTCATGGTGTGGATCTCCAATAATATAGTGGACTAAGTATAGTGGTATCAAGGACTATTTATGATTTACTGGACAAAATGTAATTTTGAATAGTTTGTATGTTCTTGACTGCTTATTTCTTTTTCAAATAGAAATTACTTGAATTGTTTCTTTTTTGGTATTATAAATAATAAAAAAAATTAGATGTTTCATTTCCTCTTTCCAGATTAACCTACAGTGCCTTCTCCTTACTATATTTTATATATAATGCCACTCTTTCTCCCTTTCTTCCTAACCTGTGGCTTTCTGAATAGATTAGCCTAGTATAACTATATCCCGGTCTCTCTGACAGCCACTTCATCCAAGTGTCTCTTCTATAACTGCCTCTAGATCTGGGATTTTATTTCCATACTATGAACATGTGTACATGTGTTCCAGATGTTTGTCCTTTTTTCCCATTTCTATATAGGCATTAAATGTTTTACTTATTTGAGTACTTTTTTCGACCATCTCTAACAATCCTGTTTACATGCAAAATAATTAACTGTTTTAAATAAAATAATAAAACCTATAGCCTTCCAAAACATTCACGTCAGAGTTTTAAAGATTGATAAAGATAAATAAAAAATGCATTTTGTCACTTTTTCAGGTTGAATTTTTTCCGAGATGTTCCAGACTTCAGGGTTCTAGCATGTGGAGGAGATGGAACAGTGGGTTGGATTTTGGACTGTATAGGTAATGCTGCTTACATTAAATGGTTTTATTGCTACCCACATACTAGTTTAAAGGCAGAAGATATTATTTAAAAAATAAGGGCCTGATTAACAAAAGCATTTATATGCTTAAAACTGTGTTTTACTCGTGTACATGCACTTTACCCAAGTAAGTGGGCTTTTGAAAATTGGTACAATATATGCCTTTGAATTGTCCATAGGTTTTACCCGTATAATATGCTCTTTTGATAGTGCTCAAATTATTTAAATATCACAAATAAGCTTTGAAATGTATTTATTAAATGATGAATATTTCTTCCAATATTTATTGTGTTTGGGGAACAGAATGGTTTGATAAATTTGATACCGAACATTTCACCTTTAGCCCTATGATTCAAATCTGGTTCACGTCAAGAATTAAATAGTTCTTAAAATCTGTAAAGTCATTTCTTGGCCTGTTTGAAAAGAGTCAGTGATCTCTGTCTAATTTCTGGTAAACAGGTGCTTATATCACTAACAAACCCCCATAACAATTTGTCACTGATTGGGCACCATTGTTGGTTGTCTCAACAGAGTCCAGAAACAGAATAAACATGGAGACTGAATTATTTTCTCACCTTTAGACGTGGTATTTTCATAACAGGATTGAAATGCCTTTCATGAACACTAAGGGCCAGATTTTCAAAGGGGTATGTGCATAAGATACGCGTGTACCCCCCGAAAACCTGGCCCAAACTTCCCCTGTGCGCGCCGAGCCTATGTTGAGTAGGCTTGGCGGCACGTGCAAGCCCCGAGACATGCGTAAGTCCCAGGGCTTTCCTGGGGGGGGGGGGCGTGTCGGGGGGCATGGCGCGGTGGTGCGTCATCGGGGGTGTTCCGAGGGTGTGGCCGTGGCCTCCTGACCAGCCCCCGGACTGGACCCTGACACGCCGGCTGCCGGCCCAACGCGCACAAGTTACGCCTGCTTCGAGCAAAGCAACAAAGGTAGGGGGGTTTAGATAGGGCCTGGGGGGGGGGGGGGGGGGTTAGGGGGGGGAAGAGAGGGGAAGGTGGGGGGGGGCAGAAGGAAAGTTCCCTCTGAGGCCGCTTCGATTTCGGAGCGGCCTCGGAGGGAACGGAAGCAGACTGCACGGCTCGGCGCGTGCAGGCTGCCGATTTTGGGCAGCCTTGCGCACGCTGACCCCAGATTTTAATGGATACACGCGGCTACGCGCGTATCTATTGAAATCCCACGTACTCTTGTTCGCGTCTGGTGCATGAACAAAAGTATGCGGGTGCGCAAATTTATAAAATCTACCCCTAAATTCACTGAAAAACAATTAAAAAGTTGGTATTTCTTATATTAATTGGATATATATTAAGTTGGAAGACAAATTAACCTTAATATATATGTTTATTGGAAAAACAAACAAACCCCTGAGAACAATGTAGGTCTATAGCATGTAAAAGGAAGTAATTTGTGCAGACTAGATGAGCCTTTCAGTCCATATCTGGCATCTTATTCTATGGTTCTATGTTCAATAGAGATGTGAATCGGAACCGGAATTGGTTCTGATTCCGGTTCCGATTCACATTGTTAATTTTTTTTTGTGCGGCCCGATCACGGTTTTGTTTATTGGCTGCGCCCGAGCCGATAAACAAAAAATCCCACCTGACCCTTTAAACTGATCCTTTAGCTTCGCCCACCCTCTTAAACCACCCCAAAACGTTTTACAAGTACCTGGAGGTCCAGTGGGAGTCCCGGGAGCGATCTCCCGCTCTTGGGCTGTTGGCTGCCACTAATCAAAATGGCGCCGATGGCCCTTTGCCCTTACCATGTGACAGGGTATCCGTGCCATTGGCTGGCTCCCGTCACATGGTAGGAGCACTGGATGGCTCGCTCCATTTTTAAAAATGGCGCCGGCCATCCATTACTCCTACCATGTGACAGGGGCCGGCCAATGGCACGGATACCCTGTCACATGGTAAGGGCAAAGTGCCATCGGCGCCATTTTTATTAGTGGCAGCCGACGGCTCGAGAGCGGGAGATCGCTCCCGGGACTCCCACTGGACCACCAGGTACTTGTAAAAAGTTTTGGGGGGGTTTGGGAGGGTGGACGAAGCTAAGGGATCAGTTTTAAAGGGTCGGTGTGGGTTTAGGGATTGTTTTGGTGTGCCATTTTTCCCGCCCTCCCCCAAAACGATAAGAGAACCCCACAAACAATTCCGTGGGGTTTTCCTATCGGTTTCAGGGAGCCCCCGATTTCTGACTATTTTGAAAATATCGTACGATATTTTCAATAGTCAGAAGCACGATTCACATCCCTAATGTTCAATACTTCCATTACCTACTAGAGATGTGAATCGGAACCGGAATCTGATCGGTTCTGGTTCCGATTCAAAATCTTAAATTTTTTATCGTCCGGCTTGATTTTTTTTTTTGTTATCAGATGCGCCCGATCTGATAACAAAAAAACCCTCCCCCACCGTCCCGAACCCCCAAAAACCATTTTAAAATTACCTGGTGGTCCAGTGGGGACGCGGGGAGCGATCTCCCGCTCTCGGGCCAACGGCTGCGTTAATAAAAATGGCGCCGATGGCCCTTTGCCCTTACCATGTGACAGGGAATCCGTGCCATTGGCCGGCCTGTGCTCCTACCATGTGACAGGGGCCGGCCAATGGCACAGATACCCTGTCACATGGTAAGGGCAAAGGGCCATCGGCGCCATTTTTATTAGTGGCAGCCGATGACCCGAGAGTGGGAGATCGCTCCCCGCGCCCCCACTGGACCACCAGGTAATTTTAAAAGGTTTTTGGGGGGGGGGGGTCGGGAGGGTGGGGGAGGCTAAGGGGGTCAATTTAAAGGGTCGGATGTTTTTTTTTTTATCGGGCCATCGGCGCCATTTTTTTAGTGGCAGCCAAAATGGCGCCGATGGCCCGAGAGCGGGAGATCGCGCCGGGACCCCCCCACTGGACCACCAGGTAATTTTAAACATTTTGGGGGGGTTCGTTTTAAAGGGTCGGATTGGTTTAGGGGTTGTTTTGGTGTGCCGGTTTTCCCGCCCTCCCCCCTCCCCCAATTTCCGATTTTTCACGATTAATCTGGGGAATTTCTATTGTATTGCGACTCTAACGATTTTTGATGATTTAAAAAATATCTGACAATTTTTTTAAATCGTCAAAAAACGATTCACATCCCTATTACCTACAATTCAGAGGAATGTATTGGCCCAGTAGACAGTAATGTGCCCTGAAGGAGTAGACTTTG
This sequence comes from Rhinatrema bivittatum, assembly GCF_901001135.1. Taxonomy (NCBI): domain Eukaryota; kingdom Metazoa; phylum Chordata; class Amphibia; order Gymnophiona; family Rhinatrematidae; genus Rhinatrema; species Rhinatrema bivittatum. The sequence continues at coordinate 194,522,688 of NC_042616.1, read as the reverse complement.
GTTCAGTTTGTGACTCAGTCTCCTTCTCCAGCTAGTATAAGGGTCAGTAGTGGCTGACCAGAGAATGTTTGAGAAGTGGCATGACCTTTCCCCACACGAAGTCACTGAAGTGCTTGCCTAATAAAAAAAAAAATGAATCAAATCATGTTTCTTTTGTAAATATTTCTTATCTATAACTTGTTCTTTATGAAAATTATTGGTAATATCCATGTACTTCATGAGCTTGTAAATGTTTCCTTTGCAAACAAAGCTTTTAAGACCAGAAATGCTCTTGAGTTCATGTGATAGGTTTAGAGCTTTTACAGTTACAGGACTACTTTTTTAGGAGTCTGTTAAAAAAAGTGTACTAATATGTGTTAATGGTAATGCATACGTTTGTATTAACATTAACACAAAAAAATCCCTGAATGCAGAAATTATTTTAAGCAGTTGTATGCAGAGCAACTCATTAATATTAAAATGACTTACTGCAAACTGCATGGCTTAACGCAACTTACATTAACCTGTTGGTTAATGCATAAAGTTAACCACATCACAAAAGTCAATGCACAATTAAGTTATGGTATTTGCTGCCAGAAATTGTGGTAAAGGTTAGTAGTATAACTGAGTTTAAAAAATGTTTGGCAAGTTTCTGGAGGACAGGCTCATAAATAATTATTAAACAGAGTAGTTTTTCTACCTCTAAACTCTAGGTGAGAACAATATGAAACAAACTTTCATATTGGGATATTCTGCATACTTCTAAGTGATTGAACTAGTCACCGTCAGAGGCAGGATAATGGAGCTTGATGGACCATTGGTCTGAGCTAGCATATCGTTTCTTATGTTTTTAGCTTTCTGTAAGGGAATTGGCATTCTAATGTGCTTGCCCCGATCCTGTCCCCCTTCCTCCTTGAGTAAGTAATAAGGTTTTGAAACCTAATGTTGCCCCTCCCCCCCACCATTAACTTTGAGCAAATGAAGGTGAGCGAGCATTCAGCCCATGCCTTTGGACCCTTTTGTACAAAAGGGGTAGGAAACACTGTGGATCTTTACTTCCCCCTACTGACTTGGGACCGACATTAGACAGAATAAAAGGGAAGTTAGGACATTGAGGCTCAGAGACCCTTCACTACTTGGGATGGGGTGTGGAGTTTGAGGCATGAAGATGCCTTTTCAATTCTTTGAGAGAAGGGGGCTCATCTGGCCATAGCGTCTCAAATCATTGATGGAGATCAAGCTTGTTTAGCATTGCCAATCTAACAAGGATAGGATTACTGCCACTGGTAATGTCTATGTATTACCAGCCACTGTAAAATAGCTTTTAATACGATTTTCACTAAAGGCGTTATGTCCTTCAATGGATAGCACAGTAAGCACACTGCAATAATGCACATTTTTAGTGCAGTTTTAATAAACTGGGTCCTTAATGAGGTATTCTAAGAGCTGCATTGTTTTTAGTGAAATCTGAATTATTTGTAGGCTGGGATACCTTTTATTGAATCATCATAAATATAATCCAAACATGGTAATGTATAAAGGCTTTTGAAAGTATATAGGTTCCATCTTCAGAACTAAATATTAAATTGTTGTGATATAGAATCTAAAAGTATTTATTAGATTATTTAATTTATTTAACCTATATCTTTTTTCTCCTGTAGGACCAATTAAACCTTTACATGTTGTGCATAAACCCCCTATTATGCAGAAGATACATTGCAACCAAAACAATTTCAACAATTATTATGAGTATTGAATGTTGGTTTGCATTTTATTGACGGATTCTTTATTCTTGTTGTTTTGAAGACATCTTTTTTTTCCCACTTATTCACAGACAAAGCAAATTTGCCACAGCATCCTGCAGTAGCTATCCTTCCTCTTGGAACTGGCAATGATTTGGCAAGATGCTTGAGATGGGGAGGAGGTAAAACAAGACTAAAATATATTTTGTATATTAAAAATACTATCACTATCATAATGTATACAGTTGTACCCAGGGATGGTAACTTTCAAACCACATGAGTGTGCACATTTACCTGCATATGTCAGTCTATGCCAGGTCCATGGTCATTTTATAACATCCACATGCTTACACGCGCATATTGTAAAATAGATTGGTCGCTCGCACATGTGTGCGCAAATCCTGCTTCTACTCTATAAATTGGGGGGATTTTAAAAGTGGCTTATGCCGATTTCATTCCCAGTTTATCAGTTTGGTCCTAGTTTATCTGGTTAAGAGATAAATCCTCCTACCTCCCCTGGTTTGATAACCTTCACTCTCCCCAGTTAGCACCAATACTTAAAACCCCACAGATTTCCAAATTTTCTTTACATTTTATCTTACACGGCATCCATAGCAGAAGTAAAGCTACGCAGCAGGGGACCTTGGCAAGTGCCGGCTCACATTGGTATTTATGCACACATCTTCGGTTCCGCCCCCACCTTGCCCGCGGAATGTCCCGCCCCACCCTCTCCCCACCCCTTTTTTCAAGCCCCAGGACATACGCGCATCCTGGGGCTTGCGCGTCGCCGGGCCTATGCAAAATAGGCTCGGCGCACGCAGGAGCGGGTTTTCGGGGTTACGTGCATAATATGCATGCGTAACCCTTTGAAAATCTGCCCCTTAGAACTCAGAAATACAGATAAGGTCTTTCTGAGCATGCATGGGTATTCCTGTGTAGCCAGCACCATATGAGTCTCCTCAGTCTTTTTTCCTTCTGCAAGTGCAAAAGGACGTGTTTATGTTCTCTCTATTCTAAGTCGCTCATTGTTTTCCCATTTGTGTTTCTTACTTTTGAATTTAATATTTATTCTTTTCTTTTTTGTTTGAGAATCTTTTTCAGATCAGCATGACTGATGTGTCCAATGTCTGTCTTTCCTATGTTTTTCTTAAGTGCATGTATTGTCTACAAATTTCACCAAGAGCAATTTAATTCAGATATTATACCTTACAGTTTTTAGCTTCTCCTTGGGTTTCCATCTAAGCACTTAAGGTGAAGCATTTCACGAACCAGAGGCTGTTGCCTATATTAAAAACTGTGCAGACTTCACTTAGTTGGAACTATAACACTGAAAAGTCTTGGTGCAGAAAGGATGATGCCATACTGAAATCTGGCACCCTGGCAGCTATGCATGTATGTGCTACTCTAACAGTCTTTTAACCGGTATAGAGATGATCTCCCTCAGCGCAGTTCCTATTCAGTGCTGGAAACGTGTTGGCACTATCCACAAGGAAAGCCATGGCACCATCTTCTGCATAGATATCTTTGCATAGAAACATTTTTCAGGCAGAAAAATAAAAACAAGATCAAAGCTCTCCAATCCTGACTTTGGTTCCTTAATCAGACAGTTCTTCCAGTCTTCTTCCTACAACTAATCAGCACTCCATGGTTTAGAAGATGTAGTTAGATTTTGCAAAACACTGCTTTACTGATATATCATCTCCTCATTCCTTGAAGCAGATGATTCCAATTCTAGAATCATTGACATCTAAGATAGAAAGCCAGGCTACTCTTTTACCTTTTCAAGCCAGAGAAAACGTACTATATCACAGCTTAAGTCTCTTAACTCACCCTTATCTAGGGAGAGCACGACATCAGAAAAACTAACTATAATAATATCTGATTCACATAAATGCTCTGAATCTTCTTATTTTTCACCACTGTACTACTTGTATGGTGAAGACTATACTGGTCTTCCATGGGATCTTTTTCCACAGTCTCCTAGCAGTTCATCTCCTCTTAAGGTGTACTGCTTTTGTCCTAAAGATGGCAAAATACATTATTTTCTATTTCAAGAGGTAGAAACTAGAGAGGACATTTTTGGTTAAGTTTATTGAACCTCTGAAGTAAGTGTGGCAGCAATCACACACAGATATGTATATGTATATATATATATATATATATAGATAGATAGATAGATAGATAGATAGATACACACACATATATATATACACACATATATATACACACACACACACATACAATAATAAATACTTGGTACTTTTCAAATTGATCAAAAGAGGGGTTCATCTCTATATTTTAGAGAGCATGTGCACCCATATGTAGTATTAGTAAATACAAGTGAGTATGGCTGGTTTGATGTGGATGTGCACTTTTCTTAATGAATATGGGGCAGATTTTAAAACCTGTGTGTGGGCACAGATTTGTTCTCCCCACCCGGCGCGAACAAATCTACACCCGATTTTATAACATGCACATGCAGCCGCACACATGTTATAAAATCCAGGGTCGATGCGCGAAAGGGGGTGCACAATTGTGCAACTTGTGCACGCCGAGCCTCGCGCCTGCCTCCGTTCCCTCCGAGGCTGCTCCGAAATGCCTGATTGGTGGGAGCGGAGCGGCCTCAGAGGGAACTTTCCTTCCACCTCCCCGCACCTTCCCCTCCCTTCCCCTACCTAACCCACCCCTCAGCCCTACCTAGAACCCCCCCCCCCCCTTAACTTTGTTGAAGAAGTTACGCCTGCCGGCCAACGGCCGGCCCACAATCCCGGGCACCGCGGCAAATGGCCGCTGTGCCTGGATGCTCAGGCCTCACCCCGCCCCACCCCAGACCGCCCACGCCCTGCCCCTTTTTGCAAGCCCCAGGACATATGTGTGCCCCAGAGTTTGCGTGCGCCGCCGAGCCTATACGCGCAGGGGTTTTTTTTAAGGGTTACGTGCATAACTCTTTTAAAATCTGCCCCTATGTTTGTATTTTAACTTGTAATATGAGTAACATGAGTTGTCAACTATTTCACAGTGAGTGTTACTTGTGGTAATGATATTGGTTTGAATTTACAAATACTACATAATAATGTTTTTGTAATATTTTTTGAAAACATTTTTGTTGTTGATACAATATAGAGATACTTGTCCTCCTGTTTGTTAGCTTAATACACACACATGTGTGTGTATATATATATATATATATATATATATATATATATACTGTAACAATAATTTCAGGCAAGAATGTGGCAGGTACGTTTGTCAACATTTACAATCTCAAAGATACTGCATATCAAATATAAAGTTCAGGCTTGTCCATGTTAGCAAAATGTCCAACTATCCCACCAATCAGGCATTGTAGAATCAGCTTTAAAAAAAGGCAAGAGCTCTAAAACTCATTCTACTAACTCCCCAGAGAAATATCCTGCCTCATTGGATAACAAAGCAAAAAACATTCTCTAGTCGACCATGCAAAATTCTTGAATAGTTGTGCATCATTTATACATGGTGAAGTGTATGCATTCTTGCTTACAGAAACCGTAGGATGTGATTCAAAAATATGAAACATTTCTAGCAATATTTCATGTCAGCTAATCATACAGCTGAAGAATGCAGGTAAGTACCTCATCAGATCAACCTATGAGGCTTATGACACTTCTTCCAGCCATTGAAACCAGAAGATTAGCTTGGCTTAGAGCTTCAGGGCTCCATGAATATATATTCATGAAAAAATGGCTGATGATCCATCAACAGGAGATAATCTTTTTGGAGATAAAATAAAAGAAACAGTAGATCTGATTAAGGATCATAGTATTACTCTCCTGACATTATCAGCAAACATGATAAAAGAACCTTATACATCTAAATTCTCCCAACAACAGTACTACAAAAGACAGTACTTCTATTCAAGGAGAAAATACCAACTTTAACATTTTCAATATCCACATTCTGCAGCCCAGGCAGTGTATTGGCAAAAGCACAAGCCAAGTCTTTGCAAATTTCTCAAGCCATATCAAACCAGAATGTTTTACTACATCAAACAAAATTCCCGATTAGCCTTAAATAGTCTTCCAGTGAGTGGAAGACTTCAGCACTTCACTCCAGCATGTTCTCTAAGAAGAAATCATTTAAATTTCAAGTCCCTCCCTCCATTTAACCCTCCATAGTTGAAGATCAAATCAAACTTCTGCAGCAAGGACTGTCATAAGAACAAAACCACCATATTGGGTCAGAACATGGGCCATAAAAACCAGTATCCTGTTTCCAACAGTGGCTAATTCAGGGCCCAATATCTGGCATGTAGATAGATTCCATGTAGTTTATTACTAGGCATAAATAATGGCTTTCTCCATGTCTGCCTGGTTATAACCATTTATGGACTTTTCCTCCAGGAACTTGTCCAAACCTTTTTTAAACCCTTGAATGCTAATTACATTTACCACTTCCACTGGCAATGAATTCCAGAGCTTTATTTGTGCATTGAGTGAAACAGAATATGTTCAGCAAATTGTTGTAAATGTGTTATATAGTAACTTCATCAAGTGTACTCTAGTCTTTTATTTTTTGAAAAAGTAAACAGTCGATTTGCATTTAATTGTTCTACGCCATTCATGATTTTATCAACGTCTATCATATTTCCCTTCAGCTGTCTCTTCTCCAAGCTGGAGTGCCCTAATCATTTTAGTCTTACTTCTTTATCACTTTTGTCACTATCCTCTGTACCTTTTCTAGTTCTGCTAGATTTTTGATTGGGAAAATCAAAAATTTTCATATTTTCCCAAATTTATTGATTTTTGAGATACAGTGACATGAATTGCACACAGTACTTGATGTGGTTGCACTGTGGAGCAGTGCAGAAGTATTATGATGTTCTTTATTTTATTCTCTATTTGCTTACTTTTTTGACTAAGTCAGTGAACTGAGAACTTCAACATTTTCCAAGATGATGCCTAGATCCCTTTCCTAGGCTGTGACTCCTAATATGGAGCCCAACATCGTGTAACTACATTTGGAAATATTTTTCACTGTGCGCCTCACTTAAAATGTCATCTGCCATTTGGATGCTTAGCCTTTCAAGGACCTACTGCAATTTGTCACAATCCACTTATAATTTTAGAACTTGGAATAATTTGGTGTCATCTGTAAATTTGATCACCTCACTCATTCCTTTTCCTGTTCAGATTTAACAGCTGTTTTTATGTTTGTGATTATAAAGCTTGTATATATATATATATATAATGCTGATGAGGAAATATATATGAAATATATGAACTACCCTGGGGCACTCCACTATTTACCTTCCTCCATTGTAAATGTCAAAGCACAGAATTCCTTTAGTCTTTCAGCTATGGCCTTGTTTTCCCTAAGTGCAACTTTTTTTCCTCTCATGCTTTCTGCTTTGAATATAGTTGAAAATGTTTTTATTAGTTTTTATCCTATGGCAAGCTTCTATTCACATTTTCTTTTTCCCTTCTTTTTCAATGTTTTGCATCTAATGTTCCAGTGCTTATGTATTTTCCTATTTTCTTCATTTGGATCATCATTCCTTATTTTGATAGAAGTTCTTTTGGCTATAATACTCTTAGGTGATCTGAAGTTTGTTTTGATTGTGTTATGATGAGTTCCCAAAATGTTTTATTGCGAAGTACAAAATTAAAACCTTTTTCATCAGTATATAAGACAGAATTCCCAAACTCATTCATGAAGATATACCCTGCAGGGTACTTTGCTTGTTACCAAGTTATTTAAACAAATGATTCTAATTAGCCAATTCTGCAAAGGAAGCTAGGGGTTCATTTACTATTTCTCACACACTGATTCTGAATTAATCATGTTCCTACTTTGTACATTATTGTGTCTCAAGAAACACCAAATTATTTAATTTATAACCTTTTTATTGCATAGGAAAATACTTAAATATGGGTATCATAGTAAGAACTTGTAAATTATACTTGAGATTCACACTTTTTCTCAGTACTGTAAACACAATCTCAGCTTGGGGAGTCCCCAGTTGTGTACTGATTACTGTTTTCCTTGTCCACAAAGAAAACAAAATGCTTACCTGTAGCAGGAGTTCTTCATAAACTGCAGGAAAAATTAGTCACACAGTCCGACTCTTCTCCCATGTAGAGTTGAAAGACTGAGGAGATTTGTGCAGTGGTGGCTGCCACACAGGAGCTCCTGCACATGCTCATAGCTCTGAGAGAGCTTTTCAATTTCAGCACTGTTAGATGACATTACTTAAAGGTGTGGCTGATATGTCCTGCAGTCAACAGGGAATACCTGTTACAACTTTGTTTTATTGTTTTCTGTTTAAAGAAGCAAAATTATATTCTGCAATCTTGGAATCACACTAGATATTACAAATTTTCATATTTTCCCAGTTGTATAGCTATCTATTTAGGGCCAGATATGTTGTGGATTCTCCCCACCATTTTCGATCTGGAGGAAAATGCATAGTACATGAGATCTATAGTGGTAGAGAAAATTGGTCTCATTCTTGGTATCATTGAGCTGATTGTACATGTTTAGGCAAATATGTTTGTGATTCATTGAAAAAGAGGTACTGAGCGAGTCTATGAAAAACAAATAGAGAAGTAGGTGAACCACACAAATAAAAATGAAAACAATAAAAGTGGTACACAAAAGATAAAGAGATATTAAAATATATACATAAATTAATATTAAAAATAAGTGACAAATTTACAAAATTAATATTAATAAAATCATATTTTCAAAAAATCAAACATAACATTAGCACAATGATGGATCCAATACACCCGACATGATCATGTTTCAATAAGATGTCTGCTTTAGGGGTGATTAAATAATTGATCATCCTTATTTCCTCCTAGCTAAGAGGAGAAGAGGTTGACCCTGGACCATAAACGAGCTTAAAAATCACAAACATAAAAACAGCTGTTAAAATTCCAATGCACCCTAGGAGGCACCAAAAATAGTTCATTCTGTGGTGCTGTGCTGCAGATATCTTGTCTAAACATTAGCCATATTGGGTATACTGGAGTCACCATTCTGCTAATGTTATGTTTTATTTTATTGTAAATATCCTTTTTTTGATATTAACTGAGAGATTCTAGACACATATATATTTGTAGGTATAAGTCTTTTTACAAAATAAACATATCTATCTCAGGTTTCATATGTTCATTGGATCTTAACAAACTCAGTATGAGCTTGCACATTCATTATTTTCATCTTTTTCCAGGGTATGAAGGTGAGAATTTGATGAAGATCCTTAAAGATATTGAGAATAGTACAGAGATTAAGTTGGACAGATGGAAGATTGACGTAATACCTAATGATAAAGATGAAAAAGGAGATCCAGTGCCTTATAGCATCATCAATAATTATTTTTCCATTGGAGTGGTAAGAATCCTGGAGAACATTTCTTTCTGCATTAAATGCTGCTCGACAAGTCTTAAAATGAAGTCAGAGACCATTTCTAGTTTAGTTTATTGTGAAATTTAATTAACAGGTAACTGATATAAATGTTATTAAAATATATTCAGACAATGCAAATGGGAATAAAGTAAATGATGTTTAGTAATATTTCTAAATGCTATTGATTAATAATGGAAAAGTTTATTTTGATTCAGTTTTAGCCTATTTAAAGCAAAGAGTTGAATAAAATTGAGACTAACTTAATGTCATCTTTATTAGAGTTAAGCCATTGGCTTGATTTAGAGAAGTCCAAGAGCGTGGGTATATAAAACTGATTGTGAAAAGAGTGGAGTAGCATTTCCTTTTTTTTTTTTTTTTTTGCTTTTTTTTTCTCACAGCGTTCTCCCCCCCCCCCCCTCCCCCATTTCTTTTGTTAACTTCCTCTCAGTCTTCTGCTCCCGCTGGAACCTGGTATAAGTACCCCATTAAACCAGCTAGTAGGTGTCACTGTTGAACAATGACTAAGGGGCTGATGTAATGAGACCTGCACTGCAATCTGCACTGTTTTTTTGCACATTTGTTTTTCAGTGCAGGCAGCAAAAATAGGCGGCTGTGCGAGATGTAATAACAGAGGAATATGCTAATGAGATATGCACAGAAAATCTGCACAGAAATAATTACACATGCCATTATGCACGTAAAACCACGCGCTGAAAGCCCTATTTTCTAACCTGCACAGAAAACCTGCCGTGTCTGGAGACCCAGGATTGATGGTTATTGGGGAGGTGGTCTTTTCCCTTTCATGACAGTTAGTGGTCCAGAAGTGGAACTCCTCTCGGGCCCTCCTCAAAACTGCACCCTCTCAGCCAGTTCTCTCTCTGACCTGCTGCCACACTATAAAGCTTCTGCTCTTGTTTGGCTGATCTGCAAAATGTACTGTGGCATCAGAAAAAAAATGAACATAATCCATGATTATACTACACAGCTACATAGACACACATACCCACACCAATGCCAGCAATAAGAAAAATGGTCTGTCTGACAGGCACTTTAACATAACTCCTGCCCTGACCCAGGTGCTAAAAAAACCCACTTAAAGAAACCCAAAGTAACCATTCTCCTTGCTAGCACGGCTCCCTGCAATGCTCATGAATGGATACTTGCCTCCTGTACATACCATTTGCATGTACTCCCACAAAACCTGCCGCGGGTTTTTAGCGCGGGGTTGGGCACGCATTTTTCCCACGCTGAACACGTTATTTCATAAGCGTGTAAGGTCAGAGCAGGAAAACGCATGCAATTACCCGCGCGAAAAGCTGCGGCAGGTTGAGCACAGATTATTTCATCAGCCCCTATGCCATCTGTTATCCTGGGGGGCTGTGAATACAGCCTTTGCAATATCTTCAGCCCTTCAGTGCTTGCATTTCTCATCTTCCTCCAAGTAATTGTTGTACAGTATTTACTGTAGCAGTAAAATGTTGCTGTGACAAACATTTTTTAAACAAATGCATTAACTGATTCCCAATCTGTCATTAAAAAAAAGATTACTGCAGTATTGACAATGATAATATTAGAAGTAAAAAGTTATTGCTCAGTTAGCTCCATAGAAATAAAAAAGTTAAACCATTCATGGATTTTAATATTGGTCTAATACATTTTTGCATCATATTCTTTAACTTTTAATGTGCATGTGTGTTTTGTCCATATGTTGAATTTTTTTTAATGGGATTAGGACTCTAAATAGTGTCAGATATATACCCTATTGAAAGCATATTTCAAGGGAGATGAAAAATTAAAATTAATCTTTGATTTTATCCCCTTTGCTTTTTTACATTTTTAAAGATGATGAGGTTACATTTGTTAAAGTATCATGAACAGTTCTTAAATGCATTTTGCAAGTGGCTATGTGGCAACTACACAGCATTTCCATCCTCCAGCCACTAGGGATCCACACATTTATAAGGCTCTCTCACTGACCCAGCTAGTGATACTTATGGCACAGGGGCCCTACGGCACCCATCTCACCAGCCACAGGGGCCTTTCGGCACTCCTCTCCCCAGCCACATCAGACTGCTTGAATGTTTATTTCAACACTACCCTGTTTTCCTGGCTTGAAGGCAAGGAGGGTGAGGATAGCACTAGGTATTTGAAGTTGAAGAGGGAATGATGGTGAGTGCTGAGAAGATGATCAAACTTAATTACCTAGAGAAAGTAAAAGTTTTATCAAGGTTTTCATAGGTGAAGCTGTGTAAGGATCATTATCCATGGGGGAAAACATGGCATAGACCACCTTCCTTCTCCTGTCCACGAAAGCGCACTTCAGCCTTGGTTGCCTCACATGCATGTGTAGATCCGGGAAAGTGTGCTTTGGCCTCGGACACCTCATGCACATGGGCGGGCCTGACAGAGCCACGGCATAAGAGAGCAGGTTGTGAGGGGTAGAACTACCCACAAGTCCCTGTCGCAGCTGATGATTCTTGGAGGTGGGAAGAAGGGGATATCTGTTCTTGTGATTCACTTATGTTGGGACCCATCCAGTTCTGTATTTATTGCCTTTCCACACAGGTAGGGCTTTCATACGCGGTGTAGGGCCTTATAGTATGTTTTGTAACTAGATGTACTTCTGTCTAAAAAAATGTGCATTATATTGTAGGTAGCTTAAAATGTCAGAAATTTGTCAAACTCTCACAAAAAATGTGGCTATTCAGATGATAAATCCCATAATTATCATTTTTTATACAAGCGCACATAAGCATAAGTTTTCTTAATCACCAAGGTCATAATTTTATAACAAAATGTTTAATATATTACCTGAGCTTATCTGTAAAGTGCATGTCTTATTACTGAGCTCAGACATATTTACTGGATTACAGTCTTAGAGGTAATGGCTAGTTTGGTGCAGGCCTTTTTCTTGCTCTAGGATATCTGACAGCCTCATATGCATACAGGACATGCCTCAGCCTGAAATGCTTTGCAATACTGCTACTGTTATTTTTAATAATGCTTTGCAGTACTGTTACTGTTATTTTTAATAACATTGATGTTTGATTTAATGAAGATGCTCTTCTCTTGCTGTGTCTTCTGTTAACCAATTCTGTTACCTATGTTTATTGATCTGCTGAGCAATGCTTAGGAGTATCCCCACTAACCACATCCCCTGCATATTTAAAATTTGGAACTCCAGCGAGAGGAGCACACAAAGAGTAAAGTGTGAAGATTCAAAATATATAATTAGCTAAAAAATAATTTTGTTGGTAACTTAATTTAATAAATATTCATGTCTAAGGTCTTTAAGACGACAAAATATAAAGTAACTACAAATTTCTGCCAGAACACCTTAATTTTGTTGTTGTTTATTGACATTTATTTCCATGCATTCAAGTGAACTTAGTGAGGTCACACCAATGTGTGTCTCTGGAGGACATACTGCAGAGCAGCCAGGTTGATGTTTTTTGCTACTTTCTGCAGATACAAAATTTTCTTTTACATTTAGAAAAGGCTGTGAGCTGTGATCCCATTTTCTATTGTTTATTAGAATTGCAGTTTATTTTTATAATGATATTTCCTATTGATTACATAGAGGTTCTCTTTAGTTAACTAAAGGCTTAAAAGGGAGGCTATCAAATTCTTTTGTGCCTTATTTTTAAAAATAGTCTCTTTTTTGAAGATTATAATACAAAATACATTTTTGGCTTTATGCTTATATTTATTTTTACTATTCAGTTCAAAACTAATGAGAACAGCTACCTCATTGTTATATAAAACTAACAACGGTGTATGCATTTGTTACATTTTCTCCTATTGATTTGGGGGAGAAAATCCAAGCATGTACTCATGATAAAGAGGACATTTTTTAAAGTGGGCTGGACTTCATTTTAGCCAGATAGCGCTGATATTCAATACTATCCAGATAAAGTTATACGAGTAAGTTTGTTTATACTGGAGCGCTGTCCTAAACTTATCCATATAACGTTCTGGGTCATTTTTCAAAATACATTGAGACCCTAACATCATAACAGCTATAGGTGACACGTTAATCACTACATAGCATTCCCTCGGGACAGGCAGTACTTGATGGATGTGAAGAGAGGCTTTTATGCCATTGCTAACTTACTGCACTCAGGTAGCCATCATCCCACCATGGAACAGGGAGGAGATTTATCACAGCAGAAAGCTCTTCCACTACCTCAGTGTGCAAGTGGTGTGTGACGCTCGACTGCACATCCCTGACGTGGTGGCCAAGTACCTGGGATCCATACATGATTCCGTTATACTCAGGCAATCGGGACCTCTTTGAAAATTTTGAGGATGGCCTCTACGATGATGGCTGGCTGTTAGGTAACAGAGATGCTTCTTTCACTATTCCCTCTTAGCCTAGATGTTTGCACCAAGCAGCACTCACTGGGAGGGGGGCTGTGGGGGATGGTACTGCATTGCTTACAAGTGCCTTGTACGGTTAGGTCTACATGACATTGTGGCAGGGCCTGCCCTACTGTCCCCATGCTGGACAGCCTGCTAATATTGTTTGTCCAAACAATGCACTTTCCACTAAGGTTTTTTTTGTGTGTGTGTGTGTGTGTGTGTGTGTGGTGGTGGTGGTGGTGGTGGGGGGGGTCATCCAGCCACAACACACACTTTCTTCAGCCTCACTTTAAACTTTGCTGTTTCCATTCCTCCCATTTGGAAATGTTCAGATATCATGGGTTCATCACAACTTTTTAGTGTCCACACTGCTGGGACTGCCAGATCTGCTCTGCCCTGAGAGATGGCTCAGCCAAGATGTCAGGTCCAGTTGGTCTGGAGCTTCACACTGAAAATGCTGAAGTTGCAGCCAGTTCAAATTTTCAATATTCAGCTAGAAAAGAGCTCCTAAGTGAATCTATCTAGCAACCGTCATAAATAGCCTCAAAGAATGTGTGGCTTATGAATAAAGCCTGTAATACTTAAGGCTTGGTATAATCATAGGTTGCAGATAGATTTGTTTATGCACCTACCGGTGCGATAAGGCTGGAGCACAATCACTGTATGCTTAAAGTCACTAGTGAGTGCACTTATCTTAAAAATGCCACGTAGAGAGAGTTGGCTTGCACGGTCCTGAAGTTGCCTCCGACACTAAAGTGTTTCGGAGTGTTGTACTCCTTCCTCAGGGATCTCCAGGTAAGAACGAGCCATCTACATGGATTCCATGATGCCTGGTCAGTACTTGGCTTTAGAGCGGCGAATGCTTATGCGGTGCACTAGAATGAAGTGACCTGCCAGCGTGCCATCTCAATTACTGACCAGTAATTGAGACGGCACGCTGGCAGGTCACTTCATTCTAGTGCACCGCATAAGCATTCGCCGCTCTAAAGCCAAGTACTGACCAGGCATCATGGAATCCATGTAGTGACCTGCCAGCGTGCCATCTCAATTACTGACCAGTAATTGAGACGGCACGCTGGCAGGTCACTTCATTCTAGTGCACCGCATAAGCATTCGCCGCTCTAAAGCCAAGTACTGACCAGGCATCATGGAATCCATGTAGATGGCTCGTTCTTACCTGGAGATCCCTGAGGAAGGAGTACAACACTCCGAAACACTTTAGTGTCGGAGGCAACTTCAGGACCGTGCAAGCCAACTCTCTCTACGTGGCATTTTTAAGATAAGTGCACTCACTAGTGACTTTAAGCATACAGTGATTGTGCTCCAGCCTTATCGCACCGGTAGGTGCATAAACAAATCTATCTGCAACCTATGATTATACCAAGCCTTAAGTATTACAGGCTTTATTCATAAGCCACACATTCTTTGAGGCTATTTATGACGGTTGCTAGATAGATTCACTTAGGAGCTCTTTTCTAGCTGAATATTGAAAATTTGAACTATTCTGTTTTTCAGCTGTACCTTTGGGTTTATTGATTTTCTGAAGTTGCAGCCAGTGCAATATTGGGCCTGGTATATCCACTTAGTGAGGTCACACCAATGTGTGTCTCTGGAGGACATACTGCAGAGCAGCCAGGTTGATGTTTTTTGGCTATGACATGTGTGGCACCTGTGATGGTCAGCTTCAGGATTTGATGAGTGCTACAAATGGGTAGCCTTAGCTTGGTTATAAGTGACAGGTACACTTGAGGTTGCATCACCAGATGCAGTTTCTCAGTCCAAAGATCAGCCACAGATAAAGCATTCAGTGTGACCAAAAAAGCTTGCATGGACTTCGGATTTTGCAAAAAGAATTTAAGGCTTAGCTTCTTCTCTTGTATAGGATGCTGTGAGATGCTAGTGATCTGTCAAAGTCATGGTAGTATGATTGATGAAGCCATGCTGTCTTTGCCGCAGGAGATTCAGGATATGGGTGCCAGCCTAGCTCCTCACCCCCGTTGCTATTTCCCACACGCTGGTGGAGATGAGGTACAATGAGGCCTTATGTTCTACCCACTGAGTCATAGAACGCACCTTCAGAGTTCTCAAAAATAGATTTCATTGTTTGGACAAAACTAGGGGAGCTTTAATGCATATCCCACCCAGAGTAGCTGACATAGTGCTGCTCTACTGTGTATTCCATAATCTGGCTGTACGCCTTGGTATATCAATAGAGATTCTTCCAGATCTACCCCAGGATCTGCTATGTCCACCTGCAGAACCAGAGGACAACATGCTGACTGGCAGCCTCAATGAGTGTAGCCCTGTACATACATTTATAGAAATGGCATCATTACATATACAGGCTTAGCATCTTATCCTTTTGGCACAATCATGATTACAGCAAAGACCATAAAAAGTGGAAGCGGCACCCCAATAGCTACAGTACAGCTGTAATGTTTGAGCTGATAACAGCAGAATTATGTGATGGCCAAAAAAAGGCCCTAGACAGTCCATATATAAAGAGTGCCCTATAATGGGACAGCCTAAGGTCCACAGCAGTAGAGTTCAAGTGAAGGTTCCAGAAGGTCCATGTAGAAAGAGTACACTGTAAAGGGCCATGGCAGCAGAGTTCAAGTGAAGGCCCCAGACAGACCATGTAGAAAGAGTACACTGTAAAGGGCCATGGCAGCAGAGTTCAAGTTGCAGGCAGCAGGAAAAGGACTGGAGAGTGCAGCTTAGAAGTAGGAGGATCAGTACAAGACCCAGCAGTAGGGAAGTAGGAGCCCCAGGACAAGACACACAGCTGCATGGAGGCAAGAGCCCAAGGACAAGACACAGCAGCATGGAGACCGCAGTAGAATGAGTTGAGATGAGACACCAGCATGGAGGCAGCAGAGGGATGAGTAGAGATCAGATGAGACATAATGAGAAGAGAGATTAGATGGACCGTGACTGTAGGCTGCAGCTAGAAGGCTGGAGTATGGGCTGAGGGCATTTGAAATAAGCAGCAGGACCACACATACATGCTGACAATTAACCATCCCCATCAGCAAGCTGGCACGGGAACTCTGTAGGAAAACAAAAAAGAGGATAGATCACAAGTCCTTAAAATTCTTTATTATAAAAGTGGGTTGCCCAATGGTTGTGATCTATCCTCTTTTTTGTTTTCCTCACAGCTTTGATAGATCATCTTCCTTGTTGTTTACAGGAACTCTGTAGTCAGCAGGGGCCCAGCAGCTTTCTTCCATCTAGCTTGCTCAGGAACTCTGTAGAGAGCCCCGGCCAGACTTGTTGGTACAAGTCTTCTTATTCCGCTTTCAAGGCCACTACCTCTTGCTGCTTCATGGCCCCTTGCCATTTTGGGGGGGGGGGGGCATGTCTTTGGGGGGCCTACCCCTAAGGTGTCTCTCAGGCTGGGGACTGCTGCAGGGCATGGACTCCAAGGATGCTGGGGAAGAGAATGGTGCAGACTTGGACATCTTTTATAAAATCTGGGTCAGGTCATGGTATTGAAGGATGTAGTGACCATTGCAAGAGCCTGTGTGGGTACAGCAGGCTGATCATGCAGTGCCTGGATGCTGGTATTCACTACCCTCCTGAGTCGCACTAGCTCCCATGTCTCCTTTCAAAGCTGTCCAGCTGGTCATGCATGGATGGTTCTGTGGGTGCAGTGCAGGTGCTGGTGCCGGTGCTATTGGCGGGGCTGTGTCAGCTGGTGGTGCTAGTGTCGGGCATTTGATGGACGTGGCAGGTTCAGGTATTTGGGCCTCCAGGAATGGCATGAGAGAACTGATAGCCTGTACCTACTAAGTGCTTGCTGCTTCCCGCTGGCACTGTAGTGTGCTCATGTGAGGTGGTGCTAGGGGGAACTGCAAACTGGATTCCTCGCTGAAGCCTGACAGATTGAGGGAGACAATTAGAGGGCTGTAAGATCCCAGGGGTTCTAGAATTTGGCTGGGCTGCTGAATAGGCTGCTGCTCCTCCTCCACCTTTACTCATCTGTATCTGGGCATCCATGTCTGGGTATCCATGAGCAAGAGGCCCTGCAAACATGCTGCTGGTCCCTGGGGCATGATGGCTTGTCCCTGGGCCTTGATGGCTGGGAGTGGCAGCTTCATGGGCGAGAGCTGTGGAAACAAAGAAGAAGAAGACATAAGTACCAATGAGAAAAAGTTGGCATGTAGCATTTGACACTTGAGGTGCACTTAGCATCTTGATCAATGTGAGCATCTTATGCCATATGATGTTAAAAACTGTTGCAGCATTGCCATTTACAGGTGAGGTGAACTTACCGGCTGTGGATCGCATGGTGTCCAGCCACTCAGCCATTCCCACTAAGGCGTCCGGTCCAAAATGTTCCACAAAGCACACCTCCATCGATGTGAGGACAATAGGACATGGGGCTCCTCCTCCGGTTTGGCGTAGGTATTTATTTCTATTGGCCACCTTCATCTTGAGTTGGGCTTTTATGTCCCTGTACCTGTGAGCCACCTGCTCACCACTGCATCTCACTCCACTGTGCCTGGTGATCGCCTAGTTGATGGTATGCCAGAGCTGGTCTTTGGAGGCCCTATAGGTCTTGGCCACCTGGTTGCCAAAGAGCATGGCGTAATTCTCCAGGACCCCTGCAATCACTATTTCATTGTCCTGGACAATGAATTTCAAGGCCCTCAGATGAACATTCCCTGCTGCCTGCCTGCCTGCCTGAATGGGGTGCCACATCCCCCTCTGGAGAAGTGTGTTACGACTGTCGCTGCCCGACGTCTCCACTCCGCCCTCCTTACCTCTCTGGCAACTCCTCCCGCGGTTGACGGACGTTTGGCTGCATGCCTTTAATCTCAGAGCTGTTTGACTGGTTTCAGGGGTCAAAATATTCTCAAAACTTGACCTGAAGGGGGCCTACAACTTAGTTCGCATTCATAGTGGCGACGAATGGAAAACAGCCTTCAACACTCGAGACGGCCATTTTGAGTACTTAGTTATGCCCTTCGGCCTGTGCAACGCACCCATTACATTTCAGAACATGATGAACGACATCCTGCGGGACCTGCTGTACAAGAGTGTTGTGGTATAACTGGATGATATCCTGATATTTTCCCAGGATTTGCCCACTCATCTAGAGGATGTCAAGCAAGTACTCCGTGAACACCAGCTCTACGCCAAACTCTCCAAGTGCGAATTTCATAAAGACTCAGTGCTTTTTCTTGGCTATATCGTGTCTAAAGATGGCTTCCAGATGGACCCTCAAAAACTCGAGAGTATCAAAAATTGGTCCCAACCTACCAGCCTGAAGGCCCTGAGACAGTTCCTGGGGTTTACCAACTATTATAGAAGCTTTATAAAGAACTACTCTTCTTTAACAGTAGCCTTGACCGCAATGACCCGCAAGGGTGCCAACGCTTCAAAATGGTCTGCGGAGGCCATTTCTGCGTTTGAGAAACTAAAGACTTTTCCATGGAACTGTGCTTGTGGCATCCTGACCCCAACAAGCCCTTTATCGTAGAAGTTGACACTTCAGATGTCGGCGTGGGGGCTGTATTGAGCCAGACTGGAGACTCTAAAGCCTTTCTCCCTGCTCTTTCCTCTCACGATGTTTCTCTGCAGACTACCCCCAAAACTTCCGTTAAGGGTAGTAGCAACTGCTGCTCGGTGCAGGCCACCCCCAAACCTAAATATAAAATTTGAGGTCCATTTTCAGCTGCTGTGTGGCTCGGCTATTTAGCTGGATAAATATATCGAGCTAACTAGCAGGGTGTATTCAGAGGAGAGTCGTGCCGCTAAAAATACTTGGCTATCTTAAAGTTAGCCGATTATGTCTAACCAGCTAACATTAGGACAACCGTAGAGCCTGACCAAAGATAGTCGCATAAGTTATGCAGCTAACTCTGCCCAGAAATGCCTCCCGCCTGTCCCCAGAATGCCTCCAACTTGTGTGGATAAATTCTAACTGCATACGTCTCTCAATATAGCCGAGTAGCCATTTAGATGGATAACTTTTCAGTTATCCATCTAAATGGCTTTTGAATATTGAACATAAGAACATAAGAAATTGCCATGCTGGGTCAGACCAAGGGTCCATCAAGCCCAGCATCCTGTTTCCAACAGTGGCCAAACCAGGCCACTAGAACCTGACAGTTACCCAAACACCACCTCTATAGGTGGAGCAGAAATGTTACCCCATTTCTTTATTTCCATTCTCAAGCCAGCAGGGATCCTATGTGTTTTTTTCCATGCCATTTATAATTCCATTACCGTTCTTGTCTTTGCCACCTTTTCTGGGAGGGCATTCCATGCATCTACCACCCTTTCCATGAAGAAATATTTCCTGACATTGTTCCTGAGTCTCCCCCCTTGGAGTTTGATATCATGACCTCTAATTTTACAGCTTCTTTTCCATCTGAAAATATTTGATTTTTGTGCATCATTAATTCCTTTCAGGTATTTGAAGGTCTATATCATATCTCCCATGTCTCTCCTCTCTTCCAGAGTATACATATTAAGGTCTTTCAGTCTCATCTCATAAGGCTTTCTGTGCAGAGCCCACAGCATTTTGGTTGCCTTTCTCTGTACTGCTTCTATTCTGTCTTTATCCTTTTTGAGATGAGGTGTCCAGAACAATGCAGTATGCTAGATGAGGTCTCAACAATGATCTGTAGGGCATTATAACCTCCTTTTTCCTGCTGGTTATGTCTCTTTCTATATAGCCCAGCATCCTTCTGGCCTTAGCCACCAAGTTGTCACATTGGTTCACCGCCTTCAAATAATCAGACACTATCACCCCTAGATCTCTCTCCCAGACCGTGCACATCAGTCTTTCACCCCCCAGCAAATTTGGCTTCTTCAAATTGCCATTTTCCAAATGCATGACTCTGCAAATGCATTGAATCCCAACTGTCAAACCTCTGACCACGTCTTGAGCTTTCCTAGGTCACTTTTCATTCTTTCTACTCCTTCAGGTATGTCCAGTCTGTTGCAGATTTTAATGTCATCTGAAAAAAGACAATTTTTTTTAACCATCTAATCCCTCTGCACTAGCACTCACAAAGATATTTAATAGAACTGGTCCCAGAACAGATCCTTGGGAACTTCCACTTGTCACTTTTCTTTCTTCAGAATAGGTTCAATTTACCACTACTTACTGGCATCTGTCAGTCACCTGCCAATTTTTAATCCATTCCATCACCTTGGTACCCACTCCAAGGTTTCTCATTTTATTTATGAGCCTTCTATTTGGAGGTATAACAAATGCCTTGCTGAAATCCAAGGAAAGCACATCAATTGTTCTTCCTTCATCCAATTCTATAGTCACTCAATCAATAAAATCAATCAGATTTGATTGACAGGACCTTCTTCTGGTAAAACCATGTTGTCTCGTATCCTGTAACCCATTGAATTGCAGATAGTTCACTATCCTTTCCTTAAGCAGTCTCTCCATTAATTTTCCCACTACCGAGGAAAGGCTAACTGGCCTGTAGTTTCCAACCTCCTCCCTGCTGTCATTTTCGTGAAACAGGACCACAACTATATTTCTCCAGTCCTGCTGCACTATCTCGTCTCCAAGGATTTATTGAACAGGTTCTTCAGCGGACCCGCCAGCACTTCTTGGAAATCCCTAAGTATCCTGGAATACATCTCATCCAGCCCCATGGCCTTCTCCACTTTCAGTTTGCCTGGTTCCTCCCAATCACTCTCTTCTGTAAATGGGGATGTATCTACACTATTTTCATCTGTACTCTTGCTAGCTAGCAATGATCCTTCTCCAATGTCTTCCTTAGTGAAAACCAAACTGATGTAATTGTTAAATACTTCTGCTTTTTCTTCATCTTTCTCCACACCTTTCTCCTTATCTCCTTTCAAACTTGCAGTGCCTCCTGTGATCGTCCTTCCTTCTCTAATATATCTGAAAAATGTTCTGTCACCATGCTTTACTTATTTGGCCATCTTTTCTTCTACTCAAGCTTTAGCTATCCTTATTTCTTTCCTTGTTTTCTGCAGCTTCACCCAATATTCTTGCCCGTGTTCCTGTTTTTGAGTGTCCTTGTATTTTTTGAATGCTGATCTTTTTTGCCTTTATTTTCTCAACCATAACCTTGGAGAACCAGATCAGTTTCCTTTCTCTCCTACCTTTATTTCCTCTTTTTACATAAATGTTTGTTACCTTTTTTATAGCTCCTTTTCATTTTGCCCTATTGTCTTTCCACCTCACTCATTTTCTCCCAGCCTTCTAACTCCTCCTTGAAGTATGTAGCCATTTTACTAACATTTATGTTTTTTAAATCCAGGACCTTGACCTTTGTGTGACTTCCATCCTTTTTGGCCATTAAATCCAACCATACTGTCTGATGATCACTGGTGCCCAGGTGAGCACTTACCTGGACATTTGTGATCCCGTCTCCATTCATAAATACCCGATCCGGTAGCACTCCTCCCCTTTTGGGTTCCATCAACATTTGTATGAGCATAACCCTTTTGTAGGGCATCCACAATCTCTCTACTTCTTGCAGATTTAGCAGCAGGAAAACTCCCATCTACATCAGGTAAATTAAAATCTCCAATGAACAACACTTCACCCTTCTTTCCCACCTTTGGAATGTCTTTGGCCAAATCTTTATCCAGTTCTTCTGGCTGATTTGGAGGCCTGTAGACCACACAAGTGTAAATGGAAATGTAATCATCTCTTTTTAAAGACAGCCCACAGCATTTCTTCATTTCCCCTTGCCCCCTGTATTTCAGTTGTTCGGATATAGTTTTTGACATAAAGACCTACTCCTCCCCCATTTCTGTCACTCCTATCCTTTCTGATCAGGATGTAGCCCAGAATGGCTGTAATCCCATTCATGAGACTCACTGAACCATGTTTCCATATTAGCAGCAGTATCCAAGTCTGCCTCCACCATTAGCACTTGCACATCTGGGATTTGTGCTCATAGCTTTCTAGCTTCTCTCCCTCAGTTTGCTGCTCTTCTTGGGCATCCTTTCTACCCTATTCAGCCGATTGTTGTTAATTTCTCCACCTTCTTTCTGGAGTTGTCGGGGGTGGCATTCCAATTTCCTTCTGCCTCCTCCCTTCTCTAGTTTAAATGCCTTATGGCATATGATGTGAATTTTTCACATAGGAAGTTTTTCATGCCACGGACCGATGTAATCTGTACATGGTCCCTGTTGCCAATATATCCAAAATATTCTTCCTTATACCAGGTTTTGAACCATGTATTGATGATGTCTGTATGGCTTAGCCTTTCCTTCCCCTTTCCATGAACAAGTAACACTTCTGAAAAGGCTATAGTCTTCTCCATTTGCCCAATCTGCTTCTCCAGCGTCTATAAATCTCTCTGCATCACTAGGATGCTGTTTCTAGCAAAGTCGTAGATTGCCAGATAGATGATTGTCAATGTCAGAGTCCTTGCTTTCTTGTTTGATTGCATTGACTATCTGATTTGTATTTCTACCAGCTGATGATCCTGGAGGGCAATTAACTATAGTGTTCCCCTTGAAAAGAATTCTCAAATTAGTACCTCTGATGACTGAATCTCCCAGCACAAGGAACTTTCTGTTATGACTTTTGGTTGTGTTTTGGGATTTCTGTGCACATTTGGTATCTTCTTTCCTTTCAGATACTACTTCAGTATCCATTGCTAAAGCATCTTAATTTTCCAATGCAGCAAAGGCATTTTGTACGTGTCATTTAAGAGAGTGGGGGGTCTCTGTGTCACAGATCTTATCCTAGTAGAACCCACTGTAATACATTTATTCCTAGGTTTCTTGATGCTCTGTGAAATTGTGGGTGGACAACATCTGGGCTGCACAATTGGAAATATTGGATGTCTCTAGGTTACAGATCTTATCCTACCTGAATCTAGTTGTTTCTGGGTTTTTGAATTGTCTGTGGTATTGAGAAAACTTTCTCGTGTTCTGTACACTGGGTGAGACTTCCTTGGTGATTGTGAATTCCTTTTTTATTATAGCTAATTCAGCTTTAAATTGTCAGCTCTGTTTTTATTGAAGAGAGTTTTGAACAAATAGGGCAAGCAATAAACCTCCAGACAAAGGCACCATACCTTTTACATTGAATAATCATTTTTTTCATTTGATATGATAGGGAATTCTTTTAATCTGAAAAAATTTGCATAGTATCTTGTTACGAATTACTGTATTTATGTACCCTAGCAAGACTATATTAGAAGAGCGGGTGGATAGAGGGGTAGGGAGGGAGGGCCCGGTACTTCTGCGCATAACAGTTGAGATTATCAGTAGACAAAATGTTCCCTGACATGCACTTAGTGATAGTTTATCTGATCCATTTAGTCCCAATGCTAGGGCCTCACCTAGACATAGGCTGTGGCTCGATGCAGATCCTGCAGCCAAGGGCTGAGTGCAACACGGGGCCTGGGCCTCACCTAGACATAGGCCACGACCCAATACAGGAACCACAATCAAGGCCTGAGCATGATGCGAGGGTCTTGGCCAAGGTGCAGACATAACACTGGGTCCTTGACCAAGATCCCAAAAATGTAAAAAGCTTACCTGCTCCAGGGATTCAGGGTTACGGCCCAGGCCCCATACCAGAGACTGAGTCCTGAGGCTGAGACCAAGGCACAGAGTAATGCCAAAGCTGGGACTCAACCTAGAGGCTGTGTCTCGAGAATTGGGCCTCATATAACTTAAAAACCTAAATGTCTATGCGCCAATGGTCAGGGCCCCCTTGCTTGGGGACAAGGCGGGGGCTCCTTGGTTCAAGGTTGCCCTGCTTGGTCCTCATGGAGGGCAGCAGTGGTGACGGTGGGTTTTCAGGAATAGTAACCAACATACTGGCTCAGGTACCAATTGTTTAAGGTTCTTTCGAACATGTGTTGAATAAAGCTGCGGCCTTGTTATTCCAATAACAGTCTTAAAGTTCCTCTGTTAGTGAACGTTATACATACATGTAAATGTTGATTGTTGATAGAGTGATTGAATGAGGACTGGGTGAGAGGGATGCTTGTAAGATAATGTACAATAGCGGTTGCTAGCGTTAAAAATCAGCCAAAGTTTCTTTAAATTGAATGTCCTGAGTCTCAAAG
This sequence comes from Rhinatrema bivittatum, assembly GCF_901001135.1. Taxonomy (NCBI): domain Eukaryota; kingdom Metazoa; phylum Chordata; class Amphibia; order Gymnophiona; family Rhinatrematidae; genus Rhinatrema; species Rhinatrema bivittatum. The sequence continues at coordinate 194,498,174 of NC_042616.1, read as the reverse complement.
AATCTGGAGCCATTTGCGATTTTAATGTTGCTAATTGGTTGTCAGATTCATCCTATAATTGATTGTTTACTTGATGTTATGATCCGGATTAGTAATCATGCTAACATTTGATCAATATTTCATTCCATTTGGTGACCAAATTAAATCCTCCCTGCAAAATGTAGGTATTTTTAAACCTGTAAACCTCTAATAATACACTGCTCTCTTAGATATTCTATCAGCCTACCTGCATGTAACACTGCACAAATTAAACACTTATGCAAATGTGTTAATTTAGACCATTGTAAATCATTGTTGTCAGTAGAAGAGCTCTCACATAAAGGAATGGCTGCTAACAATTCTTGCGGGTAAATGTTGAAAAAGGCAAAATCTGTTCCCAATTATTAGAAGCAGTCATATTCAGTACCAGCACAATATTAATCAAAACACTGTAAAAGGAAAAGATCTACAAGAGGCTCACACAGATAGCTACAGTATATGTGGAAAAAGAATGGGTCACTATAGGATATTAATAATAGATAAATGAAGGGATCATTTAGTAGTGCAGCATTTCATGCTATTATGGAGGAGTTTGAGAGAAGAACTTTCCCTTCCAAACTCATTATATAGTCATAAGCTCAATTTAAGTGAAAGCAAGAGCACCTATTTAGTGAACATTTTTTTTGAAAATAATGAAGCATCTTAAACAAAATAAAGACAACTTATCTGTGCAGAAAACTCATTGCAGAAAGTTCTTACTTAAACTTGTGTTGCATAGCACCGCCATGAAGCCATTGGGATGGCCTTGGTAACTACATAATTTCAAACAGGTACATGGGGTAGATTTGTTTAATTAATGGAATTGCAATTTTGAAAATCTTGTCAAAACCAATCAAATAGAAATGTAAAGGAAACAATCATTGAGTGATGACTTTTCAGTGACTTCAGTTGAGGGAGGCATCCCTGTTGTCTGGACCCTCCCTTAATCCATCATTGAGAGGATCAGATACAAAATTGTTTGGTTTGTCCATTTCAGATGTGATTCATTAAAGGATGTAGTAGTTTGGGAGAATTTTTGAGAGGTCATTTTAAAGAAAGCTGAAGGCATGGTGGCAGGGTCAGCTCAAGGCAATCTGCTACCTGAAACAAGAGATAAGATTGTGCCCTTCCCCCCTCCCCCCCGCCCCCCAAGGCATGGCACAGGTCAAATCATCAAGAGGGGCAAGGGGGGACTCTGTCATCTGGATCTTTTAGTGATTTCAAATGCTGGGGAAGGGAGAAGGGAGAAAGCAGAAGGCGGAATTCCCAGATTAGAGGCAGTGTGATAATGTTTCTTGGAAGCTGGCAGCCCTGCCACACTCAGTAACCCTAAAACCTACACTTTCATGATTACCGTACAGTCCTTCAAGCCATATTGTTCTCAAAGATTGATTACTGCAACGCGCTACTACTCGGTCTCCCTGCCTCCTCCACTAAACCTCTACAGATGCTGCAAAACGCAGCAGCCAGGATCCTCACAAATACCCGTCGCAGAGACCACATCACTCCGATTTTAAAATCTCTACACTGGCTACCCATCCACTATAGAAAACTCTTCAAGACACTGACCATCATTCACAAAACCATATATCAGCAATCATCTCTACAACTTACCATTCCTCTCGATTTCCACGCTTCATCAAGACCAATCAGATCTGCTTACAGAGACTCCCTCCAGGTCCCCCCTAGCAAATCCTCTACACACAACTCTATTAAAAAACGAGCTCTTTCCACAGACCGCATCACTGGAACTCACTCCCCACTGATGTACGCCAGGAAAAATGCCAGTTCTCCTTCAGAAAAAAACTGAAAACCTGGCTATTCACTCAAGCATACCGCTGAAGATACTGTCTTCTTCCAGCACCGTCTATTTCCCCTCTCCCTAGTGCTTCCCTTCCTTGCCCCCCACCCCTTCCCGCCCACCTGACCTCCCAGTCTCACCCTCAGTCCCCCTAAATATGGAACTGTTCGGCCAAGAAATCTGTTTTTACAATTATCTTATTATGCCAGTAACTGATCACTCAATTAACTTTTGATATCTGAACGACTGAAATGTATGTACAAGCTTTATTATCTAATCAACAGTTCTCTACTCATTATTTACTGTTTAATCTATCCCTCTTTTCTAATGACCAAGTTATTCATTCCCTGTTTATTGTAACTTTTCTACGCCTGCTCTGTTAATTGGTTCTCCCCTTGTTCATTGTAAACCGGCTCGATAAGACTTGTCTTGAGCATCGGTATATTAAAAGAACTTAAATAAATAAATAAATAGTCAGCCAGCCAGAGAAGCCAGAAAAATGGACAGTCAGAAAAAAGAAAAAACAAAAGGAGCTCATGGGCCTGAAAAGTGAGCTGCTTAGGGAGATGAAGGTAAGCCATCCAAGGCTATGGAAAAATAAAAAGAGCCTCTTGCCAGTCAGAGGCCGCCAAAACCCTTGGCTTTAACCAAACGTAATAAGTAAAAGGATAATCTGTGAACCCACTGATAAATGTGTAAGAAAAATAAAAAAGACCATGCTTAGAACAATTACCTCCATCTTACATTAAATTCCACCATGAAATTAAGAGAAGCAGAGTCAAGTAACCATCTCAGCCATTTCTACCACCGATTGTAAAAAATCAGCTAGCTTCTCCGGTTGTTGAAAAAATTGGGTATGGTTCTGGTATGTGATTTTCATTTGGGCCGGGTAAAATAGGCCGTATTGTGCTCCTATGGTGCGCAACTTAGGATGGTGGGCCAAAAAGGCCTTCCGCTTGTCGGCCATAGCCTTAGCAAAGTCGGGGGTGAAAATGATATTGTGGCCCTGATACTGAATAGGAGAATTACGTTTCGCTGCAGCCAAGATGGTAAGTACCTGAGGGTATCATAATGCTTTGCAGATAAGAGGCCTCGGGTATTTCGAGTTATGCTGGGGTCTAGAAGGCGTGCGATGAGCTCTGTTTCAAACAGGAGATTGACGTTTACCTTCAGGCAGGCCGGTATCATCTTGGTCAGGAAAGCTATCGTATTGGCGCCTTCTGCGCCTTCGGGGACGCCCAAAACCCATAGGTTGTTCCTTCTATTGCGGTTCGAGAGTTCTTCCACTTCTCTTTGTAGCTGTTTGACGTCGCTGTTTATTTGTGGAATTGACGCAGCAGAAATCAACAGGGAGGACGTTTGAGATTCAACATCATCCAATCTGCTTTGAAAATTAACAATTTGCTGTGACATACTTTGTAACTCGGTTCTGATAGCAGTTGTAGCCTCAATATTGTGCCAGATCATGTCTTTTAGTTGTTTAAGTTCCACCAGCATGAGTTCCGCCGACACCATGTTTTTCGCCGCAGTGATTTTCTCAGGGGTTGGTGGATCTTGTTTAGCTCTTTTTGATCCCACAGCTGCCGCAAAAGCGGTTTCTATCTTACCAGATTTTGATGAGGACATCGTCCCGCACAAGCTGCGATACGTTTAAAGAGGTAATATTCAGTATTGCCGTGGGTTCACCGAGTCTTTGAGCAGGGTTTGGTGGAGCTACAAGATTAGGCAGCCATCTTAGACGCAGCGCAAGAGCGCCCCCTCTAACATTTTTATTCAACCACTGTGAGCTATAATAAGAAGCTTTTATCTTAAACACTACATCTATGCATGATATCCAGATCTTCCTGCTGATCAAGAGCTTGGAAGAACATACATAGCATTTTCTGGACCAATTTTCTCTTTCATAAGCAACTTTATTTATTTATTTAATTAAAATTACTTCTATCCCATGCCCTCCAAGGTTTGGGCAGGTTACATAAGGAAACATGCATAATGGATGAGGGAAAGCAGATTGAGATGTTGTATATGGGACCTTCTACTATGCATACATTTGACTCACTTCCAGTAGTGGGGGAAGTGCAGTGAATCCTCAACATTAGGTTTGGAGCCTAGGTGTCATTCTGGACTCTGTGCTGAACATGATGCCTCAGATTATAACTGTAGCCAGAAAAGATTTCTTAAATCTGAGGATAGGCAAATTAATTTGAATCTCCACAAGTCTGATCTTAAGATCGTCATTCAGGCAGTTGTCCTTTCCCATGTCAACTGCTGCAATTCTATTTATTTGGGTTTTCCTAAGAAACTGGTACCACACCTTCAAATTATACCGAATGCAACTGTTAGAGTAGTAATGCAATGCAGAGGATAGGATAAGTCAGCTCCTTTGCTGATTTCACTACACTGGCTACAAGTAACACTGCAAGTATACCTTAAAATCTTGAGTTTTACATTTAGAACGATAAGGGACTTAGGCCCAGGATATTTGATAGAGAAACTTGTGCAGTAAGCATCTGCCTAACAATTATGTTCAAGTCAAGGTGCTTTTCTGCCAGTCCCATCAGAAAAGGAGCTGAGATTGGCTTGGATCAGGAAGAAATCTTGTACTAAGATGCCACTCAGTTTTGGAATAAAATGCCAGTTGAACTTGGGACTGAGCTTAATTATTTAACCTTTTGGAAAAGAACTCAAAACTGGACTCTTTGGACAACTATAAATCTGGTACAGAGAGGAAGGGTAGGCATGCTGGATAAGCCTCCAGAGTGCTCATTTCTTTTTTGGGTGGGACTATTTAGTTTTGGTGACATTAGTGATCTGAATTTGGGCTGCATAGGCTGGTTGCTTGTTTGTGATTAGTGTTGAACTGAATGGTTGTATCAACTTACATAAGGGACAAATAAGGACCTATGTGTTTTTCAATTCTATTTTTTTCTTTTTCTTACATTCTATTTTCTTTCTTTTTCTTTTAAATTGGGTTTGCAGTTTGATTTTTTTTGCCTTGTTGGATTTATGCTGTTACCTATATCTGACAGTTAATCCATAACTATTTATTTGGGGCCTGTTGACATACTTTTTGTTTTTAAGCAAATACTGTATTGAACTGGTTCTAACTTGTAAAAGCGGAATATGTTTCATATTAAATTAAAGTGGGTTTTGTGCATTTTTATATGCTATCTTTAACTATGCAAAAACAGGTAATGAGTTGTTTTTTTTATAATTTTTAATCTTATTACTTATTTTGCATAGATTTCACAATGTACTTCGCAAAAGCTAAATTACATGTGAAAAAATGGCAAATGTGCCAGATAGAATTGTATGTGTTATTTGGCATTTTTTGTGCATTAACACATTAGCAAAGCACAGTACACCTTAATACACTATCCTCAAAGTGTTATATTTCTTAGGGAATTGGGATCTCATGATGAAATAATATGCAGACTTATAGAAAAGGTATATGTAAAGAGAGTTAGCTTGTAAAAAGAATGAATCAATTGTGTTTCCCTTTTTTATGGTAAGTCTAATTTTACAAAAGAATGTGCTTGTTTCTATGTTAGTTATACTGTGTGTGCAGCCACTGCATCTACTATTGAATTTAAGAAATGCTATTCATCCTAAAGTGTTACTATCCAAGCTACTCTGCACTACTTTTGCAAGGATTTATATGAAAGGGCAGCTAAGAAAACTGAAAATTTTGTAAGAAGTTCCCTAATCTTCCCAAACTATCCTTTAATATGAAGGTAACCAAAATTGTTAAAAGAGGCATTTTCATAGGCTTGAAGTCTTGTTCATTTTAGTGTTGCTGATGAACTGAAATATGCATAGTATTCATTGCAAAATCATTATTAGAAGAAAGCAAAGATCTACAACAGAGATGAGTATTTTTATGACATCCAATATAACCATCCAAAAGCATTATCACACAAATATTTGCATGGTCATCATTATCATGTCCTTCATCTTTATGCAGTCACTAAGAGCCTATTATTCTGCCAATCTGTGCAAAAATATGAGTACCTAATACACATAATCAATAAATCATAAATATGTGACTGTTGTGGACCTGATTGTCCGTCACTATTTTCTGGATCATCAACTTTATATTCAATTACAGTAACTCTTAATTCCTTTTGTGTAGGAATATCACAATCTTTTAAAGAAAGAGAATGCTCTAAAATGTATTTGTTTGTTGATGATTAGGAATTTTGCAGTGTTGGCACTGATCCTACAAAGGTAGGGATGGCAACTCCAGACCTGCCTGAGTTTGTGACCACAAAGATCATGCAGGTGTATAGGGGGAGAGAAATCTCCTGAGGTAAGTCAGCAACAAGCCTTTGAGTTTTTTGTAAGCTTGGATTAAAGGTTTGACTTTAGTGCAATACTGTATTGTGGGCCAATGTAGTAATTTTGGACAGGGGTTATTTGTTCAAATTTGTAAGCCTTTGTTATGAGGTGAGCTGCAGTGTTTTATATGAGCTGCAGTTAGCAGTTTAGGGAACTGGGGAATCCAGTATAGAGGAAGTTATAGTAGTCCAGGGAAGAGATTAATGCCTGAATGACAGTTGCAAAGGCTTTGTCATCCAGAAGGCATAGGAGCTAGCAAAAAGCTGTTTTTAGATACTGCTTGGATCTTTGCCTTAGTGGTGAGCTGAAAGTCTAGTATAAAACCTACTTAAACAATATTTGTGGTTGTTAATGGTTGAGCCTTTGCCATGGGTGATTAATAGATGTATGTTGTCAGCATAGGAATAGTATGTAATTTGACAATTTCTGATGAGTTTGCTAAGGAGGATCATGTAAATGTTGGAAAATGTAGGCGACATAATGGAGCCTTTTGGAACACCACAGGAGAGCACATGGGGTTTTGAAAGAGTTGTTCCGTGTTACACACTGACACATATACACACTGACTACAGTGTGTGTCTGATGCCTTTTCCATAACCTGTGCTATTACTAGTGGAAACCTATATACTCCCAGTCAACAAACTGATAATATATGGCACACTTTGTAACAAAGGTGATTGGTATCTGTTAAGCTGTCTGTGTGTTTCCTCAATGGCACTGGTATAGAAGGTACTTCAGTATACTACATTGTAAGACTAAATCCCCTACCAACTGCTAGTGATTGAGAGTTTCACACTCCATCATACCTCTGTTAGCAAAAAGTAGACATGACACTAGTGGCAAAAATAATGGCAGAGAAAAAGGAAAGGCTTTTCCTCCAAAATGACCTAAAGTGAGCCCAAGCAGCAATACTGATGATAGTAGTAAAAAGAACAGGAGCTCTTCACCAAAGATAAAGAGATATTTCTTTAGCAGGGGGAAACTGCAGGCAGGGTTGGGCAAGAAGAAGCTCAAGCTGGAAGAATGTCTGCTACCTACTCCCACTCATCTCTGTTTCTGTGATGTAGGGGTGGAAGAAAGCAGAGTCATCAGAGGGTGATGATAGCAGTGGAAGGGCAGGGTGACAAGAAGTGACAAGCAACCAAAAGCAGCACAACATTCCTCCCTGATTCCTTCTGAGAAGTGCCTGCGGCAGATACTTGAAGAAAGTACTGATTCAAGTGAATTATGTGATGTATTCTCAGGCTCAAAGAATATTGAACTCAGCAGGGTTTGGAGAGTCTAGTTACTAGTATGCTAACCTAAATAAGCAGCCACAGAACATAGAAAGTAATGTAATACTCAAGCAAAGAGCATACCCCAGGTAATAGAGAGCATGAGGAATGCCCTTGGCATTTTGACTCTTGATCTATCCTCAATCCCAGCCACAGTAGTTGCACCCAAAGATCCAGAGAGTAGAGAGTTTACATGATGACAGAGCTGTGGAGGCACTTTATAGTTTGTGAGGACCAGCACTTTTCAGAATGCTGTAATGCCAACAGCAGAGAAAAGATGCTGGAACATCTCACAAAAAGTGACATCCAATATTATTTGAAAGAACACCCATTTGTGTTGGATTCAGGGGAGGCTACCAGTACTAGCCTGGACCCCCATCTACTGCTCAAGGCAGCAGCAGCAGCAGCAGCAGGAAAGCCAGAGAAAATGGGAAGTCTGTCTTTCAAACTGACCCCTTCCTACAGTGAGGTGACTAGCAAGCAACCCCCAAACCCAAGTAAGCAGCAAGACACCATGAAGCAGATGTAGTGTTTTACCATATTGCTGTCCTCTAGAAAGAGGCAAGCAGCCTCAAAGTTGGTGACAAAATGCATCAGAAAAATTATTGACCTGGATGACCATCCCCTGCAGATCATGGAGCATGTGGGATTTAAGAGGCGTCTGCACCTCTTAGCCTCCAGTTACGACCTCTTCACTTTCTCCACATTTTGTTATGTTACAGCCTTATTCTAAAGTGGCTAATATGTATTTTTCCCTCCTCAGTTTATGCACAATACCCCATAATGACAAAGCGAAATCAGATTTGTAGACATATATGCAAATTAATTTTTAAAAAACCTGAAATATCACATTTACATAAATATTCAGACCTTTAATCAATACTTTGTTGAAGCATTTTTTGCATAGATTACAGCCTCAAGTCTTCTTGGATATCCTGCTACAACTTGGCACACCTGGATTTGGGGATTTTCTCCCATTCTTCTCTGCAGATCCGCTCAAGCTCTGTCAGGTTGGATGGGGAGCATTGATTCACAGCTATTTTCAGGTCTCTCCAGAGATGATTGATCAGGTTCAAGTCCGGGCTCTGGCTGTACCACTCAAGGACATTCACAGACTTGTCCCAAAGCCACTCCTGAATTGTCTGTCCAGTGTGCTTAGGGTCATTGTCCTTGAACCTGACTAGTCTCCCAATTCCTGCAGCTGAAAAATATCCCCACAGCATGAAGTTATCAACACCATGACTCACTCTATGCTTGGCATTTGCTAGGTGATAAGCAGTGCCTGGTTTCCTCCAGACTTGGCCAAGAGTTCAATCTTGGTTTCATCAGACCAGAGAATCTTTTTTCTCATTTTCTGATAATTCTCTAAGTGCCCCAAGTGGGCTATCATGTGCCTGTAATTGAGGTATGGCTTCTGTTTGGCCATTCTACCATAAAGGTCCAATTGGTGGGTTGCTACAGAGATGGTTGTCCTTCTGAAAATTTCTCCCATATCCACAGTGGAACTCTTGAGCTTTGTCAGAGTGACTGTTGCGTTCTTGGTCACCTCCATGACCAAGGCCCTTCTCCCCCGATTGCTCAGTTTGCGTAGCGCCAGCTCTTGGCAGAGTCTTGGTGTTTCTGAACTCTTCCATTTAAGAACAATAGAGGCCACTGTGTTCTTTGGGACCTTGAATGCTGCAGCAATATTTTTGTACCCTTCCCCAGCTCTGTCCCTTGACATAATCCTGTTCTAGAGGTCTACATTTACATTTACTTTTTACTTTTATTGGAATTTATGAATTACTTAACACTAAAAATAGGACTGAGCAATGAGCAAGAATGCATTCATAAAAATACAAAAAAACTAATACAATGTAAAAGTAAATACATTCTAAAAATAATTAAAATATAAAATAATTGTAAAACACAATATCAAAAATATGAGTATAAGCAAGCATAAATTGAAAGATAGACAGAAATAAAAACAAATGTAATAAGACTAGCTAAGAGTTTAAAAATAAACCACTTTAAACAAAATGTCTTAACTAGATTTCTGAAATTCTTTACCAAATTGTATATTCTAATTTCAATTGGAAAAGAGTTCCAGAGAATGGGACCAGCAACAGAGAAAGCGTACTCATGAGGCATATATAATCGTGCAACTCTAGGTGAAGGAATCTCAAGCAATCCACACTGTGACAAATGCAGGACTCTGGTAGGTTGATAAAATTTTAGTTTAGCATTGGCCCACAGAAAGGTTTGATCATTAAGTAATTTAAAAATTAGCATTCCTGTTTTCTATTTGACTATCTTATGTATAGGAAACCAATGTAGTTCAATTAAGGCAGGGGTAATATGGTCTCTCCGCTTTAATCCTAATAACAGGCGAGCAGCAGAGTTCAGCAACAGATGTAATGGCTGAAGGGTTATAGAAGAAATTCCTGGGTATAAACTATTGCAGTTATCAATAATAAGAAAAATAGATGCTTGAAAGACAGTACAAAATTCAGCAAGTGCAGGAGATTCCTAAGGCCAGCTAGGACACAAAGTCTATAGAGACCATGAGAAATTACGTGTTTGATTCGGGACTGAAAAGAAAGAGAGTTGTCTAGAATTGCTGCAAGACTTTTAATGTGACTTTTGATTGGATAAGATGAATTCTTTAGAGTGATCTCCTCATTGAAAGAAGAGTAAGGACTGTGAATCACTAACAATTCTGTCTTAGACATGTTTAATGATAGTTTGTTGTGTTTTCGCCAGTTTTTTATTGTAGAAAAGCACATGTTAAGTTGATCAATAGTGTCTTGCCAGGATGAACGGATGCAAAGAAAGAATTTTATGTTGTCAGTGTATAATTTATAACAATCAATCAGGTTAGAAAGAATTTTGCAGATGGGAGCTAGATAGACCACTCCAGATATTTCAAAATACTGCAGCCAGAATACTGACAGGAAAAAAGAGGAGGGACCATATAACCGAAACTCTAGCAGACTTACATTGGTTACCCATCGAATACAGGATAAAATACAAGGCCTTATGTACCATACACAAACTAATATATGATAAAGAAGCAGACTGGCTAAACACAGCCTTACGATTACACGTTCCACAAAGAAACCTCCGCTCAGCAAACAAAGCACTACTAACAATCCCTTCAGTAAAGTCAGCAAAATTAACCCAAGTGAGAGAAAGGGCTTTATCATTGGCTGGGCCCATACTGTGGTTTTAAATTTACTCACACTTTCGGCGCCGCGCGCCGCGCGTCGAAGGAGCGCGACAAAGGGGCAGGCCCCTTTGTCTCGCCCCTTCGTATAGCCCCGAGGAGGTCCCGACCCATACCCACGTAAGTAACTTCAGCCATAACAACACTATAGTAACAGACAGTAAACGTGTTGAAGCCCTACGGAGTTTACTGCCTGCATTACAGCCAAAACCTGTTATAGCCACCGCAGCATCCAGTCCAGCCTCTCCAGCTTCCAGCATCCAGTCCAGCCACCCCAGCTTCCAGCATCCAGTCCAGCCACTCCAGCATCTAGTCCAGCCACCCCAGCTTCCAGCATCCAGTCCAGCCACTCCAGCTTCCAGCATCCAGTCCAGCCACTCCAGCATCTAGTCCAGCCACCCCAGCTTCCAGCATCCAGTCCAGCCACTCCAGCTTCCAGCATCCAGTCCAGCCACTCCAGCATCCAGTCCAGCCACCCCAGCTTCCAGCATCCAGTCCAGCCACTCCAGCTTCCAGCATCCAGTCCAGCCACTCCAGCATCTAGTCCAGCCACCCCAGCTTCCAGCATCCAGTCCAGCCTCTCCAGCTTCCAGCATCTAGTCCAGCATCCAGTCCAGCCACTCCAGCATCCAGTCCAGCCGCTCCAGCTTCCAGCATCCAGTCCAGCATCCAGCCCAGCCACCCCAGCTTCCAGTATCCAGTCCAGCCACTCCAGCTTCCAGCATCTAGTCCAGCATCCAGTCCAGCCGCTCCAGCTTACACTCCAACAATCTGAGAAGAATGTCTCCATCCTTTCCAATCCCAATCCTCCCACACTGTCCACCTTCCAAAGGACATTCAACTCGACACGCCAATCACCACAACCTTAAATCCCTCTCTCCAATCGTGATCACTCCCATTACCCAACTGCTAGGCCTTTCACTATTTACGTTAACACTATTCAATGCACAATCCCTAACTAAGAAATCAGTAATACTAAACGACTATCTCATCGATGTGAAACCGGATATATGCGCAATTACTGAGACATGGCTCAAACCTTCAGACACTGCAATAATTAACCAATTACCCACAGAGACATACAACTTCTTCCCCACCCCACGTCAGGGAAAAAAAAAAGGAGGAGGAATCCTCCTAGCTACAAAAAAGGACCTCAGATTCACTCAACACTCCTCCTACACCGACTCGAAACTCGAATTTGGCTTCTTCTCATCAGACAAACTCCAAATTTTACTTCTCTACGCTCCTCCAGGCTTACTGGAAACAGACGCCTCTCCTCTGGTCGAATTAACTACTTCCCTTATCAATCTAGATGCCCCAGCTATAATCTTAGGTGACTTCAACCTGCACGTCGACAACTCCATATTATCACCTAACTGCGAAGCCTTACTCACAGCATTCTCCGCTTTAGGTTTCACTCAACTAGTTAACGAACCCACACACAAAGCCTGACACACGTTAGACCTTATCTTCGTCAATACAGCAATCAAACTGGTCCAGCACCCCACCTGCACGAAGGTACCATGGTCAGATCACTCCCTCATAACTTCCTCATTCTCAATAAAAGATACCAGTCCATCTCACATACCCTCACATTGCTTCACTTACAGGAAAACATGCACCACAGAAGATCTTAGCAATCACTTATCATCACATCTCACCCAAGTAGACTTCACCAATCCGAACTCAGCGCTTCGATCTTGGAACATCATCACGGAATCGATAGCCAACAAGCTATGCCCTCTAACAACAAAAAAACCTCACCCCAACTCCTCCAAAAGGCAACCATGGTTTACCCTAGAACTAAGAAAGCTTAAACTACTGCTAAGACAAAATGAAGCTAAATGGCGCAAAAACCCATGCACCATCACTCTATCTACCTATAAATAAACTCTTCACCAATACAAATCCAATACATTAAGATCCAAGAGGAACTACTACGCATCCAAGATCCACCACCTAATCTTCGACGCTAAAGCCCTCTTTAGCTACGTCTCTAACCTCACTCAAATAAACCCATCAGAAATCGCTCTCAACCAAGCCAAATCTAAAGCGGAAGAACTAGTGCTATTTGTTGCGGCTCCGGGCCGGCCCCGGCCGCCCCACTCACGGTTTCGCGGTCCCGCTACGCTGCAGCCCTCCCCGGGCCTCCGGGGACTCATGCCGCCACGTTTTCGGCGTCCCCACGCGGCGCCCGGGCCTGCCTCCGCTTCCCCTGCGCTGCTGCCGCGCCGCCGAAGCAGCCAGCGTCTCGCCGCGGCTGGCTCCGCCCCCTAGGGGCACGCGCGCGTCTCGGCCCGAGAATTAAAGGGCCAGGCGCGGGGAACCTGCCTCCACCCTCCAGTGACGTCAGACGCGACTGGGCTACTTAAGCCCTGCAGTCCCTCTCCTCAGGGCCTTGCAACGAGGTTCCCAGGTTCGTCCTGCTCCCAGTTGCCGTGTTCCTGCTCCTCGCTTGATTTCCTGGTTCTTGATTCGGATTGGCTGTGGTTCTTCTTGGCTCCTGACTCTGGTTTGGCTTCGGTGACTTCTGGCTCTCGACTTGGACTGGCTGACGACGACTTCTTTGGCTCTAGACGCGGACCGGCTGACGGCGATTCTTCGGCACCTGACCCTGGCTTGGTGAGCTACTACTCCGTCGGCAGAGATCTCCTAAGTCCCAGCGGCTGGGTTCCTACGGGCTCCTCCCGGGGGGACACCGGCTTCCAGGGTGAACCACCTAAGTCCCAGCGGCCGGACTCCTACGAGCTCCTCTCGGGGGAGTACCGGCTTCCAGGGCGAAGATTCTCTCCCACCGGGTCAGCTCCTTCTCCGGGCCTTTGGTCGCATAGGGCCCTTCGTGTCTTCCACCCAGCAGTCCGCGAGCCTGTCTTCGCCGCCTCCCGGTTGGAACCGGTGTCTCTACCTCTCAAAGGTATTCCATCGCCTGGTTCCGATCGGCCCAAGGGTCCACGAAGCTTACAGATTGCAAGGCCATGGACCCGGCGGATCTTGCCGGCCTCAAAGCTATTCCTGGCCTGGCCCAGAAGTTGCAGCAGCAACAGACCTGCCTCGACACGCTGATGTCGACAGTACAACGTCTGGCAGACCGCGTTGATGGAGCCTCCGCAGCAAGTTCCCGGATCTCTATGCCCCAGGTCAGTCCCGACGCCGCCGCTCCCGTACAGATGCCTGCTCCATCCCGATATTCAGGGGACCCGAAGGCATGCCGGGGGTTCCTCAATCAATGCTACATCCGCTTCGACCTGCTACCCGCCCAATTCCCTACGGACCGAATCAAGACGACCTTTATAATCTCCCTTCTGGATGGGAGACCTCTGTCTTGGGCTTCAGCTCTTTGGGAACGACAGGATTCCCGACTAAATAATCTGGTTCAGTTCATCAAAGCCTTCCGCAAAGTCTTCGATGAGCCTTCCCGGGCCTCCACGGCCGCTTCCGAACTGCTTCAGCTCCGGCAGGGCAATCGGACCCTAGAGGAGTACGCCACAGAGTTCCAGACCCTGGCCACTGAGCTGGCCTGGGGGTCCGACAGTTTGCACGGCATCTTCATGGAAGGCATCTCCCCCCGTCTTCAGGATGAGCTCGCCGGCCGTGACCTCCCCGACGACCTTCAAGAGCTCATTGAACTTGCTGGGCGTGTAGACCGACGAATTCAGCGTCGGTTCCGAGAGCGACGGTCTCCTCACGGCCAAACCACACGTAGGATCACTCCGCCTCGAGTCCGGCCGGCTCCACCTGCAGCCACCACGCCATCTACCGAGGAACCCATGCAGTTGGGCCGTGGTCCCCTATCTTCTGAGGAACGCCGACGCCGCCGTACCCAAGGACTATGTCTTTACTGCGGGGGCCAAGGGCATTTTCTGGCCCGCTGTACAGAACGTCCGGGAAACGCCCGACCCTAGAGCTCAGCGGGGAGTTGACTCTAGGCAACATTTCACCTAGCTCCCCATGTACCGTTCCGGTACGCCTGTGTCTCCCGGAGGGAGGCTTCGACACCCTAGCCCTAATCGACTCTGGGTCCGGGGGGAATTTCGTCCTCCAGGAGCTGGTACAACAGCTACAGCTCAAGGTTTGCCCACAAGAACCGCCTGTGCGGGTTTCCTCCATTCAGGGGAACCCACTTCCTGGTATAATAGCCACTCGCACCAGCCCTCTGAAGCTTCAGGTGGGAGCCCTCCACCAGGAGGAAATCTCGTTTCTTATCTTGGAAAAATCCATCCACCCGGTCATACTGGGCCTACCCTGGCTTAGGGAGCACTCTCCGGTGATCGATTGGAGGTCCCTTCAGATTACCTCCTGGAGTCCTGCGTGCCACCGTCATTGCCTTCCTGCACGCCCGCTGCAACCCATTTCCCTCTGCACGGCCTCGTTAACAGTACCTCCGCAGTACCATGCCTTTCAGGATGTTTTTTCCAAGGAGAAGGCAGAACTACTCCCGGAACACCGACCCTTTGATTGCACAATTAATTTACTACCAGGAACCACCCCGCCCCGGGGGAGAGTCTACCCCCTGTCTCTGCCGGAGACCCGAGCGATGTCTGCCTATATTAAGGAAAACTTGGATCGGGGTTTCATCCGACCCTCCAACTCCCCGGCAGGGGCCGGGTTTTTCTTCGTAGGGAAGAAGGACGGGTCTCTTCGCCCCTGCATTGATTATCGGGGCTTGAATCAAATCACTCGCCGAGACCGGTACCCGTTGCCTCTGATTCCAGAGCTGCTGGACCGCCTTCAAGGGGCTCGTGTTTTCACAAAATTAGACCTCAGGGGTGCTTACAACCTCGTTCGAATACGCCCAGGGGATGAGTGGAAAACCGCTTTTAACACCAGGGACGGCCATTACGAGTCCCTTGTCATGCCGTTCGGCCTCTGTAACGCTCCAGCGGTATTCCAAAATCTTATGAACGAGGTGCTCCGGGACTTCTTATATACGTCTGTTATTGTGTATCTGGATGACGTATTGATCTATTCCCAGGATCTCAAGTCACATCGCCAACACGTCCGGCAAGTTCTTCAGAGGCTAAGGGAGAACCACTTGTACGCGAAGCTAGAAAAGTGCCAGTTCGAACAAGAAGCACTGCCCTTCCTAGGGTATATTGTCTCCTCTACGGGCTTCCGAATGGACCCGGACAAGGTGAGCGCCATCAAGGATTGGCCACAACCATCGGGAGTGAAAGCCCTTCAGCGGTTTTTGGGCTTCGCGAACTTCTACCGCCAGTTTATCCCGCATTACTCTAGTCTGGTGGCCCCTCTGACGGCCCTCACACGGAAGGGCGCGGACGCTCGAAACTGGTCTCCAAGAGCTAGACAGTCCTTCCAGGATCTCAAGGAGGCTTTCTTACAGGACACTTGTCTCCGGCATCCGGACCCCCAACGCCAATTTATTGTGGAGGTGGATGCTTCTGATGTCGCCGTCGGGGCAGTGCTGCTCCAAACCTCACCAACCGGCAAGACCCGGCCTTGTTCATACTTCTCCCGCAAGTTCTCTCCGGCCGAAAGGAATTACGGGATTGGCGACAAGGAGCTGTTGGCCATAAAATTGGCGTTCGAAGAATGGCGGCAGTGGTTGGAGGGAGCCCAACACCCGATCATCGTATATACCGATCATAAGAATCTACAGTACTTGTCTCATGCTCAAAGGCTGAATCCCCGACAAGCCCGTTGGTCCCTCTTTTTTAGTCGGTTCGACTTCTCGCTTCACTACCGACCCGCGGCCAAGAATGTCCGGGCTGATGCCCTCTCTCGCACCACAGAGGTTGACGACACAACGGAGTCCCCTCAGTACATATTGGACCCAGCTAAAGTCCTACTGGCTGCCACGGACGTAGGACCTGAGGGGAGGACGGTGGTTCCAGTCCGTTCCCGGAGGAAGGTTCTGGCATGGGCACACGACTCCTTGACGGCTGGTCACCCTGGGATTTCGCGAACCCTGGAGTTGCTCACTGAATTTTATTGGTGGCCACGGGTGAAGGAGGATGTCCGGCAATATGTTCAGTCTTGTCCCACGTGCGCTCAGCAAAAACCGCCACCAGGACGCCCGTGGGGGCTACTCCAGCCGCTCCCTATTCCCACAGAACCGTGGTCTCACCTGTCCACCGACTTTGTGGTGGAGTTGCCTCCCTCCGAGGGGAAAACCGTAATCTGGGTCACGATAGACCGCTTCTCTAAGATGGCACATTTCATCCCTTTACCCAAGCTACCTACGGCTCCTGAGCTGGCTGACCTCTTTGTCCAGCATATTTTCCGACTACATGGATTGCCCTCGCATATCGCTTCGGATCGCGGTCCCCAATTCACGGCTAAGTACTGGAGGGCATTATGCAAGAAGTTTGGGATAAAGTTAGATTTCACTACGGCATTTCACCCCCAGGGTAACGGCCAAGTGGAGCGGACCAATCGGTCTCTGAAGACCTTTCTCCGAGCTTTTGTAGATGAGCTCCAAGACAATTGGGTCTCCCTCCTTCCCTGGGCGGAATTCTCTCACAATCGCCATAAGCACTCCGCCACGCTACAGTCCCCCTTTCAGCTAGTCTATGGGAGGGTCCCAAGACCCCCACTGCCTTTACCGGTGACAGTTACCTCTCCGGCAGCACAGCTAACGGCTAACCAGCTTCACCACCTCTGGGTTTCTACGCAGGAGAAGCTCCGCAGCACTGCAGCTCGCTTCAAGACGTATGCCGATCGGTCTCGACGGCCCGCTCCGGTATTCTTACCCGGGACAAGAGTATGGCTAAGTACTAAGCACATTCAATTACGGACCCCCTCCATGAGGCTAGCGCCTCGTTACATTGGACCCTTTCCGGTGGCCGAGCGCATAGGGGCGGTATCCTATAGACTGCGACTACCCTCCTCACTTCGGATCCATGATGTCTTCCACGTGTCCCTCCTCAAACCGCTGGTGCTCTCTCGATTTCGGGCTTCCCCGCCGGAGCCCTCCAAGGTGTCCTCGGATCCGGATGTCATCTACACGGTACAAGAGGTCTTGGATGTCCGGTGCCGTCGCCGCCGCTGGGAGTACCTACTGTCCTGGGAGGGTTACGGTCCGGAGGAGAATTCTTGGGAGCCTGCTTCCCACGTTCTGGATAAGGACCTTCTTCGACAGTTCCATCTCCAACATCCGGACAAGCCGCGACCCCCCGGGAGGGGGCGTAGGAGGGGAGGTACTGTTGCGGCTCCGGGCCGGCCCCGGCCGCCCCACTCACGGTTTCACGGTCCCGCTACGCTGCAGCCCTCCCCGGGCCTCCGGGGACTCATGCCGCCACGTTTTCGGCGTCCCCACGCGGCGCCCGGGCCTGCCTCCGCTTCCCCTGCGCTGCTGCCGCGCCGCCGAAGCAGCCAGCGTCTCGCCGCGGCTGGCTCCGCCCCCTAGGGGCACGCGCGCGTCTCGGCCCGAGAATTAAAGGGCCAGGCGCGGGGAACCTGCCTCCACCCTCCAGTGACGTCAGACGCGACTGGGCTACTTAAGCCCTGCAGTCCCTCTCCTCAGGGCCTTGCAACGAGGTTCCCAGGTTCGTCCTGCTCCCAGTTGCCGTGTTCCTGCTCCTCGCTTGATTTCCTGGTTCTTGATTCGGATTGGCTGTGGTTCTTCTTGGCTCCTGACTCTGGTTTGGCTTCGGTGACTTCTGGCTCTCGACTTGGACTGGCTGACGACGACTTCTTTGGCTCTAGACGCGGACCGGCTGACGGCGATTCTTCGGCACCTGACCCTGGCTTGGTGAGCTACTACTCCGTCGGCAGAGATCTCCTAAGTCCCAGCGGCTGGGTTCCTACAGGCTCCTCCCGGGGGGACACCGGCTTCCAGGGTGAACCACCTAAGTCCCAGCGGCCGGACTCCTACGATCTCCTCTCGGGGGAGTACCGGCTTCCAGGGCGAAGATTCTCTCCCACCGGGTCAGCTCCTTCTCCGGGCCTTTGGTCGCATAGGGCCCTTCGTGTCTTCCACCCAGCAGTCCGCGAGCCTGTCTTCGCCGCCTCCCGGTTGGAACCGGTGTCTCTACCTCTCAAAGGTATTCCATCGCCTGGTTCCGATCGGCCCAAGGGTCCACGAAGCTTACACTATTTTTCAACAACAAAATCAGCAAACTTCTAACTAAACTGCCCCCTAACACCGCTTCTACTTCAACACCACCTCAGACCGCCTTCAAAAATTCCCGCTTAGAAGAACTGGAACTCACTTCTTCCATTGAGATCCAAGGTATACTACGGAAAATGAAACCATCTTCTCACCCTTCGGACCACATCCCCTCGAAATTGCTTCTATCAATTCCTGACTCCATCTCCAAATCCCTGTCAGACATCATAAATTGCTCAATAACGCAAGGATCTTACCCAGATGACCTAAAATTGGCCTCTCTCAAACCACTACTCAAGAAACCTAATCTAGATCCTAATGACCCAAACAACTACCGTCCGATCGCCAACCTCCCCTTCATAGCCAAGATTATGGAGAAATTGGTGAACACCCGACTCTCAAACTACATTGAAGAAAACAACCTCCTTTTCCCATCACAATACGGTTTCCGCAAAACACTAAGCACGGAGTCCCTCCTCATTTCCTTAACAGATCACCTCATCCTGGGCCTCGATAAAGGTCAAGCCTTCTTACTGATCCTACTGGACCTTTCTTCAGCCTTTGACACCGTTAATCATTCATTACTCATTAACCAGTTAGCCTCCATAGGTATCTCAGGCACAGCTCTATCTTGGTTCATATCATTTCTCAGCAATAGAGGATACAAGGTCAAGATACAGAACAAAGAATCCTCTCAACACCCGTCGTCAGTAGGAGTCCCACAGGGGTCCTCCCTGTCTCCTACTTTATTTAACATTTACCTTATACCGTTATGCCAACTTCTCACCGACCTCAACCTCAAACACTTCCTTTACGCGGACGATATCCAGGTCCTGATACCCATTAAGGATTCCTTCGCAAAAACTCTGGCTTACTGGGATACATGCCTTCAAAAAATTAAACTCCTCCTCACCAGCCTGAACCTGGTATTAAATTCCGGCAAAACTGAACTCCTGCTCATCGCCTCAGAAAACAGCACCATCACCTCTGCACAACAAGCCACGCCAACAATCACACAAGTGAGAGACCTAGGAGTCTTAATTGATAATCGCCTGAATTTCAAAGCCACTATTAACAAAACCACCAAAGACTGTTTCTACCAACTACAAGTGCTGAAAAGAATTAGACCACTTTTCCATGCCCAAGATTTCAGAACCATTCTACAAGCAATCATTTTTTCAAAATTAGACTATTGTAACACCATCCTACTTGGCCTTCCCGCTTCATACACCAAACCGCTTCAGATGGTGCAAAATGCAGCTGCACGAATTCTGACAAATACCAGGAGAAGGGACCACATAACCCCCATTCTAAAGAGCCTCCATTGGCTACCTATACACTTTAGAATAATATACAAGGCCATTCTTACCACATACAAAAACATCAACCAACTGGCTCCCATTGACCTACAGATCCCTCTCCGACTACACAATTCGTCAAGACCGACAAGCGATGCATACAGGGGATCGCTACAGGTACCACCGTCCAAATCCACCAGACACTGCACACTAAGAGACCGGGCTTTCTCTACAGCCATTCCACCGTTATGGAACTCCATCCCCTCAAATCTCAGAACAGAACCATGCATCTCAACTTTCAAAAAAAGACTAAAGACCTGGATATTCACACAAGCTTTCCCGGACGCCAATTGATAGAACTCCTCCAAGCCACCCCTAATCTCCAACTATACCATGGTTAACTAATCTCCAACATGGTTAACTAATCTCCAACTCGGTTAACTAATCTCCAAATACACCATGGTCATCCTTATCTTCTATCGTTTACCTGTGTGAATTTAATAACCTTTCCTTTCTCTTCCTTCTCAGCCAAGTTCTTATCACCCTGTTATATGTAACTGCCTTTTTCAACACCATTGTTATAGTTATGTTTACTATGCACCCCTGTTTTATGTGAACCAGCACGATGTGACTGCTGTCTCGAATGCCGGTATATAAAAAGCTGAAATAAATAAATAAATAAAATAAATACTATGGAACACGATACCCCGTGAACTCAGATTACAGAATAATCTCAAAACTTTTAAGAAAAATTTAAAAACATGGCTCTTTAAAAAAGCCTTCACTAAAGAGTGTGGAGGGTAGAGAATGAAAGTACAGAGTAATGCAGATGAGAATGAATTTACTCATTCCTACATTTAAGAAGTAATATCTCAAAGAGATAGTAACTCAATAATATACCTGGACTTGACCAACATTACTCAAATAATGATTTTATTTATGAAATTGTAACTGAACTTTATTGGCACCTGATAGAATGTACGATATCCTAGATTTACTAACCTTTAGTCTATGTGCCTATTTGTAAACCGTTGCGATGGTATATAACTTAGCGACGGTATAGAAAAGTTTTTAAATAAATAAATAAATAAATAAAATAAATGTTAAAGAGGACAGAACAGAGTGCAGATCCCTGTGGAACAGCAGTTTTGATGCTGGAAACAGTTGAGAATTAATTTTTTAATTTGACAGATTGAGACCAATTAGAAAGTTATGAATGGAACCAGGTAAGAACTTTATCTGAAAGATCACACTCTTCAAGATGTAAAAAAAGAATATCATGATCGATGGTGTCAAAAGCAGAGGAAATGTCTAGTGAGATATGAAGAAATTGTTGGCCTGAATCAATGCCTCTCCTTATTGTGTCTGTGCGAGAGAGTAATAGGAGTTCCGTACTTAAGGAACACCTGAATCCGTATTGATGAGGATCTAACAAGTCAAATTTCTCAAGGTGTTAAGTTAACTGAAGAAGAACAGCAGTTTAAAGGATTTTAGAAACAAATGGCAAAGCAGATATAGGTCTGTAGATGCTAGGATCAGTAGGGTCAAGATTGTTTTTTTTGAGAAGTGGGCGGACTATTGTCCTTTTTAAAACTGAGGGAATTTCATTTTCATTGAGTAACAAATAGATGAGTTTGGAAAAGATTGGCGTGATAATGTTTCTGGTGACCTTAAACAGAGAAGAAGGGCAGTGAGTTAATGGACACATGGTGTCATTAGATTTAGCTATAAATTTCTCAACTTCAGTGGAAGAAACAAGTCAAAAGTTTCCCAAAGAAAAGATGCTTGGGAAAAGGCATCTATGTGCCATTTTGGAAATGAAAAGAATGAAAGGCATAATTTTTCAATTTTTAGGTTAAAGAAAATGAGAAATGATTTGACAGAAGGACAATCAATAGGGATGGTATTAGATGGGTTTGCAGTTGTTAGTCTTTTGGCAATAGCAAATAATATTTTCGGTTGGTACCCTATATTGTGAATTTGTTGTGAAAAATATTCCTTTTTAGCGAAGTTGGTAAGAGATTGATAATTTTTTAAGCGGGAGCGGAAAGTTTGCACATGTTCTGAAGAAGGAGCTTCTTCCAAAGATGTTTTGCTTTTCTAAGAGCCTGGTGGGCAGTTTTAATTGGAGTAGATTTAAGCCAAGGTGGAGATTTGGGTTTTTATAGATTAAAGATTTTCAGGGGTGCTATCTCATTAAGTACAGCTTCTAGTGGAATTCCATTGTAATAATGCATTAGAAAAGTTGTCAAATGACAAATTTGTGAGAAGGGTGATAGTTGAAATAAACTGAGGGGCATCGATACAGCCACGATGTAGGTATTTAGAAAAGGTTTTTGATCTGAGATTGCTTGGATGAGAAATATTAATGTGAAAATTTATTTTAAAATGATCGGACCTTGGAACAGGAGAGATACTTAAAAGTTTGTGAGCAGTATTTTAGAGAGGAATCATTAACAAAAACAAGATCTAGAGTATGACCAAGTTTGTGTGGGAGTTTGAACAATTTGATGCCCTCCAAAAAAGCATAATGGGCCGGATTTTAAAAAGGTTACACACGTAGATCCGCTGTGTCGAAGGATCGCTTGTTGACAGCCTGTCGGCTTGTGCAAAAGGTAAAATAAAAATTTTGGGGTTATAAAATCAGGTGTACATGTGTGTGCGCTGGGTAGCATGTGCACATGTACGCCTGCGTGCACCTTTTTAAAATCTACCCCACTAAATGTAGAAACATAGCACAATGGGTAGGAATGGGATTCACATCGATATGTAAATTGAAATCTGCAGACAATTCCTTCGACTTCATGGCTTTGATTTTGCGCTGATATGCACTGTAAACATATAGACAGATGTGTGCCTTTGCAAATCATGTCCAATCAATTGAACTTATTACACATGGACTCCAGTCAAGTTGGAGAAACATCTCAAGGATGATCAATGGAAACAGGATGCACCTGAGTTCAACTTTGAGTTTCATAGCAAAGGGTCTGAATACTTTTGTAAATGTGCTAGTTCAGTTTTTTTATTTTAAATTAATTTGCACAAATTTCTAAAAACCTGATGGAAAAATGCATATTATCCATTGTAGAATAAGGCTGTAACGTAACAAAATATGGAAAAAGTGAAGGGGTCTGAATACTTTCTGAATGTATTGTATATGTAGCAAAGCTGTGTTATTCAGGGGTCCCACATTCTGGTCCCACAGTCTAATTCACTGGAAGTAGATATTAGTAGTTAGGGTGCTGGAACAGGACTGCCAGAAGACTGCCAGAAGAAGATGAACAGTGGAGATACAGAATAGAAAAGAATAGGCATCTCATATAGTATTGTCAGCATGAATAGCACCCTGCCAGTTTCCATTGCCACCTCCACCTTTATGTACTAGGGATGTGAATCGGGCTTCGGACGATTGAAAATAACGTTGATATTTTCAAAATCGACAGAAATCAGGGGCTCCCCCAAAATGATAGGAAAATCCCACGACCCTTATCGTTTTGGGGGAGGGCGGGAAAAACGGCACACAAAAATAACCCCTAAACCCACCCCGACCCTTTAAAAGTAACCCCTTAGATTCCCCCACCCTCCCGAACCCCCCCCCAAATCTTTTTACAGGTACCTGGTGGTCCAGTGGGGGTCCCAGGAGCGATCTCCCACTCCGGGCCATCCTCTGGCTCCTGGGCCGTCGGCTGCCACTAATCAAAATGGCACCAATGGCCCTTTGCCCTTACCATGTGACAGGGTATCCGTGCCATTGGCCGGATCCTGTCACATGGTAGGAGCACTGGATGGCCGGCGCCATCTTGTGCTCCTACCATGTGGCAGGGGCTGACCAATGGCACCGGTAGTCCCTGTGACATAGTAAGGGCAAAAGCTATCAGCACCATTTTGATTACTGGCAGCCGATGGCCCGAGTGCAGGAGATCGCTCCCGGACCCCCGCTGGACCACCAGGGGCTTTTGGCAAGTCTTGGGGGACCCTCCTGACCGCCACAAGACTTGCCAAAAAGCCAGCGGGGGTCCAGGAGTGACCTCCTGCACTCGGATCGTCGGCTGCCAGTATTCAAAATGGCGCCGATAGCCTTTGCCCTTACTATGTCACAGGGGCTACCAGTGCCATTGGTCAGCCCCTGTCACATGATAGGAGCACAAGATGGCGCCGGCCATCCAGTGCTCCTACCATGTGACAGGATCTGGCCAATGGCACGGATACCCTGTCACATGGTAAGGGCAAAGGGCCATTGGCGCCATTTTGATTAGTGGCAGCCGACGGAGCGGGAGGACGGCCCGGAGTGGGAGATCGCTCCCGGGACTCCC
Source organism: Rhinatrema bivittatum (assembly GCF_901001135.1). Taxonomy (NCBI): domain Eukaryota; kingdom Metazoa; phylum Chordata; class Amphibia; order Gymnophiona; family Rhinatrematidae; genus Rhinatrema; species Rhinatrema bivittatum. The sequence continues at coordinate 194,473,859 of NC_042616.1, read as the reverse complement.
ACTGGACCATCAGGTACCTGTAAAAAGTTTTTGGGGGGGTCTGGAGGGTGGGGGAAGCTAAGGGCTTACTTTTAAAGGGTCGGGTGGGTTTTTTGTTTTGTTATCGGCTGGGGCGCAGCCCCTAAACAAAACACGATCGGGCCCGATGGAAAAAAACCCACATGTGAATTGGAACCGGAATCCGAACCGATTCCGGTTCCGATTCACATCTCTATTATGTACCACCCCACCCCAAGGGCCACTGCAGAACGAGTTTTCCTAACATAGGCCATAACTACAGCAGGTGAAGGCAGAAACGATTATCTTTTCCAGCAAAGGAGACCCCACATACATTTCAGTCAGATGATCTCTCTCTGAGCCCGTGGAGAACATGGCCACAGATCCATTAGCATATTGGGCACATAAGGCTGCTGTCTTGCCAGTCTAGGCCACGGTAGTCAAGCATTTAGTTTTCTGCCCACCAACCAGTGTGCCTAGTGAACAGGTATTCTCAATGTCAGGGGTCATCATGCATCTACATTTTTAATGGCTTGTTGCAGAGTTGGTAGAAAAGTTGGTCTTCATTAACATAAACCTCCCTCTGTTGGATTTCTCTGAATTTCCATGTGAGTGGAAGAAGGAATGAGTGCACAGTAAAATGAAACAGTGCCTGCATTTCTTTTCCTTCAGCACCTTGCTGTGTTGTTGCTAATCAATCCTCTTGCTTCTGCTGAACTCAGCCCAGCCCTCTTGTTCTGCCTCCCTCTCCTGGTTCTAGCATCTTGCTGTTTAATTGTATTACTCTTGTGGTCCAGTCTGATCTTCCCACCCTGTCTCTTTCTGTTATATTGAGGTATTTTGACCACTAAAAACTGAAAAATTAAAAAATAAATAAATAAAACTTTTCTTCCTACCTTATTTCTCTCTTGGTCCAGTGCCCTTGTGTATTACAGTACTCTACCACTATTACTGCCCATCCTTCTCAGGGCTCCTTGAACTCCTGCCATTGCTTGTACCTTTTGCCCCTCGTAAAGTGTCTTGGGGTATTCATGCTATTGTTGATGAAGCTTTGCTGTTCTTTTGGTGCTGTGGGCTATTCATTCCACATTTGTCAATGCCATTTACCCCTCTCAGGATTCCTGGGGATTTGATTCCATTGTCCTTGCTGCCTTACCCCTCACTCTAGGTCCTTGGTTGTTCATCATGCCACTTTTGATGTTTTGCCCCATCATATGCCTTGGGGGTATTCATTCCTCTGTTTATGCTACTTTTTGCCCCCCCCCTTACTTTCTTGATATGTCTTGAGATGTTCATGCCACTGTTATCACATTGCCCCTCTTTAGGTGCCTTGGGGTGTATTTGCCATTTTTGTTAGTGTCAATTGTCCCTCTTTAGGGCTCTTGGGAAGCCCATACCACTGTTGCTCGCACCATTTACCTCTCCAGTGTCTTTGGGATATTTATGTCACTGTTGGTTTTGTTTTGTTGAACTTTTGGTGCATGTGGCTAATCATGCAACTGCTGTTGGAGCCATTTACCCCTTTACTGGTGCAATGGAGTCTTTATTCCACTGTTTTGGTGTCCTTGGCAGGGGTTTTAGTCTGGGTGTGTCAAAACAACTGTGTACTTTTTTTTTCTAACAAAGGTGACTATCTGGTGTCTGTCTATGAGTCCACTCTACTAGGTTTATTGCAACACTAAAACACCTAGCTTTCTGCCATACCACTGTCTGATAGGGATGTGAATTGTTTTTTGACGATTTAAAACAATCGTCAGATATATTTTAAATCGTCAAAAATCGTTAAGAGTCGCGATACAATAGAAATTCCCCCGATTTATTGTGAAAAATCGTAAATCGGGGAGGGAGGAGGGCGGGGAAAACCGGCACACCAAAGAAACCCCTAAACCCACCCCGACCCTATAAAACGAATCCCTTACCTTCCCCCACCCTCCCGAACCCCCCCAAAACTTTTTACGAGTACCTGGTGGTCCAGTGGGGGCGCGGGGACCGATCTCCCGCTCTCGGTCCATTGGCGCCGTTTTGGCTGCCACTCAAAAATGGCGCCTATGGCCCGATAAAAAAAAAAAAACACCCGACCCTTTAAAAACGACCCCTTAGCTTCCCCCACCCTCCCGATCCCCCCAAAACATACCTTGTGTTCTAGTGGTGGTCCCGGGAGTGATCTCCCGTTCTCAGGCTGTCGGCTGCCACTCATAAAGATGGCGCCAATGGCCCTTTGCCCTTACCATATGACAGGGTATCCGTGCCATTGGCCGGCCCCTGTCACATGTTAGGAGCACTGGCTGGCCGGTGCCATCTTTAAAGATGGCCGTCGCCTTCGTAAAGATGGCCGCCGCCGAATTTAAAGATGTCCGCCGCCGTAAGGCTGCCGTAAGGCCTCCAGGCCTTACAAGATTTCTTGGATTCACTAATTATTATAGGAGCTTTATAACCAACTACTCCACACTAGCTGCTCCACTCACCACAATGACCAAGAAAGGAACCAATCTCCGGGTTTGGAGCCCTCAAGCTCAATCAGTATTCCATGCATTAAAGGAAGCATTTTGCTCTGGTCCCTGTTTACGACACCCTGATCCAAGCCGCCCATTTGTCATCGAGGTCGACGTGTCCGCTATCGGAGCCGGTGCGATGTTAAGCCAGTACTCCTCCAAGGGTACACTGGTAACGTGCTCTTTTTATTGTCATAAATTTTCACCTGTGGAGCAGAACTACACCATCGGTAATCATGAACTCCTAGCCATCAAACTAGCTCTCCAGGAGTGGCGCCCTTGGCTGGAAGGTGCCCAACACAGATTTACTATATTCAGAGATCACAAGAATCTGCAGCACCTCAAAGAGGCGCAATTATTAAATCCTAGAGAAGCCCGCTGGGCATTATCTTTGAGCGATTCAACTTTGAGCTGCGCTACCGACCAGCCTCAAAAAACCTTCGCGCAGACATACTCTCGCGCTCTCTTGAGCCTGAAGACAACCTGCTGGTAAAACGGTCACCCCACGTTGACTGCGTGAATGCGTACTCTGCTGGGCCCATAATTCAAAACTAGCTGGACATCCTGGTTGAGCACGAACCCTGGAAATGCCGAGACTCTTTTACTGGTTGTCCAGCATGGTAACGGACTCTCGCAACTATGTGGACTCATGTCCAATATGTACACAACAAAAGTCACCTACCGGCCGGCCATGGGACTTCTCCAGCCACTCCCAGCACCCACTGAGCCATTGGCCAACATATCTACTGATTTCATCACTGACCTTCCTCTGTCTCAAAACAACACTGTCATCTGTTAAATGTGAACCGGAGTGATATGTATTGTATACAGGAACTTCCGGTATATAAAAACCAAAAATAAATAAATAAATAAATAAATAAATCTGGGTCATCATCGACCGTTTCTCCAAGATGGGACATTTCATCCCACTCCGGAGCCTTCCATCGGCCCCTGAACTCGCCAAGCTGTTCTTGAAGCATATTTTTCACCGACATGGGCTACCTAAAGAAATCATTTCGGACAGAGGTACACAGTTCGCCGCGAAGTACTGTCAAAAATTCAACATTCAGTTAAGTTTCACCTCAGCATACCACCCTCAGGCAAACGGGCAAGCTGAAAGAACTAACCAGACCCTGAAAGCCTTTCTAAGATCTTACATAAATGACTAACAGGACAATTGGGCCAACTTACTCCCCTGGGCCGAATTATCACATGATACACATCTTGCTGCCGCCACAGACGTCTCCACATTCTCTGTGGTATTTGGACACCAACCACGACTACCCTTGCCTGTACCACTTTCTGTGCCTTCACCAGCAGCGCAGTTCATGGTGCAAAGTATCTGTAACGTGTGGAATTAAGTAAAATAACGACTCACCCAAGCCGCAGAACGTACAAAGAGAATCGCTGACTCATCAATGGTCAGCTCCACTCTTTAGACCCGGTCAAAAAGTATGGCTAAGTACTAAGCACATTAGACTGTGACTCCCCTCACATCGTCTGGCACCAAAATATTTTGGACCTTTTCCCATCCTCCAGAGAGTGAGAGCAGTTACCTACCAGCTACAGTTGCCACGATCCATGGGTATTCATGATACCTTCCACGTTTCTCTACTGAAGCCACTCATGCTCTCCTGTCCTTCCCGCAAAGATCCTCTTCCGCCACAAGTGTCCATTGAGCCAGATCACACCCTCCAGGTAAGAGAGGTCCTCGACGTTCATCAACATTGAGGCCGTTGGGAATACTTTCCTGGGAAGGGTATGGGGCCGAGGAAAACTCCTGGGAGCCCTCGCAAAGCATTCTGGATAAAGACCTCCTAAAGGCCTTCCACAGGGCACATCCAGACAAGCCTTGTCCGAGGAGGGGGAGGCCTAGAAGGGAGGGGGTACTGTTGTGCATCCCATCTGCTCTCAGCCCACGCCTGGGCCTGCTCACCTCTCTAAGACCTCCGCGGGTTGGCCTCCCCAGCAGTGGCAGCAAATCCAGCCAGGCCTCGGCATCCTGCGGCGGCAGCCACTGGGCCTTCCTCTTCCAGCCAGGCTGCACGGTGGGGCTCGGTGTCCTCCATGGCATAGGCCCCACCCCTAGGCGCGCACGTGCAGACCGTCCAGCCCCTTAAAGGGCCAGGGGCAGATCACAGCTCTGCGGCGTGCCCTGATTAGCTCCAGCTTAAAAGAAAGTTCCTGCCATCTCTTCCTTGCCTTGGCAATCAGGTCAATCACATCGTGATTTCAAGTTTGCCTCTACGTTTCCAGTCTGTGTTCCAGTCTCATTCCAGCCTGTTTCCAGTCTGTGTTCCAGTCTCATTCCAGCCTTGTTCCAGTCCTGTTCCAGTCTTGTTCCACTCCTGTTCCAGTCTCGTTCCAGTTCTGTTCTGGCGTCCTTCTGTTCCAGCATCCTTCTGTCTCCTCGTCTCCCCAGGTAGTACCCCTCGGACTGTCTTCTCGGTACTGACCTCGGCCTGTTCTTGTCTACGTTGATCGCTGCCTGCCTCTGACCTTCTGCCTGTTTCTATGACCATGTCTACTCCCAAGGGGATACTGTTAAGGGAATCAGCCGTGGAGGCCTGTGACTAGCTCCCTCCACCTACCTGCATTGCCACCCACTGCTTATCGGCCCCGGGACTCTTGCCTCGACCCTTGCTTGTATCCTAACCAAGATATCTGCTGCCTGCCTTGACCCTTGCTTGTTGCCTGACTGAGAGATCCGCTGCCTACCTCGACCTTAGCTTGTGCCCTGACCAAGAGATTCGCATCCTGCCAAGACCAACGTCTGTATCTGAATCTCGGGCTACTGTGCCTGCCTCCATGACACCTGAGGCCCCACGTAAGTCCAGCCGGCCCCGGTACCCAAGGGCGGAACCTGAGGGGACCGAGGTTGGTAGTGGTAAAGCTCCTGCGGGGTCTCAGGTCTCTCCCAGCCTCACCTGCCGACGGTGAGGACCCGTGGGGCTCCTCTCCACTGGTGGTGTCAACTCCCCCTTGGCCCAAGGATCCACGACCCATAACAATAACCTATATTTCACATTCTATGTTAACCAGGTACAGGTATCATGGTTTTATTAAACTAATGAAATATACTTGTGACTAACTTTTAAGAGTTATCCTCCTGTCATTATGGTCAAACAGCATCCATGAACGTCCTTTTTATACAAGTTTATTTATATTGAGTTTTTATCAACTCACCTATGCATTATACATACACTAAACTTAAATGTACATATATGTCTTCTAGATATTTTTATTAGTTTTTAAAACACTCCACATCAAATGTGTATCATTACATATGGTATTTAATCTCATATGGTGAACATTAAACAAACTTTTACAATATTAAGATGACAATCGATAAACAGTACAGTTCAAGTTTACTGTCTGCCACCCCAATTTATTTTTATGGCAATATTTGATGAGCTGATGTGAAAAAATATATAATAGCCAAAATCTGCAACTTTCGGTAATTCAGGTCACCTCTTGCTGCAAACACGGTATTTTAAAATAGACAGATATTTGTCATTAGAACTTCACAAAATGCATGGATTTCTGTAGAAGAAAATTAGGTGAAAAAAAAAATTCCTGGTTTGCATCTGTGTTGAATTTATCCATATATTGCTGGCCATGCTTTTTGAGTTCAGGATAAAAAAAAAAAAATACATGGAAAATAAATATTTGCAAATTATTTGTAAAAGTAACCCTCTGGTTTTTACACTTGACTTTTTACTTTTAGAATAAATGTTTCTTTCTGACCTTTAAGATTTTTTAAAATGTATATTTTAAATTGTTTCCCTTGAAGATTTTAGATATAATAATTCTAATAAGTATATACATGCAAAAATGTCATGCATAGAGACAGTTTCTTTCAAGCATGTGCAAAAAACTTTGTTTCTATTTTTATGGGATACGTTATCAAAGAAACATTGTGCACTCAATTCAATGTTCTTTCCACAATCAATTTTTGAAGATGTTTAGCATGTTTGTTTGTCAATTTGCTCTCAGAGCTATGAATTGTGCTTTCAAAAAGTTGGTCATGCATATTATAGAGGACATTATCAGGGAAGAAAGGATGTCAATATCAAGTCTTCCGCTGTTTAGCTCTAGTGGAAAAGAAGAGTAACATGAAAGAAAAGGCAGAAAACTAGAAAAGCATCAATAGATTATTGTCTCAAATTCCATACAATTCTACTGATAGAGATATCAGAAAATATTTTGGACTATATTACTAGAAGTAGCCTGGCCACTGCATCAGTTACGAAAAGTATAATTTTAAAATAGCCTAAATTAATATTATTTGGAGTGTACCAGAAAGCAAACTTGTCAGAAAGGATATTATTAAAGATGGATGTATCTTTCCAGATTTGACCTGTTCTCTCCTTAGCTCAGAGTGATTAAATTAGAATTGACTTCACTGAATCCTGGTTCTGATCCAATCAAAACTCATGTAACCACCACTCATTTGGAATGTCCCAAATATATACAGCTTTTCGAACATTCATTTGATTTTAGTTTCTTGAGCATGGTCAGCTGTGACTGCTGAGTACATGTAATGAAGCCCCTTCGTAGAGTCAACCTTTCTTGATTTTAGACAATACACCAAACACGCATGAGCTGGATAAATCTGAAATCAAAAACATAATAATAATAATTTTCATTTTTAAGTGATACATCTGTTAATTGTCCTTTGTTTTTATAATTTATGATCCTTTTTATTTGAATAATTTTAAAGCTGCACTTGTTAAAATGTTTCATATGGCTGTAATGTCATGTGATATCAACAGTACAGTATACAGGGAAAAAATGTTTAGGAAATTGAAAGCTTTAGTAGCTTCAAGCTCCATAGTCAAAAGAGGCAGCACTGGTGACATTCACAGGGCATGATTTCACTTTGCCTGTATAGTGCTGATATGCATTGCTGCATAACTTCTTCTGATAAATAGCTGTCCTGAATTTACTCTGATAATTTTGTTTGGGTATCTTTAGATTGGATATTCAGTCAGTGCAGATTTGGGTTGAATATCTGGATGAAGTTAATCTGACAGAGTTGTTTCTATTATGTTCCTGTTAGAAAAATCCTTGTTGAATCTGGTGCAGTGCTTGGAATATATAATAGGGATGTGAATCGTTTTTCAACGATTAAAATTATCGTCCGATAATGTTTATATCGTCTTAAATCGTTATAGAACACGATACAATAGAAATTCTAACGATTTATCGTTAAAAATCGTTAAATCGTGTTAGTGCGCACTAACTCGAGTTAGTGCGCACTAACTCCCCGTTAGTGCGCACTAACTCGATTTAGTGCGCACTAACTGAAAATGATACAAATAAACACTTTCCAGGTCACTAAAGGTCAGTTAGGAATGAATATGTGTTCCTATTGGCTGGCTGCCCTCTATCTATTGATGTTACCAAGGTTACCACTGAGGTGATGGTTGGGGGGATGGGAAATGGAACTGGAAACTAACGAACACCAACAGAAAATGAAACAAAGTGTTCACACTTCCCAGGTCAGTAAAGGTCACTTAGGAATGAATATGTATGTATGTATTCCTATTGGCTGGCTGTGCTCTTATCTATTGATGTTACCAAGGCTAATACTGAGGTAATGGTTGGGGGGATGTGAAATGGAAACAGTTGGAAGCTTGACAAAAAAAGTAATGTAATGATCAGCACTCACGTGACTAGAACTTGTTTGTTTATTATTTTTGTTAGCAGGCACCTGAAATGCTAGTGCATGTTGAATTTGCCAATCACTGTGCATTTTAGAAAGGTGGTCCTGGCTGGAACTGTACACAGTTCAAATATATGTAATTGATTGTTGGTAAGTGTATTTTTTAAGTAGCCACACTGGCACAAGTATGTTTACTTTTCCTCCTACTTAACTCACTAGCTCAGCTTTGTAAGAAGGGCTTCTCTGCTTGTGTGTTGTTTTTGTTTGGTGTGAGGAGAGCAGAAACATCAGATCTTTATTCAATCTACTACAGTCATCTCTTACAGTGCCCTATCCCTATTAATACCAGGAGTGTTGTGATCTTCCTGCACACAGTGCCCTAACCCTGATACCAGTCTGAGACAGCTCCCTCCCTGCATTACTAGTGAGAGGCTGGCTTCACAGACAGGGGGGAGCTGCCTGACCCTCACTCCTGACTTCCCCCATGTCCCAGCTAGTGAATGGTGTGTGGGTGAGGGGGGGGGGGGGAGGATGGTGAAGTCTGAGACAGCTCCCTCCCTGCATTACTAGTGAGAGGCTGGCTTCACAGACAGGGGGGAGCTGCCTGACCCTCACTCCTGACTTCCCCCATGTCCCAGCTAGTGAATGGTGTGTGGGTGAGGGGGGGGGGAAGGATGGTGAAGTCTGAGACAGCTCCCTCCCTGCATTACTAGTGAGAGGCTGGCTTCACAGACAGGGGGGAGCTGCCTGACCCTCACTCCTGACTTCCCCCATGTCCCAGCTAGTGAATGGTGTGTGGTTGAGGGGGGGGGGGGGGAGGATGGTGAAGTCCGAGACAGCTCCCTCCCTGCATTACTAGTGAGAGGCTGGCTTCACAGACAGGGGGGAGCTGCCTGACCCTCACTCCTGACTTCCCCCATGTCCCAGCTAGTGAATGGTGTGTGGGTGAGGGGGGGGGGAGGATGGTGAAGTCTGAGACAGCTCCCTCCCTGCATTACTAGTGAGAGGCTGGCTTCACAGACAGGGGGGAGCTGCCTGACCCTCACTCCTCCGGGGTATTGTGATCTTCCTGCACACAGTGCCCTATCCCTGATACCAGGGGTGTTGTGATCTTCCTGCATGCAGTGCCCTATCCCTATTAATACCAGGAGTGTTGTGATCTTCCTGCATGCAGTGCCCTATCCCTATTAATACCAGGAGTGTTGTGATCTTCCTGCATGCAGTGCCCTATCCCTGATACCGGGATGTGTGCAAGAAGATCACAACACCCCTGGTATCAGGAATAGGGCACTGTGTGCAGGAAGATCACAACACCCCCAGTATCAGGAATAGGGCACTGTGTGCAGGAAGATCACAACACCCCTGGTATTAGGGATAGGGCACTGTGTGCAGGAAGATCACAACACTCCTGGTATTAATAGGGATAGGGCACTGTGTGCAGGAAGATCACAATACCCCTGGTATCAGGGTTAGGGCACAAGTTCTAGTCACATTGACTGATCACATTACTTGTTTTGTCAAGCTACCAACTGTTTCCATTTCCCATCCCCCATATACTGTCAGTAGGAAGCTTGGTAACATGAATAAATAAGAGGGCAGCCAATAGGAATACATATTCATTCCTAAACTGACCTTAACTGACCTGAAAAGTGTCAAATTGTATCATTTTCAGTTAGTGCGCACTAACTCCCAGTTAGTGCGCACTAACTCCCGTTAGTGCGCACTAACTCGAGTTAGTGCGCACTAATCGGAAAAAAACGATTTTTAACGATTTTTTTAACTAAAAAATCGTGCCTAAGACGATTTTCTTGCCCTGCCACACGATTTCTATCGTTAAGACGATATGGAAAACGATTCACATCCCTAATATATAATGATGTATAGGCTGTTTTTTAAAAGCACTTCCACAGGTAAAACAGTACAGAAATTGCCTGCTACAAAATTGCCACTCAATACGTGAGTAAATTTGTGCACGTATGTCTTTTATGCATGTATATTTATTCATATTGATAGATGGTATTTCCAGGGATGGAGAGAAGTTGGTATTTATGCTCAAACATTTACATTTTCAAAAGTATGCATGTTAATTTCCCCCCAAAATTTCTAAACATGTGATAGCAAGTGTAATTGTAAGTGGATCATTATGATGGGGTAAATTTCAAAGTGAAGTTAAGGGTGTACTTTCATATTTTGAAAATTGGTGTAATTTTTTTGTGTACTGGATGTAAAATTTGTAGAGGTTATTACAAAATGATTTTCCATATAGACAAAAAGAATTAGATTTATCCTGCTTATCTTTCTGCCATAATACTGTGAGGATTTATATGTAAAGCTCCCTCAGACCACTTTAAGGGACCATGTACACCAGTGTCACCTGGTACTCCTTAAGATTGAGACCCAAAGGGAATCCTGGGTGAAGGGAGGATCCCTTCACCAGAGTATAAGACAACTGAGAATGACAACTGTTACGACCTGCTAGCTTTAAGTTTGGAACTGCCTGAAGCCAAGATGAGCCTCCTAAGTTGTTTTGTTTAGCTGTGCACTGCACTTTCCTTTGTTTTCACTGTAAATAAACTGCACTTAAGGATCTGCCACCTGTTTTCCCCTGGCTGTCCCCAGGATTGGTACAGGAAGGAGATTTTGGCCCAGAGGTCAGGCCTGAAATGGACTAAGCCCAAGTTCCTTTCAAAGAACAACTGTCCACTACACAGACAGCTGACTTAAAGCAGCTGGTAGACAAAAACTGCCCAGTCGTACCCACCCAGTATAACATAATATCATTGCATCTCCTGGAATTGTGTTACACCAGTGACCCTATTAGATTCATGAGGCCAGGCACCTCATCATCGAGACCAAAGTGAAGGAGATGCTTCAGCTGGGGTAGTAGAGGAGTCTAACAGTGATTGGCCTTCACTCATAGTATTGGTACTGAAGCCGGCTGGGAGCCTAAGGTTCTGTATCGACTTTAAAAAGGTCAAAGAGTGTGGACTGCAGAAAGAGTGAGATCATACCCGGTTAGCTGTGGAGATCTTCCCGAGGTCCCTGCTGTGGTTTTCCTTCCCATTGGGGTGTTCCTGGGCCCTGCCTGAGATCAGGCATCTGATGTTATTGAGCCTGCAGCAGCGCACAGCTAGGAACTGCAAACAGAGTGAGATTATACCTAGTCAGCTGTGCAGATCTTCCTGAGGTGGCTTTCCTTCCCATCAGGATGTTCCTGGGCCTTGCCTGAGTTCGTGCATCTGACAACATTGACCCGCAATGGCAGGAGACAGGCTCCTGGGAAAACGTTTTTTTCTTCTCTCTCTGCATGCTTGCTGGGCTGTAAGTAGGTTCTTTCTCTGTTTAATTTCCTGGCTTTCCCCCTTTGGTCATATGGGGAAGAAGAAGAAAAGGCCTTTGCATTTTCTCCTGTCAAACCTATGACCTCCTTAGCTTTATCCCAGCCATCCATTGAGGGGTTATTGCCCCTATAGGCACAGGTACTCCTTCAGGACCTAGCAAGCTTGACTTGAGCTATCAGGCTACTTCTTCAGGGAATTCCATCTCCCTTTGTCCTGATACTCTCATTCCACCTAATTTGCATTTAGAAGCACAGCAATGTCTCAGGAAGGTATTTCTCAATCCCAGAGTATGTTGACTTTCCCTCCTGTAGATGAGGAAGCTGTGCTACCTAAGATTATTGGTATGGTGTGGAGCATCAATGGAAATTTTACTGTTCCTGCCACTGAGATTGCTTCTAATGCTTCTAGTTTTGAAAAACCTGAGCATATTACATTAGGAACACTATGGACAGCTATAAAAGGATTGGAACAGTCTCTAGTATCTAGAATTGATAATGTTATTTTGGTTGTTAGTGAAGTTCAAAATCAGATTGTAGGTCATGATGAATAGATCAAGAGTAATACTGAAAGAATCTGTTCTTTAGACAAACAATTTGAAGCTTTGTGAAAATGTGATATTGCACTAATAAAAGGGAAAGAAGTTATCAGACATAGACCTAGATTCATCATTTTGCTATAAATATAGCAAGAATAGCACCCACGATAAAAAAAAAAAGGGGGGGGGGGTTTGGGCTGAGAGAGAGAGACTCTTTAAAGGCTCATAAAATAGTTAACTATTTATACCACTGTAAGAGGTGGCACTAATAACTTGGAGTGAGGTTGGCGGGGTGGGGTTGGTTTTGGGGGGCTATTTTATATGCACAGTCATATGTACGAGCAGCACAATTACTATCAGTGAAGATTTAATGTGATTTGGAGTGATGAAAGGTGAAAGATGAGTAGTGTAAGAAAGGTGAACCCTTGAGCCAAGACGAGGTTGTTGCCACCACCGAGGGGAGGCCTATACCAGCCCACGTGAAATGAGCAAGGTCAAAGCCAGTAGATTAATCCAAAGGAGCAGGAACGATGAAGTGCTGGAATGGGACTAGGACAGGAGCAGGATCCGGAGCAGGAGTCAGAAGAATCCCAGGAATGTGGGGTCAGGCATGCACACACCAGGAGCTAGACCTGTTGCCAAGGAAAGGAGGAAGTGTCAAGGCAGGGTATTTATACCTGCCTTGCTTGATGTCATCATCCCGGGCCAAGGGGAACTTTCCCGTCGTTGACCCTTTAAATTGAGTCCATGAGCGCACGCACGCGCGCCTAGGGAGTCCAGGGATGCAGTGGTATCTGTGGTGTCGAGGCACCGCGAGCAGGCTGCAATGGCGGCAAACTGTGCCGGGACACAACAGTGGCGGAGGGACACTGGAGCAGGCTTCCTGCCCATGCAGGTGAGGAGACTCAGCCCGACTCCCCGAGGGCCGGGACGCCTAACAAGCAGATTTGTACCATGTTCTCTCTACCTTGCTTGATGCATTATCTACCTAGCTGCAATCAAGCTAGGTAGAGAGAACATGCTAGAAATATTCTCTTATTTCACCTTTCATCACTCCAAATCACATTAAATCTTCACTGATGGAAACTGTGTTATTTGTACGTATGACTGTGCATGTTAAACTGCGCCCCAAAACCCAACTCACCCCACAAACCTCACCCCGAGTTCATAACGCCCCTCTTATACTGGTATAAAAAGTTCACAAATCAGTGGTCCTCCACAGAGTCTCTCACCCTCTCTCTCTCCTTCTCTCTCCCAAAATGTGATTTGTGATATTTTATCTCAAATCCTGGTTTGGCTGTAATGCACAGCTTTCATAGGCATAATGCCAAGAAAAAAGGTGTAGTTATTTCCGGCGTTAAATCCCACATTTGCGTGCATTACGTTATTGCAAACAACATTAAACAGCCCTCATTTCCATGTAGTCTGCCCAAACCACTCCCACTTGAATACATTTTTTAAATCTACATACACATTTTGCGATGCGATATTTATCGCATGCATCATAGCATTATTGCAGGCATTAGGACCCTAATGCATGCGATACCGCCCTAACGTGATTTGATGAATGACCCTGATAGATTGGAATTATTAGAAAATCATTCCAGAAGACTAAATATACAGATATTAAATTTTCCTAAATCATCTGAAATCTCCTCTATAGAATTACTTAGGACATTCTACGCTGAGATATTGAAAGTTCCTATGAGTTCTCTTCCACCAATTACTAATGCCTTTTATTTGCCAACAGGACAGCAGACACTGCTTATCACTACTTCTCCCATTCAATCTAATGAGTTAGTAATTCTGATTACTGTGTTGTAGGAATCTCAGGTACAGCTTCAGGGCTCGGCTATGTTGCCTTTTTCCTCTGCTTTGGAACCTAATCGTATTTGGACTATGAAAATGTTTTTTCATGTTGTAGATAAGTCCTTTTTAGGCTATCAGCTAGCAATAATTCCTGATGTTGCCAAGACAACACAATTAAGATGGAAGGCTTTCTTAATGAAAAAGCAATGAGCAATAGCCCTTGGAGCTACATTTTTGCTTCAGTTCCCATGTAAGTGTATAATTAAATTAAGAGTAAATAAGAACCTCTTTTTTTGAGCCAGAATAACTAGAATGTTTTCTTCAAAATTATGACTACTTGTGGCTGTTTCCTCTTAATTTAGCTTTCCTGATGTGTTAATATACATGCAAATTATATAAAGTTTTTTTCTGTGCCTTTTTTTAATTAGTATTACTTTGTCTTAGAAATCGTCCCCTTTGTTGAGGTCTCAGTTGAATATCTGATTTCTTAATTGCTGATGTGTTTGCTTTTTATTTCATTGTTACTCTATCCTATGTAAAGTGATGTCAAGTTTTTATTTGACTTGCAATTTTGCAAAATTATGGAAAAAAAAAGAAAATTTCAAAGTCTCCAAACTCGATGCCTGTCTGATGCCATGATTAGAATAACTGATTGAGTGTCTTGGATTGGCCCAGTTCATCTCTACCCTTAGTTTTACCAAATGATATTGGCAGGTGACTCTCAGCGAAAGAGAAAACTGCATTCTCAATGCCTGGTAGACCTTTCCAGTTCACCGTACTTCTGTTTGGCTTTCATGGTGCCCCCTAGGGATGTGAATCGTTTTTTGACGATTTAAAATATCGTCCGATATATTTTAAATCGTCAAAAATCATTAGAGCCGCGATACAATAACAATTCCCCCGATTTATCATCAAAAAATCGTAAATAGGGGGAAGGGGGAGGGCGAAAAAACCGGCACACTAAAAAAACCCTAAAACCCACCCCGACCCTTTAAAATAAATCCCCCACCCTCCCGAACCCCCCCAAAATGCCTTAAATTACCTGGGGTCCAGAGGAAGGGTCCCGCTGTGATCTTCCACTCTCGGACCTCCGGTGCTTGTAGAAATGGCGCCGGCGCTACCTTTGGTTTTTCCATACGGAAAAATGATTTGCGGCAGGAGATCGCTCCCGGACCCCCGCTGGACCCCCAGGGACTTTTGGCCAGCTTGGGGGGGCCTCCTAACCCTCACAAGACTTGCCAAAAGTCCAGCGGGGGTCCGGAACGACCTCCTGCAGTCGAATCGTGTTGTCTACAGCCGGCGCCATTTTGCGTACGGAAAAACCAAAGGTAGCGCCGGCGCCATTTCTACAAGCACCGGAGGTCCGAGACTGGAAGATCACAGCGGGACCCTTCCTCTGGACCCCAGGTAATTTAAGGCATTTTGGGGAGGTTCGGGAGGGTGGGGGATTTATTTTAAAGGGTCGGGGTGGGTTTTAGGGTTTTTTTAGTGTGCCGGTTTTCCCGTCCCCCCCCCCACTGGACCCCAGGTAATTTAAGGCATTTTGGGGGGGGGGTTTGGGAGGGTGGGGGATTTATTTTAAAGGGTCGGGGTGGGTTTTAGGGATGTTTTAGTGTGCTGGTTTTCGATTTTCACGATTTTCACGATTTTCACAATATTTTAAAAACCCAAATGGCGACGATCCGATTCCCTTCCCCTCCCAGCCAAAATCGATCGTTAAGACGATCGATCACACGATTCACATCTCTAGTGCCCCCACAATTTTCAGTGATTGGTCAACTGCTTACTCTGCCCGTAACAAGGGTATTCAGTAGGGGTGTGAATCGTGTGATCGATCGTCTTAACGATCGATTTTGGCTGGGGGGGGGAGGGAAATCTGATCGTCGTGTTTTGTTTTTTTTTTTAAATCGTTAAAAATCGTAAATAGGGGGAGGGCGGGAAAACCGGCACACCAAAAAAACCCTAAAACCCACCCCGAACCTTTAAAACAAATCCCCCACCCTCCCGAACCCCCCCAAAATGTTTTAAATTACCTGGGGTCCAGTGGGGGGGTCCCGGCGCGATCTCCCTCTCTCTGGCCACGACTGCGTTAAGAGAAATGGTGCCGGTGGCCCTTTGCCCTTATCATGTGACAGGGCAAAGGTAGCGCCGGCGCCATTTTGGTTCCTGGCTCCCGACGTCACGCGTGCAGGAGATCGCCCCTGGACCCCCACTGGACCCCCAGGGACTTTTGGCCAGCTTGGGGGGCCTCCTGACCCCCACAAGACTTGCCAAAAGTCCAGCGGGGGTCCGGGAGCGACCTCCTGCACGTGGGCCATATTGCCAATCTTCAAAATGGCGCCGGCGCTACCTTTGCCCTCACTATGTCATACGGGCAACCTTGGCCGGTCCCCCCTACCTCTTTCGCTGGCCGTCATCACCGCAGACCAGCGCAGTGTGCCCCACTCTGCGGCAGGCCAACTGTGGTCTTCCACGCGGTCGCCAACACCGTCTTCCTCCGGCCAGCAGGCCTCCTCCTAGGCAAGTGCAGGAGGCTCTGCCCTTTAAAGGAGCCGCGGCGGGAAAACTCAGCCTGGCCCCGAGAGATGACATCATGCTACCAGGGTATTTAAACCCTACAGCAGTCTCCAGCTCCTTGCCTTTGCAAGAGATCATCTACTCGGAGTGCTAGTTGCTGTTCCAGGTTTCTCTTCTTCCTGCTCCTGCATTTGATCCTGTTCCTGGTTTTGTTCCTGCTTCTGTTCCAGTCCTTGTGATCCTGTGTCCAGTCCTGCATTCCAGTTCCTGCCTTCGTCCCTGCCTCCGGCCTTCTCATTAATCCTCAGTTCCTGTGACCCAGTCCTCGGCTTGATCTCCTGGTTTGACCTTGGATTGTCCTCTCGTCTCTTCTTGTCTGCTGCCTGTCTCAACCCTTGGCCTGGTACTTCGTTCTTGCTTGTCTGCTGCCTGCCCTGGACCTTTGGATAGGACTCCATTCTGCACCTTCGCTGCCAGCCCTGACTCAGATCTCCAACCCTGTATTCATCTTCTGCTCCGTTGTCTTCATCGAGGCACCCGCTCCTAAGTCCTGCCAGCCCTGGCACCCAAGGGCACAACCTGCAGGGAACGAGGGCTGGTATAGGTGAAGGTCCTGCCGGGTTGTCCTTGCCAGCTCCACCTACCAGAGACGAGAGCTACTGGGGGCAATCCCTCAGTGGTCCCACCATCACTCATCCTGGTCCAAGGGTCCACAACCATAACAACACCAGTCTCACCTGGTACTCCTTAAAATTGAGACCCACCAGGGAATCCTGGGTGAAGGAAGGAGCCCTTCACCAGAGTATAAGACCTCAGGGTCTAGAAGGGTTAAACAGGCCCTGTGGAAGAGAGTCCCACCATATGAGAAGACCTGCTACATTCAAGTTTTGTATGTAGGTATGCAACTAAAGAAGTGTCTCTTATCTGCAGATATATACATGCTTGTGGATACAGTGGTTGCCTACATTCCCCCACTATATCCTGTATGTCTATACTATTCATGAGAATAGATGCAATAATGTGTTTCTGTATGAAAGACTTATATGAAATGTAAGCATAAATGTGGTTGTAATTCTATCTAAATAGCCTTTGTAGCTTTGGTGGCTGTGAAGATTATTTAAAAAATAAAAAAGCATGGTAAAACATGGAAGAGTCTCAATATTGGATTAAGCTTAGGACTTGTAAGAACCAAAGAGGAAGGTTGTGGACTGTGGAGGCTTGAACTGTAATCGAATTTAAACATGCTCAGGACAAATATAGACAGTGGTAGGAAGAGGGCTAAGAGGCTGGATAAAAGTTATAAGAGGAACTGGTGTTGATTTAAGTATGGGAATTTTTATACTCATCTACCCAAAGTAGCAGAGAACTAGAAAGGAAGAATTTCATCTGGGTGGACTGAATGAGCCATTTTTTTTCTTTTTATCTGGTGTCATTTACTGAGTTACTATATCACTTAATCCATTCCCCTAACCCTAACATTCACCCCATGTAGTATGTTCTCAGTTTTATTCATTGCATATATTTGCATGTCTTCTTATGAGGGGTGGAGTAGACAGTGAACTCTCAAACTTGTTGACGGCAAAAAATTATCGATGACATCTTGATAACACACAGAAGGTCTGAGTTTCTTGTTTTCTCAGGTGTATTTAGTTTGTCTACATGATCGTAATTGTTAAAATTATACAATTCATGTAGCATTTTAGTACCACTACTTTCTCTCTGCAACATATTGTCTACTTAAGAGATTGAAATTAACCTACATATAGAACTTGGCAATGTTCATTTTCATAAAATGAATGAGACTTGGAAAATTGGCTAAATAATTGTCACAACATAATTGCTTGTACTTGCAAATTTTAAATGCTACAGTATTTGCCTCTTGTCTGATCTACAGTTAAGATTAGAAAAAGCTATTGTGTACTATACTTGATAATAAATGGATCATCTAATTGTTAAAGGTGAAGTTAGAAAACTGCTGGTTCAGTAGATAAAAAATGCAAGGCACTAGGTTAAATATTAATTTGTATGTCTACAATAATGGGCACCATGCTATTTAAGGAAGTCATTATTCTATTATGTAGTCAACAAGCATATTGATTAGAATTAATTCACTACAAAAAGTCTCCAATCATTTTTAACATACGTTTTTCCTCTTTAACAGTACCCCGAAGCTTGTCTTTTTGTGGTCAATTTAGCAACAAATTTGCAATTAATCATATGTTGATTGCAATGAATGCTCTGTCGATAATATACTGCTCACATAGCTAAAAGGGTTGTATAGAGCTTTATTGTTTTCCTTTTGTCTTGGGAACACTTTGTCTAGCTGTGTTTCCTAGAATGGATTTTAAATAGATGGTTTTGAAGTAATACATGCTAGTTTTGAAACAGACACCATGGGCTGTTATGGGCATCAATCCAGATTTTATCCTAACTTTGTTTAGTACCAAAGGTTCCTTCAAATTCTTTTTTGCCCCACTATGTAAAATAGTGGAAAATACCTGAAAAGACACTGTCATAAAAGTAGCTATTTAGGTATGAGCTGTAGCACTGGAGCAGGCTAAGAACTGCAGAATTGGATGAATAGCAGTAAAAAGGCACACAGAGATCAGCCTTAAC
Source organism: Rhinatrema bivittatum (assembly GCF_901001135.1). Classification (NCBI taxonomy): domain Eukaryota; kingdom Metazoa; phylum Chordata; class Amphibia; order Gymnophiona; family Rhinatrematidae; genus Rhinatrema; species Rhinatrema bivittatum. The sequence goes on along the minus strand of NC_042616.1, from coordinate 194,454,884 downwards.
TAAAAGTTATGTACAGGTCCACAACCCAGGTCAGTACATGGGTGGGAGCCACTCTGTGAAGTCTGTTTCATCCCAGGTGACAGCAGGCCTCATCGCTGTCTGCTCTTAGGCAGTGGGGAATCTCTGTCCTACACAACTCCATGACTCCTCCTCAGTTGTCACACAGCAGCTGACATGGTGTTAGAGAAGGTTACAACTAGACAGAGGTGCATAATGATGATGCTGTATAGTGGACAAGTGACGTCGCTCCAGTTAGTAGTAGAACTTGTCCCCTATAATGAGCTGTATAAAATTGCCACCTGCTTTATGCACCCAAAACGTATGCTGCTACATAGGGCGGATAATTTTTAGGCCTAATTTGCCAGTGTGTACATATGGGAGAGTAAGCCTCAGATGAGGTGGCCTTGTGTGGCAAGCTCTATGTCTAGTAACCAGGATTATGTTCTACAGATAAGTGGTTAAGTAGGCCCCTGTCTCAAAAAATAGAACCTCTAATAGGGGTGGTGCAGGAGTCCTGCTATCCCCCGCCCCAGCTATGATCAACACACTTGCACAAAGCCCTCCCCCGACCCATTCATCAGTAGAACCTGATAGCGCCATTAGCCCTCCCTCTTCCCTCCATCCTAGCATCACCAAATTCAGTGAGCATCATCACAACCCCCTCCAAAAAAACCCCCCAAACAAACATGGAAATAACAGAGCCTCCCTGGCAGCTGAATCTCTTCCAAACAGGCACCCCCCCAAATACTAGTACAAATAGGCCCACTCTAGGTATTGGGTGGGAAAACCAGAGGTATCGGTGGTGGAGGGGAGATGTACACTACAGGCAGGTATGTACTCATCTGGCAAAGTGCCACAACATATCTGAGATCAGACACTTCCAATTTCCACACACTTCCATCTCAACTCTAGGAATAAACAGTGTCAGACCAAGGTGGAATATTAGATAACAAAGCATGAGGGCATTTTCTCCCCATCCTACACATTCACCTATCTGAAGCATCCATCAGAAAGAGTGGAAGCACAGGCTTCACTGTGTCAAAAGCCAGTATGTGCTAAATGTGTGCACAGACAGTGCATGCTCTGGTGTATGCATTGTTGAGGTAAGAAAGCACAAGACTAGCCCTATATCACCTCCAAACCATAATATAGACAGAAGCTAACACAGCATGTCACTCACTCAGATGCACACAGACCTACCTATGACCAAATGGGAGCTTCCATCCTCTTCATCATCAGTCATCAATGATGTCTCTGCCAAGCTTGTCTCTATTTGCTACTGAGGTCGTCTGAGTCATTACTCCTCGCAGAACATTATCTACACAGACATCCATCAGAAGCAAATATGATAACTAAAATGTCTGAGTTATAGATGTGGGCCCCTCCAGCCCTCAGATGGGTCTAAATTCTTGAATTTCTACATAACAATGCTGAAATACGCCATAATACCTACCACAGGATTCCTCTGGGAGCATTTGCTCTATACATTTAGCAAAGTGCAAGGATTTAGATAAGAGGCTGGATGTAGGCTCCTGAGTTCATCAGCTGTCAACACCTTCTCTGGTCTTAATTCTATGCACAGAGGTAATGAATGAGAGTCTGTCAACACACTTGCCTGGGTCTTTGGTATCCACAATGTCCAAAATTCTTTAACACCATAGGACACACTTCCTATAAGACAGCTACTGTGCTAGGTTGGCCACTGAACTTTGGAGGGCATGATATATAAGAATTTTTTTTCTAATTCTTTATTTATATATTTTCTAATAAATCACACATCATATGATTTACAAGTAAAGAAATACATGGTTTGATAAATGGTAATTTTCACTAAGACAATTACTTCCTAATATAATAATTTATCTAAACCATTTCATATCAAGACAGCAATGAGAGGAATTTGCGGGAGTTGAGACCAAGGGAGATTATTACAACATCATTTCAATAAAGAGGTTTATGCATAGAACTTGCATTACTTATTATTTAAATGTTAGACATTGGGGATGAGGTTGTTAATTTCCGTTGTTCAAGGAAATTTTTTAATCGCTCAGGGATAAAAAAAATTAAAAGTTCATCTTGCTTTTTAATTAAACACTTACAAGGAAATCTCAAAGTAAAAGAAAAACCCAACGTAATAACTTCTTGGCGGAAAGCCAAAAAGGATTTCCGCCTTCCTTGTGTGGATACTGCTAGGTCGGGGAATACTTTAACTGTATTACCTAGGTAATTTACGGGGTACTTACTGAAATACCTTTTCATTATCAAATTAATATCATTTATTGATGAAAAGGTCACTAAAAGAGTACCTCTATCAATCACCTGTGTTAACGAATCCTCAAGAAAATTTGTTAAGTCACCCTGAAACATCTGATTAGATCCATTTAATATTGCATTTCTGGGTTTAGGTAGAAAGTAGCAATTTATAACTACTGGAGACTCTTCACTGACAAAGCCAAGGTTTTCATTAAGAAACTTTTTCAAGGGAACTAATGGTACTTCTCCAATTAACCTGGGGAAGTTTAAAAATCTTAAATTTCAATTCTCCTATTAATACTTTCCCTATCCTTAACCACTGCAAAATAAAGTTTCTGATTCTTTTTTTCATTAAACTCTAGTACTTTAATTCTATCAGTTGTATCTTTAATTTGATTTTGAGTTTGATAATATTCTTGTTGGTTCCCCGACCTTATTGTATCCACTTTAGTCTCCAAGCCTTTAATAGTATTCATCATTCCGGCCATCATCTCCTATAAAATGTTTAACGTTACCACCGCAGGATGGGTGAGTGGAACTGGTGGTATTTCGGTGGTCAGTTGACTTTCAAACCCTGTAGGGGAAAGTTTAACCTCCATCCCTCCTTTTGCTCCTACTGGAGTCAAACTTTCATTACCCTCAGCTACCTGTGGTCCCAGTCCATTACTGCGGGTTTGATATCCCGCTCCAGGGCTAGAAAAGATGGTATCTACAGAAGTTTCTCCAGCCTCCATCTCACCAAATCTCTGCGCAGGTAGAAGTCCAGTGTTGGGACTTAGGGAGGCCTCCTCTGCTGGCTCAGTCAGTCTTCCCTGACTGACTGGCACATCAGGTTCCTTGGTACCTGCCTTGTTTAATGCAGGTGAGATCATGAAGTGACTGATTTCTTGGTGTATAGGTAAAGGTAACGGTAGCAAGGGAAAGACCCTCACCTTCCCTTTCCTTTTTGGAGGCATTATTATACAACTAATCACCGGTACAGCAGAAATCTACGTTGTTTCAACTCTGAACTATACTAAACTAATACCAGTCCCGCAAAGATGGTCCGTAAGTAGGATCCGGTAAGAGATGAGAAGAGATGAAGAACAATACCTTTTGGAACCAGTTCGTCAAGTACAATGTCCCAGGTGCAATCCAGACGAAATCCAGGCTAAGCCTGTCATGTCGCGCGCCCCTTAGGTGGAGCACCAGCATCTGTTGCGTGCCGCACACGGCCTGATTTTGTAGGGCTTCTTGGTTCTGCCTCCGGGTCCGCTCCTTGACGTCACCGGGGCCTCAGCTGTGGGCTCTCCATCGGATCAGGCAGGAACCGCTCGCCCCGGACTCCCTCAGCGTGGTATAGCAGAGAAAGATGTCTCAAACCGGTTCCTTCTTCTTACGCTCTCCAAGAAATTTTAAATAAATAAATCTATGCAGACAAGCAAGGCCCTCATATCAGAAAAGACCAGAAAGGTGGCTACTCTGCTTGGAAAATAACCATTCTGCAAATCTGTCTCCCCAGGTGTGGCCACAGATATGATAAGGGCTGTAACAGCTACTACCAATTGCAACATACAAACTACTCTGCCTATTTTCAATGTACCTACATAAAGTAGGACAACATGACTAGTCTGAGCTGGACAGGCCAAGGGCCTTGCTGTGCCCTCACATTACAGCATGATGGGGGGAGGGGGGCTCAGTTCTTGTTTGTAACACTATAATGTTAACCTTGTCACTTGATGATGTTTTGGCCCTGGGGCCATGTTATGTTTGGTTTTATGCCTGTTTCAAGGCACACAATAAAAATTATAAATTAAAAAAAAAAGTGGAATATAACAGTCTAAATAAATAAATAAATATTTTCCAGTGATTACCTGTGACATGTTAGGCTAAGTTATTAGCATCTACCAGCTTTGCCTTGGATTCCATGAGGTGAACCTTTGATAGGTGACGTGCGTGCTTTTGTAATCATCACTAAATATACTATGACCTTTATATTTCCGAGGTAACTTTCTACTTCAAGTGAAGGCATGAGTATATCCTATTCCCAGTCCAGCTTTTAGAGAGACTTACCAGCATTCTATTTTAACCTCCCAAGCAGCTGATATAATGTAACAGCTAAAGGGCCAAAGCCCTCACCATCTGCACATGATAGTTGACTGATTGCTGAGCTAGGTGTAACAGGGGCCAGCTGTGCATGGGGGTGTGTAACCCATGCTAGCTTGCAATGGCTTGTGAGAAGTTTGGACTTACCATTATCTTTGACATGTGCTTGCCAAAACACTGTAAATGAAGGGCTGCTAGTTGAGCCGTCCGATGTAAGCACTACCCTAGCAGCAACCGAGGAAGTGCTGTCACCTGTGTCTTTGCAGGCCCATGTAATACCATGCATCCAATGTACATGTGGAGATCTTAAGTTGCACATGGATGTCAGATATGGAATTAGGCTGTAACAAGAGGATTCTGTGATTGATTACATTAAGTGTCAATTTGTAACTTCATGTTATGCCTTTAAGCAGCTGAGGTACTTATGATTCTAGAACACTTGGTTCCATGTCCTAGGCCCTACTGGAGTTCCAGCATATCTAGGCCACTATCTCATCAAAATGGGAGGGGTAAGACAGGGTCAAAGGCATAGCCAAGGCAAGCAAGAAGGCATCAGCTATAACAGGATCTAAACACTGTGTTCCCACTCCTACACAAAGGCTATGGCGAGACATTACTCTTATGGACTGGTAATCACCATGAAAAGATGAGACAAGCTAACTGTCATTGTTGTTAGGTTTATTTAGTGTGTATATATTGTCTACTACAGTCTCTTCAACCTATTGTTCCATTGTGAGTAGGTGGCCTAACTAAGCCTAAGTTGTTTCTGTGACACACTGACCCAGAGAGAGGACCTGTGAGTACAAAAAATCCAGAGGAGACCAGCTGTAAACATTCTGCTGGGCTTTCTTCCATTGAAGTGGAAGGAGTAAATGAGGACTAACAAGCAAAGTAGCAAGGTATGACGCTTTGCCGAAGTTAGCTACCAGTTCATGTGGTCTACATGGCTTCTGTGGGGGGACACAGAGGATCCTGGGGTAAATTGGGAAAGTCTACTGGGAGACCATGCCGTATACCAAGATTATAGAATATACTGCAGATCAGCACTATCTCATCGAATCTGAGTGGAGCTTACATTAAAGCTCTCCCTATTTTGTCCAAACAGCGAAATCTACTTATGAGAACTCCGAAAGTATGTTTGGTGACACAGTGGGTACAACATAATGCCTCGTTGTACCTCATCTCAGCTGGCATGTTTGAAATAGTGACTGATTTGAGAAGCCAGGTCCTGCAACCATATCCCAAATCTCCAGTGGGAAACAAAGAATGGCTGCATTATTCACATCACTCTGACTTTGTGATCTTGCTGCCAACACACAGCATGCTATCAGTCATTAGAAGATAGGCTCTAAATTGACATGAGCCTTAAAAGGCTATCAGCAAGCCCTAAATCCATGCCACCTTTTACTGTGACACGATATGAATGCTCTATTGCTTGATTATGCTGTATTAGATCTTCCTGAATGGGAAACAGCTTGTGGGGGTTCATACATAATGGGGCCGAAGCAATACAGTGAGCTCAGCCGAGCGCATTGTATAACCCGCAGTCAGACGTGGGTTAAATAGGCACTAATCCACCCCCTAATGCAATAGGGGGATTAGCGCCTATTTAACGCGCATCTGACGCGAAGTGAATGAGATAGCATTCATCACATGCAAATGCACGTGAATGATGCTATTACTCATTCACTCCAAATGCAAAAAAATAAATGCAACCCTAGCGCCTCCTTGCTAGCGCGACCCCCTAATTTGTTTATTGCATGGCGCCCCCCCTGTTCCCTCCGAGGGAGGGAACGGGGAAAGCCATCGGGGCTCCCATAGGGCTAAGCGCGTGCAAGGTGCACAAGTGTGCACCCCCTTGTGCGCCGACCACGGATTTTATAACATGGGCGCGGCTGCGTGCGCATGTTATAAAATTGGGCGTAGATTTCTGCGTGCCAGGTTGCGCGCACAAATCTACGCCCACGCATAGGTTAGAAAACCTGGCCCTCAGTGTATAGGAATCATGCATAGCTCCTGCGTACCTGGTGACCATGGTTAGGATGCACATTCGAGTGTCACAGACCACTTGCACATTGAGGAAGTGGAAGAACTTTCTGTTGTGGTAGATCTCCACCCTGCCACAGTGTGGGATGATGGCTATAGGAGTAGAGCCAATTGTTCCTAGAACATTTGGAAAGTTGGCAATGGCATAAAACCCTCTCTTCAATCCATCAAGCCCTGCCTTTTACGAGGGAATGCCAGGCACATGCAGCTGCTATGACCTGGCCCAGACGGAAGGAAAAAGAGATTTGGGACATTCCTCTGATGACCCTGTCATTTGGAAAGAGCCAGATGCCATGAAATGCAGGGTGCACAAGAGTTTGGTGAGGCCGCGTATAGTGTAGGACCTTTCTATGACCGGATCCAGATCCCCTCTGAGTTCGTCATCTAATTCCATGATAGCCTGAGAGCTGAGGCGATACCTGCTAACCACATGTTCCTTTGACATGCAGAGCAATGTTGTTTGTGGATGAAATATGAGCCCCCTGTATTGCTGCTGTGCTCCTGTCTGGCCAGCGATGTCGTGGGCCAGGACGCTGACCAGCAGGCACAGTAGCTTTGGCTCTGGTGCTGGCACTTCCCTAGGAGGGGTTTGAAGTTCCCTTGCCTATTGTTATTCTTCTTGTTGATGTCATTGCTGCTGAGCAACCCAAAGCAGCCAGAATCCCGCTACAAGTAAACTTCCCCCTAACATTGTAGCTTTAGGAAGAAAAGGTATTTTTATTGGTCCAGGAGGCCTTGGTAGGTGTGTCTGATAGAAGGCCTCATTTTAGCATGCGTGATAATAGCCGCAGTAATAGCTGTGATCTGTGCTAACAGCTGCTGTGATGCGCTAACATTTTTTTTTTTTGCCCTCTACTGCCAAAAAAAGGGGTTTTTATTTTCCATGTTAAAATCTATGTTATTGACCGTGCATGTATGTTATAAAATCGGCGCGTCCATGTGCTTGTGCCAGGTAGTGCACGCGCTCGTTTTAAAATCTACCATAAAATGTACAAAGCCTGCTGCCAGCTCCCAACCCCTGCTCTTAAAGTACAAATTTTGGTCACCGAGGATAAACCTCCCATCCCCATCCTGACCACTCTCTGGACCCCTACAGCACTAACCATTGAAGCTCTGGTGTTCTAGTTGTGGCCTGTAACTCCCTCTAGGATCCAGACCCAGTGGCAGCTATTGTTCAAAATGACACTGGCCACTCCTACCACATGGTAGGACAAAGTCTGGGTCCAGCGCCTCTGGGAAAAATACCATGGCAGAGTGAATGAGCCCTGCCATGGTAAGCCCTCTGGTGACTGTTCCTGAATGTGACTTTCCTTAGGTTAAGAACATGCCATACTGGGTCAAGCCCAGCATCATGTCTCCAACAGTAGCCAATCCAAGCCATAAGAACCTGGAAAGTACCCAAAAACTAAGTCTATCCCATGTTACTATTGCTAGTAATAGCAGTGGCTATTTTCTAAGTCAACTTAATTAATAGCAAATAATGGTCTTCTCCTCCAAGAACTTATCCAATCCTTTTTTAAACCCAGCTACACTAACTGCACTAACCAGATCCCCTGGCAACAAATTCCAGAGTTTAATTGTGCGTTGAGTGAAAAAGAACTTTCTCCGATTAGTTTTAAATGTGCCACATGCTAACTTCATGGAGTACCCCCTAGTCTTTCTGTTATCTGAAAGAGTAAATAACTGATTCACATTTACCCATTCTAGACCTCTCATTTATTTATTTATTTATTTATTTATTTATTTATTTTTGTTGATTTTTTTATATACCGACATTCGTCGGAACATCATGCCCGTTTACATTATAACAAGTTAACAATAGAGTGAAATACGATAAACAGGGAAGGGGAAGGGGGAGCAGCAATGAAGGAGGAGAGAGGACAGCAGTAGGAAGGATAGAGAAAGAGAGATTTAATAGGAACATTCGAAATATAAATTAACAATAAACAATATATGTACAGGTGGATATTTGAGAAAAAAATATATAAATTAACAATAAACAATATGGGGCGGATTTTCAGAGCCCTGCTCGCCTAAATCCGCCCAAAACCGGGCGGATTTAGGCGAGCAGGGCCCTGCGCGCTGGTGAGCCTATTTTACATAGGCCTACCGGCGCGCGCAGAGCCCCGGGACTCGCGTAAGTCCCGGGGTTCTCCGAGGGGGGCGTGTCAGGGGCGGGCCCGGTCGTCGCAGCATTTCGGGGGCGTGTCGGCAGCGTTTTGGGGGCAGGTACGGGGGCGTGGCTACGGCCCGGGGCGGTCCGGGGGCGTGGTCGCGCCCTCCGTACCCGCCCCCAGGTCGCGGCCCGGCGCGCAGGGATTTACTTCTCCCTCCGGGAGGCGTAAATCCCCGGAGAAAGGTAAGGGGGAGGGTGTAGACAGGGCCGGGCGGGTGGGTTAGATAGAGGAAGGGAGGGGAAGATGAGGAGCGGCCTTGGAGGGAACGGGGGTAGGCAGCGCGGCTCGGCGCGCGCCGGCTATACAGAATTCATAGCCTTGCGCGCGCCGATCCAGGATTTTAGTAGATACGCGCGGCTCCGCGCGTATCTACTAAAATCCAGCGTACTTTTGCTGGCGCCTGATGCGCCAGCAAAAGTACGCCTATTCGCGTTTTTTGAAAATCTACCCCTATATGTACAGGTGGGCTGGTAGGTACCAGACCATTGATGTCAGCTAAAAGGATAGAAGTGGGGGAGGGAGGGACAGGGAAGGATAAGCTAAGGGTGGAGGAGGGGAACTAATAACAGTATTTGGTAGTCTTTGCTAGGGGGAAGAAAGAGGGAGAAAGAGGAGAGGCAGATAGGAAGAGAGGATGGTGAGGGGGCTAAGGGGTTAGAGTGTAAGCTAAGTTTGGTCAACATCTGGATATGCTAATGTAAAGAGCCAGGTTTTGAGCCCTTTTTTGAATTTAGAAAGGTTAGGTTCTAGGCAAAGGGCCGTGGGCAGGGTGTTCCATAGGGAAGGGCTGGCCATGGAGAAGGCCCTTTCTCTGGTTGAGGTGTGGTGGGCAGTTTTTAGGGAGGGGGTGTATAGAGTTCCAGCAATGTTGGATCTGGAGGAGCGGGTTGATGATCGGAAAAGTGGTGCATTCTCGAGCCATAATTTGCATTATGGTGCATTCTCGAGCCATAAGTGGTGCATTCTCGAGCCATAATTTAAAACAATGAAAAGGTGTAAACATAAGAACAGAAGAAATTGCCATGCTGGGTCAGACCAAGGGTCCATCAAGCCCAGCATCCTGTTTCCAACAGAGGCCAAAACCAGGCCACAAGAACCTGGCAATTACCCAAACACTAAGAAGATCCCATGCTACTGATGCAATTAATAGCAGTGGCTATTCCCTAAGTAAACTTGATTAATAGCAGTTAATGGACTTCTCCTCCAAGAACTTATCCAAACCTTTTTTGAACCCAGCTACACTAACTGCACTAACCACATCCTCTGGCAACAAATTCCAGAGCTTAATTGTGCGTTGAGTGAAAAATAAATAAATTTACCCCGCTAGTTTTTTTCTGATACATCCTCATGTTTCAGTAATTTGATTCATTTCCTCTGAATGATCAACTTCAAAGAATTATTCCATTGTAGGTATCCCTCCAACATCTCTTCAGTAAAATCTAAAGCAAAGAATTTAGTTTTTCTGCTATAGCATTTTCTTCTCTGAGTACCCCTTTCACATCCTGGCCATCTAGTGGTCCAAATAAATGTCTCAGTCTTCTTGTTTATGATGTACATGTTAAGGTTTTTATTATTAGTTCTTGCTTCTGTGGCAAACTTTATCTCAGATTCTTTCTTGTCCTGCCTTAACAGTATGTTTCCTTTCCTTCTCAAGTCTATTAAATTTAATTTATCATCTATCTTATCTTGTAAAACCCAATCTTGTATAAAACATTTTATACATAGTATAATGCAAACAAATTACTCAATGCAAAATATTTAAACATACAAAAATAAAATTACAACTGAATTATGAATAATTTAAAAAATAAATACCTAATTAATAACTAATTGATATACTTGGTGCCCTAAATTCATAATAAAAAGCATAATATAATATAATTAGAATAGGAGCAGATGGCATCTTATCCTAATCAGGAAAAATTTGAGAAAAACAGCAGGTCTTAACTTGTTTCTTGAAGTCTGACAACTTAGTCACAAAATGTAATTCTGGCGCAAAATAAAAGAAAGCCTTGTTCCGAGCAGTTTCTTATTTGGCTTCACCAACAGATGGAAGTCTAGGAAGGCTCTCTTAGGTAGTTCTAAAAGCCCTTCTAGGCATGAAGTACTCAATCCCCAAGCCAAGAAAAAAAAGTGCTAAATTGTTAAACTTCTTAAAAAGAAAAAACAACAGTTTGAATTTGAATCTCTAATGACCAAGCCACCAATCCAATTGTTTTAGAAAAGTGGTAACAAAAGTCCCCCATCTGGCACCTGATAGCAGATGTACAGAAGAATTTTATATTAGAAGAAGCTTATTTTAAAGGGTATTTAAAGGTAATTTTAAAAAGTATTTCCTCAGGTAAATGGAGCTTTACTCGAAGAAATGGCCTGTTATAAAATTGCCATTGAATTGTCAATAGGTTTTACATGCATAAATGTACTTAGGGAGGATAACTTTCAAACAACTGCATGCAACAGCATATACGCGTGCATGTGGTAGTGCATAGGATTACTAAAGTATTTTATAATGCACTCATATGATATGCACTCGTTTTATAAGATATGCATATTTCTACCTGGAATCATATGTGTATATGTAGGCATATACGTGATGCATGCAATGCATTGAAACAACTTATGTCAATACATTAAGGGGCAGATTTTCAAACATTCCCTTGCGCGCGCTGAGCCTATTTTGCATAGGCTAGGTGACGCGTGCAAGCCCTGGAATGCGCGTATGTCCCGGGGCTTTGAAAAAGGGGCAGGGCGCTGGTCCGGGGGTGGTTTGGGGGTGGGACTGAGGTCTCTGGCACAGAGGCAGGCATAACTATGGAAAACAAGGTAGGGGGGATTTAGATAGGGCTGGGGGGTGGGTTAGATAGGGGAAGGTGGGGGGGAGCAGAAGGAAAGTTCCCTCCGAGGCCGCTCCGATTTCGGCGCGGCCTCGGAGGGAATGGGGAAAGCCATCGGGGTTCCCCTAGGGCACCCCCTTGCGTGCGCTGACCCTGAATTTTATAACATGCACGTGGCAGCGCGCGCATGTTATAAAATTGGGTGTACATTTGTGCATGCCGGATTGCACGCACAAATGTACCCCACATGTGCTTCTTTAAAAGTCTTCCCCTATACATGTATAATTACCCACCAATTAAAAAAATATAATCATATACTTGTAAAATTAAAATAGGACTTACCTGCATAAGAGCCGATTTATGCACATAAGGCCAAATTTTCAAAGGCCTATGCACATAAAACCTGGGCCTTATGTGTGCAGCACGCATTTTATAATGGGCCCGGACACATGCATAAACCTCAGTATGCGCACAAGCACTGGGCCCTGAAAACAGGGTGGGCTGGTGGTGTGGTCTGATTGGGGCAGGGCGGGACAGAGGCCAGCCAGGACAGCGGCCATTAGGAAGAGGGAGGAAGTGTAGAGGGGGGTAGGAAAGTTCCCTCCCAGTCCGCTCCTTAATTGGAGCAGACTGGGAGGGAACTGGGGAAGGCCCGATTGTTTTGCCATGCGTATTTTCCGAAAATGTGCCTCTCCTGCACGCGCTACTCGCACATGCGCACATGGATTTTAAAATCCGTCATGCATGTGTGTGCAGCCATCTGATATTTTGACATGCCAGCTCGCACATTTTATAAAATCGGCATGTCCATGTGTACGCACCGTGAACCATGTGCACATGGACGTGCGCGCTGCTTTGAAAATCTACCCCAGTTTGGTGTATTTTATTACTTGCTCACATTAAAATTACCTGTTTTACCAATTTGTCCATCAGATTCCCCAGTCCTTCTCCTATTCATCAAGACCCTCTAGTTTCTTCAGCTGGAACTCTCTCCAGTTCACCCAGACTTCCCACTCTATCAGTATTACACAATAAACATGATTAATATCACTTACGCCAGATAATTAGTAGGTGTAAAAATACTTAAGTTGGAAAATGTACACATGTAAATGTATTTTAAAATTGCAACTTATGCACTTAACTGTTGGCCTCACCCGAGAATGCCCCTAGACTGCTCCTTTTTTACCTGCATGTACGTGCGTGAAAGTGAAAATACATGCATTTTGGACTTTTATAAAATATGGAATATGCTAGGATAGGCTACTTATATGCATAAAGGTGAATTTTAAAAGCCCAGTGTGTGCCAAAGTCAGGAGATACGTGCACAAGTTGAGCCAGCGCGCGCTGAGCGGATTTTAAAAGTGCTGTGCGCAAAAATGAAAAGTTCAAAAAAAGAGGTAGGCTGTGTTCTGGGCAGGGCATGGGCATTCCTGGATTTTAACTTGAAATTAGCTTGAAAATACATATGCACACAGACGTGCTGAAGTCCCCTGCCACATAACTTTACTTCTGCTATGGATGACATGAAAGTTGTAAAATAAAATATTCTAGGTAGATCAGCAGGGTTTTAAAGGTTAGGGCTAAAGGAAGAAGGGAGGATAATAAACTAGGAGGGGGTTTGAAAATATTATGACTTACCTGGGCAAACTGGGAACAAACTGGGGAAACTGGTAATGGCATCTGCACACGCTTTTTAAAATCGCCCCCACTTACGCAGTAGAAGTGTCATTTGTGCACATAAGTATGTGTCCACTTAAAATTGCACGCACAGATGTATGTAAGGCTATTTTTTGAAACTTTTTCTTTATTGAATTTATAAATGTAAAAAAGGAATACACCATACTGTTATTGTTTCTAAGGTTTTGGGTGGACCCTTGGACACTGTGGCAGCTGACCACGCCCACAGGGGGAAGTCCCATGAGGGGCCTCAGGTCAGGCTCAGCTTTGGGACACACAACACAGAGTTATATCTTTTATTAGACAGAGTTGAGAAGCCACCAGAAGTGGCAGTAGTGAGTAGAGATGAAGCCGGGCTGGGCTAGGGTTCCTCAGGATTCTGGAACAGCGATTCCCTCTATGGCTATGTGGAGAAAACTGAGATAGTGAGTACAGTGGAGCATACACAAAATTCTGGTATAGAGCCTCGTTGGTAAAGTTACTCACACAGCAGTTTCTCCCGGAAGGTGACACAGAAGCTGGAATAGAGGCAGACACTCGAGGAGCGAGTACCTGGTTCCAGAGAACAGCTCTGAGGAAATAAAGTTGGTAACTCACTGATGATGTAGATCTGCGCCGATCGCCTTTGCCTTCACTATGTCACAGGGGCCGACCTTCGGTATCTGTGACATAGTGAGGGCAAAGGCGATCGGTGCCATTTTGAGTACTGGCATCGGACGGCCGGCGTGCAGGAGGTTGCTCCCGGACCCCCGCTGGACTTTTGGCAAGTCTTGTGGGGGTCAGGAGGCCCCACCAAGCTGGCCAAAAGTCTCTGAGGGTCCAACGGGGGTCCTGGGGCGACCTCCTGCACTCCGGCCGTCCGATGCCAGTACTCAAAATGGCGCCGATAGCCTTTGCCATACAATGTCACAGGGGCTACCGGAGCCATTAGTCAGCCCCTGTCACATGGTAGGAGCACAAGATGGCACCGATGGCCATGTGACAGGGGCTGACCAATGGCACCGGTAGCCCCTGTGACAAAGGCTATCGTCGCCATGATGAAACTGGCACCGAGGGTGTGAGTGCAGGGGATGGCTACAAATGCACACCTAGGCTATTTTATTACATGTGCATATATGTGCATGCATGTTATAAAATTGCCATGCATTTGGGTGCACATTGACATGTGTATATGTGTACCTGCACACCTGTTTAAAAGTTACCTTTCATATGACAAATAATATATGAATGAAAGTCATTCTTTACCCATTGGGGAAGATTTTCAAAGACCTACGCGCACTGGGCCTATTTTCAAAAGGCCCGGAGGCATGCATAAAGCCCCAGGATGCGTGTAAGTCCCGGGGCTTGAAAAAGGGGCAGGGTGTGGGTGGAGCATGGGCGGGTTCAGCTGCTCATGGCACAGTGGCCATTTCCGGCTGTGTCCGAGATTGTGTGTCGGAAATCGGCCGGCAGGTGCAAAAGGTAAAATAAAGATCGGGGGGTGGGGGGGGGGGGAAGGTTAGTGGAAGGAATGGGAAGGTCAGGCTACGGAGAAGGGAACGGAGGAAGCCAGCGTGGCTCGACACATGCAAGGTGCACAATTGTGCACCCCCTTGCGTATATGTGCGCACGCCGCGTACCACACGCACATATAGGCCTTGCGCACTTCTTTTAAAATCTACCCCCTTATGTGTTTATACCTTAGAGAAGAGCAATATGGATTCTACTTTCAATTCATATGAGTTCAAATGCATGATAGGGATGTGCAGAGGGACGCCATACGTTCCATTCATGATTCGGATTCGTCGGGGAGCAGATACGTTGCATTCGGCCGTATGGCGCCCCGATGCGTTAATACGGTGATTTCTATTCGTGTCCCAGCTAAAACTCAAATTAACTACAACCCCCCACCCTCCTGACCCCCCCCAAGATGTACCAAAACTCCCTGGTGGTCCAGCGGGGAGTCTGGGAGCCATTCCCTGCACTCACACCCTCGGTGCCGGTTTCATTAAGGCGCCGATAGCCTTTGTCACAGGGGCTACCGGTGCCATTGGTCAGCCCCTGTCACATGGCCATCGGTGACATCTTATCCTCCTACCATGTGACAGGGGCTGACCAATGGCACTGGTAGCCCCAGCGACATTGTATGGGCAAAGGCTATCGGCACCATTTTGAGTACTGGCATCGGACGGCCGGAGTGCAGGAGGTTGCTCCAGGACCCCCGTTGGACCCACAGGGATTTTTGGCCAGTTTGGGGGGGGCCTCCTGACCCCCACAAGACTTGCCAAACGTCCAGCGGGGGTCCGGGAGCGACCTCCTGCACGCCGGCCGTCTGATGCCAGTACTCAAAATGGCACCGATCGCCTTTGCCCTCACTATGTCACAGGTACTGACGGTTGGCCTCTGTGACATAGTGAGGGCAAAGGCGATCTGCTGCCAGTATTCAAAATGGCGTCGATCGCCTTTGCCCTCACTATGTCACAGGGGCCGACCATCGGTACCTGTGACATAGTGAGGGAAAAGGCGATCGGCGCCATTTTGAGTACTGGCATCGGACGGCCGGCGTGCAGGAGGTCGCTCCCGGACCCCCACTGGACTTTTGGCAAGTCTTGTGGGGGTCAGGAGGCCCCCCCAAGCTGGCCAAAAGTCCCTGGGGGTCCAACGGGGGTCCCGGAGCAACCTCCTGCACTCCGGCCATCCGATGCCAGTGCTCAAAATGGCGCCGATAGCCTTTGCCCGTACTATGTCACAGGGGCTACCGGTGCCATTGGTCAGCCCCTGTCACATGGTAGGAGCACAAGATGGTGCCAATGGCCATGTGACAGGGGCTGACCAATGGCACCAGTAGCCCCTGTGACAAAGGCTATCGGCGCCATGATGAAAACGGCACCGAGGGTGTGAGTGCAGAGGATGATTCCCGGACCCCCCGCTGGACCACCAGGGAGTTTTGGTAAGTCTTGGGGGGGGGGGGGGTCAGGAGGGTGGGGGGTTTGTTTAACTTTTTATTTAGGTGGCCGTATAATTCGGCGAAGATTAGTGTATTCGTGGGGAATCGCGATACGTTTCGCTTCCCCACGAATACTACGAATAGTGCAATATACGTTGCGGATCGCTAATACGGCGAAAACGAATGCACACCCCTAATGCATGACTCATTTTATAATGTTTATTTGTAAGAAATGGTTTTACATGTTTCATCACAGTATTAATGTTAAAGTATTGTATAACTGCAGCATGGGTCAGCATGTTGGATTAGAAAAACATCACATTAATGTGGATTTATGGCATTGCTTGTCTTCCAGACTTTGATAAAAGTAATATAATAAATGTATATGCACAGATTGTAATTATTAACTTGAATTGCGCATCAAATACAAGCTTAAAATTTCACAGTAATCATTCATAAGTAGAACTACAGTCCTCAGAAGACTGTGATAGTCATGTTTGGATCAAAGATGCCCTTTAAAACACTTATATTTGCAATAGCATTGCAAAGATTACTTTTTTTTTACAACTGCTATCAAGACAAATGCTTGCTTAGGGTGCATCATATCTGAAAAAATATTGATGAATCATTTGACATTTATTGGATATTTAACTTCCTAAGTCACAGAGGCAAAACAGCATGTAATAAGCCAGCATGCGCCTTATGTTTTGCATATTTACAAAGTGCATTAGCAATTCTGTGCTTTTGTGTATATAGTTTTTGCATTTTTAGGGTCAAAAGAGTAATAGTGTTTTCAGCTGGGATTTACACATGTTATAGATAAGGTCATTAGTGCATCACCATTTATGACTGTGGTTAAGATATTTTTATTTGCATAAATATTTACATATTTTTGAAGTTTGTACATTGCAAATCTCGAAACCAGAATGCTTTTCCATTATGAAAGCAAAATGTGATTTTGCATAGATTGCTGGAGAAAGAAATTGTGGACTGTATGTTTCAAAAACTGATGTATTTGATGCACATATTATAGAGATCATCACAAAGTCTTTTTTAACTGTAATTCTACAGGGATAATATATATGAGTATGTATTAAGTACAAGTCACTCAAATTCTTATTTTAGTTTAGCTGCAAATTTCACTAAGTTTCGGGATCTGATGGCACTTGATAATAAACTGTGAATATGCAGTAATGAGAGAATACGTTTTCACGGATTTTATTTTGTGACTTTGCTGCTGCTGTATAAACATTTCATTCTGACAATGAGAAGATAAAGTTTATGGAGCAAGTAAAAGTAGAAGAATGGGATCTGCAAAGATTGAGAAGAAATTATTTAATATGTTATTTTAAAATCTATGGATATGTAGTATTTTCATTTGGGTCATTACACATACTCCTATATCAACAGGAATATTTTTAATACTTGTGGCACAATGTTATTTTTATAAACTATGTTAATATAATTGTATTGTGTATTTTTCTTTTAAACATATTCATACATAGGCAGTCTTAGTTCATATTAGATAAATGTGTTATTGTAAATAATGAAATCCTTATAGATGAAATGTATTTATTTTGCATTTATCATGCTATTAAATTTCAATTTTCAGATATGGCTGTCAACATTTTGTGTTAAAGCAGATTTAAATATGGTAAATCAGTATTAAAACATGAAAACCATGATCTAGCATATGAACTACAATGTTACTTTTTCCAATGTTTATTTGTACAGGAGCAACAGATGAAAATGTGTTCTGAAGTGGGTTTTTTTATGATTATGTTTTCTTTGAGGCACACAAGAAGAGAACAAAATTACAATGATACGTACAGCGCAGGGAATATTGAACAAACTTTATATATGAGAAATTAATAGTTCTTTCTGATTTTTTAAGAATATATCAATCCATAAATGTCGAATCCACATTGCAGTCTGACAGTTCTTAAGTATGTTAATACATACATTTATTGATGCAATTAGTTCTAGTCTAGTCCCAGTAAGCATCCCACACCTTATCATATTCTTCCAACCTTCCCTTCTATAAATAAGTTATCCTGTCTAGCACTACTATCTCAGCCACTATAGTATACCAGAATTCAAGCTGAGATATTACCTTCAAAAATATGCAATAGTTAGCTGACCTGCATATAGAAAATGGGACATTAGAAGTTTAATTCTTTTCAAAACATCTTGTGTATTCAATTTATCCAATAAACACATCTATGGATTCACATCTAGGGGTACACCAGTGACTGTTTTTATAATTTTATGAATTTTATTCCAAAATTCACTGTCTCTTTACAACTCCACCACATATGAATGCGTACTTCCAGTATGTCCTTCTATAGTGAATTTTGTCTGTAATGGATGACTTGATTAGACACAAGGGATGTGCATTCATTTGAAATGAATGGGTAAAACACAACAAATGAGTGCATATTCATATCATTCATGGACCCTTGAATTGAATGGAGGGGCCCCACAAATGTAACAAAAAAATGTTTCATTGGTTTGTTTCTCATTCAAGCCTATATGGCTGTGCTCTGTGTAATTAAACAGAAGGTGGTAAATATTGCAACAAAGTCTTGGCTGTGTGACCTCACAGGCTTGTCAGAGATGAGTCAGAACAAGTTGGCAATTAAACTACAGCAAGGAAAAATCACAGTGCAGCATGTTTTTAATAATTATTGCTGCTAGATGACTGTACTGATGCTGACCCACTCCTACTGTTAAATCTAAGCATGTGCAAGAAACAATCTGTAGGTGCTCTCTAGCTGTTGACAGAGAAAGACATGCTTAAAGAAGCTCTTACAGAGTTTTAAAAAATGCTTAAAAACTTTTGGATTTGACACTGTTAAAGAACTTCTTCTGATCTCTCTGATACAGTGGTCTCACTGTAATAGAAATTCAGATGCTATGCACAGCTGTTGATTTTCATTTTTCTTTTCAGTGGGAGAGGGTCAGTGCTAGTGATTTTTTTTTTGCTCTAGACAGTGAGGTGAGCACAGCACACTGATAGACTGAAGATGAGGGCTTTCATGGTATCAGTTGCTTTACGCACAGGGGAGTAACTTTTAAGCATCTATGCAGGTGCACATGTACGCGCATGCTGGTTCGTGCCGAAGAACGTGGCCATTTTATAACATATGCACGTATGAAATAAAATAGGCTGAACAGACATGCATATGTGCACAGTTCTATATGGATGCATGCATGTGCGCACAAATTTTGCCTCTACCGCGTAAGGGGAGGGATTTTATAAGGGACGTATGTCAACACAATTAAGTTTCCCCAGTTTATTCCCAGTTCTCCCAGGTAATGAATAGGACTTCCTAACAGCCCCCAGTTAAATAGCCTCCCTTTTACCCTGTTAGCAACAAGTAGGGATGTGAATCGTTTTTTGACGATTTAAAAAAATCGTCAGATATTTTTTAAATCGACAAAAATCATTAAGAGTCGCGATACAATAGAAATTCCCCTGATTTATCGTGAAAAATTGTAAATCGTGGGAGGGGGAGGGCGGGAAACCGGCACACCAAAACAACCCCTAAACACACCCCGACCCTATAAAACTAATCCTTTACCTTCCCCCACCCTCCCGAACCACCCCAAAACTTTTTACGAGTACCTGGTGGTACAGTGGGGGCGCGGGGACCGATATTCCGCTCTCGGGCCATCGGCACCATTTTGGCTGCCACTCAAAAATGGCGGTGATGGCCCAATAAAAAAACAAACCACCCAACCCTTTAAAAATGACCCCTCAGCTTCCCCCACCCTCCCGAGCCCCCCAAAACATTTTAAAATTACCTAGTGGTCTAGTGGTGGTCCCGGGAGCGATCTCCCGTTCTCGGGCCGTCGGCTGCCACGCATAAAGATGGCGCTGATGGCCCTTTGCCCTTACCATGTGACAGGGTATCCGTGCCATTCGCCAGCCCCTGTCACATGGTAGAAGCACTGGCTGGCCGGCGCCATCTTTAAAGATGGCCGCCACCATCGTAAAGATGGGCGCCGCCATTTTTAAAGATGGCCGCCACCATTATAAAGATGGCTGCCACCATCCGCTCTCGGGCAATCGGCGCCATTTTGGCTGCCACTCAAAAATGGCACCAATGGCCCGATAAAAAAAAAAACCCACCCAACCCTTTAAAAATGACCCCTTAGCTTCCCCTACCCTCCCGAGCCCCTCAAAACATTTTAAAATTACCTGGTGGTCTAGTGGTCGTCCCGGGAGTGATCTCCCATTCTCGGGCCGTCGGCTGCCACTCATAAAGATGGCGCTGATGGCCCTTTGCCTTTACCATGTAACAGGGTATCCGTGCCTTTGGCCGGCCCCTGTCACATGGTAGGAACACTGGCTGGCCGGCGCCATCTTTAAAGATGGCCGCCGCCATTGTAATGATGGTCACCGCCATCTTTAAAGATGGCCGCCACCATTGTAAAGATGGCTGCCACCATCCGCTCTCGGGCCATCGGCGCCATTTTGGCTGCCACTCAAAAATGGTTGGGTGGGGGGTTTTTTATCGGGCCATCGGCACCATTTTTGAGTGGCAGCCAAAATGGCGCCGATGGCCTGAGAGTGGGAGATTGGTCCCCGCGCTCTCCCTAATCTGGTGCCTGCCACAGAGAAACTTCTGCCTGCCAAGACCTTCAACTATACAGCTGTTTTCCTCAGTGAGTACTGACCCTTTCAGTCTGTCTCACCTTCAGCTTCAGCACTCTGAGTGTACATCCGGGACCTGTCCCTGCTAAGCCACGCAGCCTATCATCTACTCGAGTGTGAGACTGCTCTCCTATGCTGAGGACCCCTGGACTACTTCTTTGGGTTATCTTCACTGCTGCCCACTCTCCAGGCAGTATCATCAAGCTGTACAATAAATACAACTTCTCTGTGTCTACGTGTATAGAGTCTAGCCTAGTACTGCGGTTCCTCACGGGCTCCTCCCCGTGGGAGTGGCCATCACCGCAGTACCCAAGAATCCACTCCAACACCTCATAACCATAACAAGGCCATAGTTCCCTCTAAGATGAGTGTGTGAGCAATCACTCATACATTTCAGAGCAGGTTTTACAAGGTTTGTCACATAAACTTTTCTTTGTGCTATAGAGAAATATGCAATGCTAATACTGGAACTGAAAAATTGTTGGTTTAAAAAAATGTTGCTCACATAACCACTCATTCATTTCAGAACATCACTCATAGGTTTTACATAGTCATTCACATTCATTTTTCTTTGTGCTATTTATAAAACCTCCAAGTCCTGCAGTACAGTGTCAAATGTCAAAGAAACCTGCTTTTTCTGAAAAAAGCAGGTTTCTGAAAAAAGTTTTTGTCTCCTCTCTTTACTGTAATAGCTCCTTTTAATTTGGCCCACTGTTGTTCCACCTCACCCATTTTCTCCCAGTCTTCCAGTTCTTTCTCCAAGTGCATCCCCATTTTGACAAAGTCCGTATTTGTGAATTTCAAAACTTGGGTCTTTGTGTGACTTCTCTGTATCCCATTTGCAATATTGAACCATACCGTCTGATGATAACTAGTTCTCAGGTGAACTACCTCAACATCAGAGACATTATCCCCATTAATGAGTACTAGATCAAGGATCACACCCTCCCTTGTGGGTTCCAATAACATTTGAGCAGATCTCCTTGAAGGGCATCCACTATCTCTGTATGTAGAAGGAATGCTCCAATCTACATCTGACAGATGAAAATTTCCAAAGAGCAACACTTCTTCCTTTTTTCCTACCTTTTTGATGTTCTTGATCAGGTCTCTCTCCAGTTCATCCATTTGGGTTGGAGGCCCATAGATCACACCAGTAAAAATTGAAGCACTATTTTCTCTTTTTAGGACGGTCCATAATGCTTCTTCTTTACCCCATCTCCTTTGCAATTCAGTTGCTTGTATATTGTTTTTAAAATAAAGAGCTACTTCTCTTTTTCTGTCTTCTCCATCCTTTCTTAACAAGTTGAAGCCTGGGATGGCCGCAAACCAATCATGAGACTCAGTGAACCATGTCTCCGTAACAGCAACAATGTCCACTTCCGCCTGTACCATTAGGGCCTATAGGTCTGGGATTTTATTGCTCAAACTACGAACATTTGTGGTCATAGCCTTCTAGCTGCTCTTCCTAGTCACCTTTTCTGTTTTTTGGAACTGATTGATTTTGTTACTTTCTCTTCCTACTTCCTGTATCGCTTGGGGGTGACATTTCAAGTTCACTGGCCACCTACTGCCACTCCCACTTCATAGTTTAAATACCTGATAATGTATGATCTGAATTTTTCACTTAGCATTCTCCTTCCTGCCATAGACAAATGTAGGTCATCCTTATCATCTAATCTTGTATTGCTCTATACACGGCCTCAGCCTCCAATGTATCTAAAACCATTTTCCTTACACCAAGTTTTGAAACAGACAATGAAATTATCTATATGGCATAACCTTTCCTTTCCCTTTCCAAGAGGAGGTAGTATTTTTGAAAAGGCAATAGCCTTTGGCATGTGTCTAATCTTCTTCCCTAGAATTTGGAAATCTTCCTGTTCCTTGTGGACACTGTTTATAAATGAGGTCATTTGTTCCCAAATCAATGATAACATTGATATCAATGTTCTTACATTCTTCTATAATTGCATTGACCACCTGGTTTGCATTTCTATTAGTTGAGCATCCTGGAATGTATTTAACCATTGTGTCCTCATCAAATTGAGTTCCCAACTTGGTTCCTTTGATGACAGAGTCTCCCAGAAGAAGCAGGTTTCTTTGACATTTGACCATGTTGAGGGGTTTCTAGATATATTGGGTGACTACTTCCCTTCCTGAAATTGCTTTATACTATTGCTGTATCTTCTTCATTTTCCAAAGCAGAAAAGCATTATGTAAAAGTAACAGTTGAGAGAGTGGGTGTCTCTTCATCACAGGTCTTATTCTGCCAAAGCCAACTGTAATACACTTATTCCTGGGATTCTGAATCTTGGATGTCTGGCTTCTCTGTGGGAGTGAGGGTGGGTATTCAGGATGCTGTCCACTTGGGGAAATTGGATATCTTATAGTCACATGTCTTGTTCTACCAGATCCCACAGTAAACCATTTATTCTTGGGATTCTGAATCTTCTCTGGACGATGAGGGCAATATTATGATTGTATCAATATAGTGCAGGTTTTCTGAAATCTGAACAATTCCTCTTTTAAATGCATCTCCTGCTTTTTAATTGCAGAAAACTGAAAGAAAATTGGAAAACCCTTAAGTCTACAAACAGCTCCTGCAGATACCAGCTCTTTGTACTATAAATTACAAACACAATTATTTCAATCCATACTAACCAGACGTCTAAAAATACCAGCTAGATTAAATAGATAGATACTTCAAAGACGTGCAACAAAGGAAATATAGTAGAAAACAGAACAATGTCAACAATAAATCAGTCTATATTATGGCTAGCAAATTAAAAATTAAACTTCTCTTGTCACAAGCACAGGTAAGGGTGTCTCTGGAGAGGCATCTGAACAATAATTTCTCTTCTATTTAAATTAATTCTTAATCAACCCCTGCAGAGCCTTGTGAGTCACCAAGTTGTGTGGAGAAGAGTAATGTTAACAGAAACCAATAAATATATTAATATCAAAAGGGTAAAAAAAGCTTTACAGTGTGAACTCCATATTCAGACATAGCCAGCTATAAAAAGGGGTCATTTATTAAGCATTTTTCCAATAGACACAGAATGGGAGAAAACCTTTAGGGGTAAATTTTCAAAGCCCTGCGCGCCGGTGTGCCTATGTTGCATAGGCCGCCGGCGCGTGCAAAGCCCTGGGACACGAGTAAGTCCTGGGGCTTTGCTTGGGGGGCGTGTTGGGGGGGCATGTCGGAGGCGGTACGGCATTCAGGGGCATTCTGGGGGCGGGGCCGTGGGCTTGGTGCCGGCACGGGGGCATTCTAGGGGCATGGCCGAGGCCTCAGAAGCAGCCCTCGGGCCGGGGAATGGCACGCCAGCAGCCAGTTACACCTGCCTTAGGCAGGTGTAACTTTTTTGACAAAGGTAGGGGGGGATTTAGGGATGGGGTGGGTTAGATAGGGGAAGGAAGGGGAAGCCGGGGCGGGGGGGCCGGAAAAAAGTTCCCTTCAAAGTTCCCTTGAAGGGAACAAGGAAAGCCATCGGGGCTCCCCTCGGGCTCGGCGCGCGCAAGGTGCACATGTGTGCACCCCCTCGCACGCTGACCCTGGATTTGTTCGCGCCGGGTTGCACGAACAAATCTACGCCCGCACGTATGTTTTAAGATCTGCCTCTTAGTGAATAAGCTCCTAAGTTAGCTGGATATAACTTACTCAGCTAACTTAGCTGGGATATTCAGTGGCATGTCTGTGCTGCTAAATATAGCTGGATAAGTTTAAAGTTAGCTGGATAGCATGTCTAAAGTTAGCTGTATAATTTGAGTATCACTGCATAAATGGCTAATTTAGCTGGATAAGTAGCTCCCCACCATTTAATGCCCCTGGAACACACCTTTTTATCTGGTTAGATTTTAGCCACATAATAGATTATCTAGCTAAACTTTAGCAGGATAAGATGCTAAATATACAAAACTAGGGATGTGCAATCGTTTAGGATGAAAGGCAATTTCAATGAAATTTCCTAATTCGTCCTAGTTCGGGGAACCTGAAAACTGAACCAAATTTTCCTGAAATTTTGGGAAAATGTGGTTTTTGAGTTAGTGCATGCTAACGTTAAAATGTTAGCACGCACTAATGGGAGTTAGCGTGCACTAACCCGAAATTCGGGTCCCCCGAATTTCAAAGGCCCAAACCGCGGGAAATATGAAATTTCCTGTGGTGAGCCGAAAACAAAGCCTGAACCGAAAGGTTCGGGCTTTGCACATCTCTAACCAAAACTTGCCATTTAGATGGATAATTTTAAGTTATCCTGTCATGGTTTCAGCTGCCATGCAGCCTCAATGTGTGATCCAGTCCATTATGACACCTCCCCCAGCAGAGTCCTCTAGTGAGCTCTGTTCTGAGCTACCCCAAGCCATCTCCTCACTGGCCATCTGATTCACCCTGTGATGTGCCTACTCTCTGCCAAGGGGTCCTCAGCAAGATTAATCTCCAGCCTGGTCAAGCTCCGCCTTCCTACTCACACCACACCCAATCTCCATCCCCATTTAACCCTGCTTGCCAAAGCCTGTTCCAGCCTGTCTAGCCTGTCCTGCCTTGTCCAGCTTGTCCAACCTATCCAGCCTGTCCAGCTTGTCCAGTTAAGTCCTACTGGCCTGCAGAACACAAGGGCGTAACCTGCAGCAGAGGGGGCTGGCTAGGCAGAAGGTCAGCCCAGCTTCCAGCAGTAACCAACAATATGTTCAGCTGACCTAGTCAAGTCCTGCTGGCCCACAGAACCGAAGGGCTCAACCTGTGGTGGAGGGAGCTGGCTAGGCAGAAGATCAACCCAGTTCTTGCCCTGTGGTCCTCTCCTGCTCCTGTGAGAGTGTTTCCAGATCCCAGCCACATGACATATCCATATAAGTGGCTTTTGAATAGCTACCCCTGTTTTAATTTCATTATTTATTAAATAAGATTTATATTGTTAGTAGTGTTTTTTTTACCCTTTTCATGTTACATTAGTTTTTGTTATGACAAAGTGTGGTGGGAAAATGTTGAGGAGAGGATATTACTAGCAGTCTGCCTCAGGGAGTGGTCCTTGGACCCATTTTTTCAACATTTGTGTGCTTGACTTTGTGGAAGGATTGTCGAGAAATGGTTTTTTTTGCCGATGACACCAAAGTATGAAACAGGGTAGACAGCCAAGAATGTGTGAAAAATATGAGGAAGATCTAGCAAAGCTCAAGGAATGATCTAGGGTCTGGCAAATAAGATTTATTGCTTGTTTTTTAGGCTGCAAGAAACCCAAGAGAGAAGTACAGTTTCTGAGGGTGAAATACTTCGAAGCACGATATGAGTAGGATCTGGGGGTGGTCATATCTTATGATCTTAAGGTAGCCAAATAGGTGGATAAAGTGACAGCAAAAGCCAGAAAGATACTTGGCTGCTTATGGAGAGGAATGGTCAGCAGAAAATGGAGATTATATTATCCCCGTGTATGTCCTTGGTGAGATCTCATTTGGAATACTGTGCACAGTTCCGGAGACCACACCTTCAAACAGATATAAACCAGTTGCAGTCGATTCAGAGGGTGGCTACTAAATGGTCAGTCATATTAGTTCTAAAGTTCTAAAGCATATGGGGCAAAGATCTAAACATCCTAAAGGAAAGATGAGATCGGGAGATACGATGGAGACATTTAAATACCTCCAGGTTTCCATGCATAGGAGATGGGCCTTTTCCAAGGAAAGGCTCTAGAATTAAGGGTCACAGAATGAGAGTGAAAGGGGTAAACTCAGAAGCAATCTTAGGAAATACTTCTTTACAGAGAGTATAGTGGATGCATGGATCAACCTCCCAGTGAAGACAAAAAACAGTATCTGAATTCAAGAAAGCATGGGGATAAACACAGGGATCTCAGGGAGTGACTGGACTTCAGTCAGGATGGGAAAACTAAATTAATTGTGTAGATTGGCAGACTAGATAGGCCATACAGTCTTTTTCTATGTCTAATCTTCTCCAACAGTGGCTCTTCCTGTGATTGGTTTTTTGATATATTTTGTGCTAATAAATATACAAAAAGCATGAAGCTATGTTGCTAAAGACTGATGAAGGTGTGCTCTCTATTTGCTGAGGAAAAGTCAGGTAACAGGCTATGGCTGCAAACTTCATAGCATGTACTGAACTAGGAAAAAATCATGAGCTTCTCAAAGCACATTTCAAGGGAGTTTTACTTCAGGAAGCCTTAGTGTCAACTGTATCCATGATGAAAAGGTAAAGGGAATAATGGGCTCATTTGCCAGAGAAGTTGGGGCACAATGGTGTTCCTTATTCTATATGCTTAGATAATCTAAACATGGAAAGGGATGTTTTTTACAGGTGTCAGGATTCTATATCTTCTCTTTAGTTTCAGTTATCAAGTGTAGAAATAATAAACAGCTTTTCATCACACTGCCAGAATTAATGCAGAATCAGGGAAACTGAGGAAACGAATCAGGTTTAGATTAGAGTATAACATGCCAGCAAAGAAAACAACTGGTTATGTCATCTTGTTTTCAACATTGCTTGCACTTCCTTCTACTTTTCTGTTTGTATCAGACCTAAAGACCATGTAGAATATGGAGTGATTGGTGATTTTTCTGAAACAGAAACTGAACTCATCCATCTTGTGTCACTGAGTGTCTAGCTTTGATCCCCCTTATAAGAACCAACTGTAAGGGCAATACAGTGCTTGATAGTGGTTCATGCATTGTTTATGAAACGGCCTTGATCCATTCAGGGTCATTGAGTAATAGACAAATATTATTAATGTAGCGTATAGATTCCACAGTAATATGACAAAATACCACAAGATACCAAATCACATCCGCTCAATTTATTTATTTATTTATTTAGTAACTTTTCTATACATCTATAAGTATTTATTTAGTACTTTTCTATACCGTCTATAAGTAATTTACCATCATAATGGTTTACATCAAAGCACAATCACATTAAATATCTAAAATAAACTAAAATATTTAAAGTGCAATGCATTAAATCGGTTACAAAGATTCATACCATAAAATCTAATTTCAATAATTCAGATCTTAATTTATAATTACATGTACATTTCCTAAAATCTTTAAAATTTGTATCATGTAGAAATAATAAAATGAAATGTTATAAAATAATAAAATGATAATTATGCTGTAAAAAAAAAAATACCCAGCTTAATATACCTAAAATGCTAGCTTTTGCAGATAATCACCAAGGTTCTAGTATGCACTGCCCTTCATTTGCTCTCTTCGTTCACATTGCCAAATGCTTGTTTAAAAAGTCACGTTTTTAACATTCCTTTAAACAATTTGTAGTTTCTTTGTAATCTTAACTCTAATGGGAGTGTATTCTATAACTTGGGACCTGCTAAGGACAAAGCTCGTTCTCTATCTGCATCATTCACAGATAGAGAACATTCTCTATCTGCATCATTCGCGCTGTCTTAATTGAAGTGACAGTTAACAGTGCCTGATTAGCAGATCTACGATTTCTCTTCGGTATATGTAAGCGAAGAGCAGTATTGAGCCAATCAGCTTTGTCATCATAGATTAATTTTTATATTAAACATAAAGCTTTGTATTGAATTATTTGTTCTATTGACAGCCAATTTAAATCTGCTGATGTTGCTGTAATATGATCCCTTTTCCTTTTTCCTGTCAATATTCATGCAGTGGAATTCTGTAGTATTTGGAATGGTCTTATTGTAGAGTATGGTAGTCCTAATAACAGTGTACTACAATAATCAGTGCTCACAAATATCAGAGGTTGTAGTACTGATCTAAAATTGGTTAATGTTAACAATGGTTTCAGCTTTCTCA
Source organism: Rhinatrema bivittatum (assembly GCF_901001135.1). Lineage (NCBI taxonomy): Eukaryota > Metazoa > Chordata > Amphibia > Gymnophiona > Rhinatrematidae > Rhinatrema > Rhinatrema bivittatum. The sequence continues at coordinate 194,426,444 of NC_042616.1, read as the reverse complement.
GTATCATCAATTTTGCATTTCTCACAGGACAAGCAGGATGGTAGTCCTAACACATGGGTGACATCATCAGGATGGAGCCCAATCATGGAACCCTTGTCAAAGTTTTCCTAGGCATGCCCAGCATGCCACCTAAGCCTGCATCCAGCAGGGGTCCCCCTTCAGTCTCTTTTTTTCCACAGAGCAATAGCCACGCGGATTCAGGAGCACTCTCTTGATTTTCCTGACAGGAATTTTCCTCACGGAATTTCTCTCTTAAAGTTTGACAAATTTGTCCCCATCCGGGGTCCCCTATCGATTCCATACCTGCAGACATATAGGTAAGGCTTTACCTCCCATTGTGATTGATTCCCATCGAGTTTTTCCTCCGGGACCTACCGGCCACCAACCACACCGCGGCTAGATTGTGGCATGGTGTCGGGTTTCCGTCGATGCCCCGATTGTTCTCGGACAATGTCCATCACAGACCCACATCGGGTTTGTGTCTTGTGTTTAGGGGCAGACTACAACGTACTTACATGTACCAAATGTGCCCAAATGATGCCCAAAGGCCATAAGACTAAGTCAGAAAAGATGGAGTTTCTTTTTCAGACAAAACCACCGACTCCATCGCAGGCCTCAACGTCAATGGAGCGGCACCGTCCACCTCTCATCAGCAGACGGCCTCTGGCACTTCCTGTCCGTTGACGGCGACTCCGAAGTCATCCACCTCATCTTCCTCGGCTGAAAAGGACTGTGATGAACATTGGGAGAAACACCGCCATTGCCATCGGAAGGCTCATTCTGCCGATCTGGGTAAGGCATCAGCATCGGTGTTGATGGAGCCTCCCAAGAAGAAAGCCCATCCAGAGAAGCTTCCATCCTCCTCTGAGACTGGTTCACTGAGGCATTCCCCACCTTCACTGGTGCCGGGAGCTGCGATTCCACTTTAACTGGTGGACCCTCCGGCTATGCCAGCGCAGCCTCCGACTCCGGTGCCGGGGTTCCAGGCCCCAGGCTTCTGTGAGGAATTGGACCGGATAGTCCAAGAGGCCATTATTAAAGTGCTCCAGGGTTTTCAGCCTCCATCGGCTTCGGGCTCTGGCTCCAACCTCCTTTCCGATGCCCACTGTCCTCTCACCATTACTGGGCAGGCTGGATGCATTGATCGGTGCCCTTCCATCAATGGCACTGAAGACGCCGGAACCTGCTACTCCTTCGACTCCAATTCCTTTGTCCTCAGAAGATAAGAATGCACCGATGCCGGACACGGTGCCTGGTCCTTCTGGGGTTCAGCCCCTTACACATCCACCAAGGTCACCGGAGCCATCGGCACTGATTTCTTCATCAATACCGTACGGTCCTCGGTCGGCACCACCATCGATGCCTTCGATGCCCCCTCTGGTGCCATTGATGCCATAACCTGATCCCACTGTAATAACACCTTTTCTACAATCTGGTGATCCCATTGGAGCTGATGACCATCCTTACCAACCTTGGACAGATGATTCTTCACAATCTGAAGATTCAGAGGATATCCCCTCAGAACCATGTCTGCCTGAGGAGAGACGATGCTGTCCTGCAGAAGATCTGTCCATCAGTTTCATTAAGGAAATATGTGAGGCTATACCTTTCCCACTTCACACAGAAGAGGACTCCAGGCATAAAATGCTGGGGGTGCTCCAGTTTGTTGACCCACCAAAAGAGATCATGTCCATACCTGTTCATGATGTCCTGCTTGATCTCCTTAAGCATAACTGGGAGCATCCTTGTTCTGTACCACCTGTCAACTGTAAAATGGATGCCACCTATCTGGTACAGGCTACCCCTGGGTTCCAGAAAGTGCAAATTTCCCATCAATCTGTGGTGGTCGAGTTGGCCCAGAAGAAGGCAAGGCATGCTAAGCCTCATTCTTCGACACCCCCAGGGAAGGAGCAAAAGGTTCCTGGATGGCTTTGGAAAGCGTGTCTTTCATGGATCAATGCTTATTTCCCGCATTGCTTCGTACCAACTGTATATGACACAGTACACCAGGAACCATTTCAAGAAGATTGAATAATTTTCTGAATCATTACCTGATCAGTTCCATAACCAACTCATCTCTGTAGTCCAGAAAGACCTAGATGCTGGCAAGCATGAGGTCCGCGCTGCCTATGATATTTTTGACACAGCCTCTAGGTTGTCTGCAGCGGGGATTAGTGCTCGACGATAGGCCTGGCTGAAGTCCTTAGACTTGAGACCAGAAGTACAAGACCGGTTAGCTGATCTTCCTTGTGCTGGCAATAATCTTTTCGGAGACAAGATCCAGGAGACTGTAGCACAGCTTAAGGACCACCACAAAACGCTACACCAGCTGTCTTCGGTGCCGTCAGACGTTCCTTCCACCTCTAAGTGGCAGTTCAGGAGAGAATCTAAGAGGCCGTCCTACAGACCTTGTTGATATTATCCTCCTGCGGCTCGTGGTCGTCCATCCAGGCCCTACCAAAAGGTACAATCCCGCCAATCCAATCCTCAAAAGACCCAGCCAGCTCCACAGTCTGGCCCAGCTTCTGGTTTTTGACTTCCTGCCAACCTCCTCTACAATTGATACCCATAAGTGGCCATCTGTGCCACTTTATCAACACCTGGCACACGATCACTTCAGATCACTGGGTACATTCGGTAGTGACTCAAGGTTACCATCTCAACTTCCTAACAGTACTGGCAGATTCCCCACCTCAGCCGATGTGGGGCTTCTCTGACCACTCCCGTCTGCTAGAAGAGGAGGTGTTATCCCTTCTAAAGGCACAGGCAATAGAACCAGTGCCCCCCTCTCAAGTTCTATTCCTGATATTTCCTGATCCCAAAAAAGTCAGGCGGTGTTCGTCCAATCTTAGATCTGCGTGCCTTAAACAAATATCTCCAAAAGGAGAAGTTCAGAATGGTAACCTTGAGCTCTCTTTTACCTCTTCTTCAATAGGGAGGATTGGCAGTACTCTCTAGACCTTACAGATGCGTACACACACATATCAGTCACATCGTCTCATTGCAAGTTCCTCCGATTCCTAGTTGGCTCCCGACACTTCTAGTATCTGGTACTTCCTTTTGGCCTAGCGTCAGCACCTCGAGTCTTTACCAAGTGCCTCGCAGTGGTTGCGGCCTACCTCAAGGCACAGAAGGTTCATGTCTACCCTTATCTTGACAATTGGTTGATAAGGGCTCCATCCCGAAAGGAAGTATTAACCTCCTTAAATCTAACCCTCAATGTGCTACTATCCCTGGGGTTTCTCATAAATTATCCCAAGTCAAAGCTGCTCCCATCTCATATCCTCTCCTTCATAGGAGCAGGCTTGGATACCATACAAGCAAAGGCTTTTCTCCCGCAGGATCAAGCTTGCACTCTCGCTACCCTGACACAAAAACTCCAGGTTCGACGTTACACAACAGCTCAACATTTCCTCACTTTGCTTGGTCACATGGCGGCTTCATACATGTTACTCCGATGGTCCAGCTAGCCATGCGAGTAACTCAGTGGACCCTGAAGTCCCAATGGACTCAGGCTTACCATCCAATGTCCAGCATTGTCCAAGTCACCAGACAGCTCTGCCTTTCACTAACCTGGTGGAATCAACATTCCAATCTCCTAAAAGGCCTTCCCTTTCAAATTCCAGAACCTCAAATTACGTTGACAACAGATGCTTGGCTGGGGTGCTCATGTCGACGACCTGCAGACGCAGGGCACCCGGTTTACAGAGGAGTCCCAACATCATATCAATTTCCTGGAGTTTCAGGCAATCAGATATGCCCTGAAAACCTTTCAAGATTGCCTATCCAACAAGGCAAACCTGATTCAAACTGACCTGATTCAAACTGACATAAATGAGTAAATGAGGCTGGATAAACTTTCATGCATTCCTAAAGTTATCCAGCTAAGAACCAGATTCATTAAGACTTTACACCTGTTTTGTGCGTATGGGAAAAACCCTTAGTGAATCAGGTCCTAACTTAACTGGAGAATTCTGAATATCGGCGATAATCCAGCTAAGGGCCTGATTCTCTAAGCTGTTTTCCCATAGACACAGAGGGGTCGACAAAGAGGGGCAGATTTTCAAAGGGGTACGCGCATACCCACCGAAAACCTGCCCCATGCTCCTCCTGTGCATGCCGAGTCTACGTTGAATAGGCTCGGCGGCGCACGCAAGCCCCGGGACGCTCGTAAGTCTTGGGGCTTTGCTAGAAGGCGTGTCGGGGCGGTTTTCCAGGGACATGTCAGGGGGCATGGTGCCAGCCCAGGGGTGTTCCAGGGGTGTGGCTGAGGGCTCCGGACCAGCCTCTGGGTCGGGTGATGGCGCGCCAGCAGCCCACTGTAGTGCGCGTGTTACGCCAGCCTTGGGCAGACGTAACTTTTCAAACAAAGGTAGGGGAGGTTTAGATAGAGCTGGGGTGGTGGGTTAGGGAGGGGAAGGTGCGGGGGGTGGAAGGAAAGTTCCCTCCAAGGCCACTCCAATTTCGGAGCGGCCTCAGAGGGAACGGAGGCAGGCTGCACGGCTCGGCGCACACGGGCTGCCGATTTTGCACAGTCTTGCACACGCCGACCCCGGATTTTAAAAGATACTTGTGGCTATGCGCATATCTATTAAAATCCAGTGTACTCTTGTTTGCGCCGCTCGCGCGAACAAAAGTACGCGCAGGCGTACTTTTTTAAAATCTGCCCCAGAATGGGAAAAAAGCCTTAGTGAATCATTTAGTTGAATAGCTGACTCAGCCCTGGAACATTCCCACCATTTCCCTGTCTTATCCAGTTAACGTTTTAGCTGGATGAAAAGTTAGCCAATTAAATTTTGAGCATTGAGTGGAACCGGATATTAAATCAGCACCATTTGTCTAATTTTCAAACTTTGCTGGATAAATGGTGCTGAATATAGGCATCTCTCCGCATAAATTCTCTCAGTAAACTTAAGCACACCAAATAGCAGATGTAATTATGTGCATATAGGGGCGGATTTTCAGAGCCCTGCTCGCCTAAATCCGCCTAAATCCGGGCGGATTTAGGCGAGCAGGGCCCTGCGCGCCGGTGCGCCTATGTTCAATAGGCCTACCGGCGCGCGCAGACCCCGGGACTCGCGTAAGTCCTGGGGTTTGGCGAGGGGGGCTGGCCCAGTCGGCGCGGCGTTTTGGGGCGTGTCGGCAGCGTTTTGGGGGCGGGCCCGGGGGCATGGTTACGGCCCGGGGCGGTCCGGGGACGTGGCCGCGCCCTCCGTACCTGCCCCCAGGTCGCGTCCCGGCGCGCTAGCGGCCTGCTGGCGCGCGGGGATTTACGTCTCCCTCCGGGAGGCGTAAATTCCCCGACAAAGGTAAGGGGGGGGTTTAGACAGGGCCGGGTGTGTGGGTTAGGTAGGGGAAGGGAGGGGAAGGTGAGGGGAGGGCAAAAGAAAGTTCCCTCCGAGGGAACGGGGGTAGGCTGCGCGGCTCGGCGCACGCTGGCTATACAGAATCGATAGCCTTGCGCACGCCGATCCAGGATTTGCGCGGCTACGCGCGTATCTACTAAAATCCCGCGTACATTTGCTTGCGCCTGATGTGCCAGCAAAAGTACGCCAATTCACGCGGTTTGAAAATCTACCCCATAGTTTTGAAAGGATAATTTTCAAAATGAACTTGTATACGTAAGTCCTGTTTGAAAATTGATATAAATTATGGACATATTTTTCTGGCTAACATGCTCAATATTAAAAATCTACCCCCATAATTATACAAGAAACATAAATATTAAGCACTGGTGTTGTTGAGTTTGTGGCATATTGTGGACTCTTGGTCGAAGTGGCGATGACTCCTTCCACGGGGAGGGTCCCCATGGGGAACTACAATGATTGGCTAGACTCTAGTAAGCAGACACCGAGGAAAGAAAGCTTTATTATACTGCTGTTGAAGAGGAATGGACAGTACTGTAGTCCGCGATAACACAGTAAGCTCAGACAGTCTCTGTAGTTGGTGGACTCACCCAGATGTAGCAAAAGTACGGAAGTGTTCCGCAGCGTGTGATAAGCCTAGCACCTGAAGGGTGAGATGAAGAGAGCTGGAGCATAGTGATACTCACAGAGTAGCAGTGCTGATAACTTCCTTTGGTAGTTGAATGAAGAGAGGGACTCGAGGTCCGAGATGCAGGATACCCTGAGTAGAGTAGGCCCTCGAGGAGCGAGTACCTAGGAGCGTTGAGGGTTCCTGAAAAAAAGCAGACAGAACCCCCGAGGAGCGGTTGTTCTTAAGGTTAGGCAGATCAACCCTGGAGGGTGAGTAGAAGCAAGAGACCCCCGAGGAGTGGGTACCCTGAGCTTCCGTAGGAGCGAGATACCCCGGAGGGTAGTGAGGAATCCAAGCAAGCAGCTTAGAAGCAGTCAGAATAGCAAAACCGAAGTCCTTGCTAACTCGTTCAATAGGAGCTGAGCGGAGGTTTAAATACCCGGAGGTACTGACATCATGCGGTGGGGCCGCCCCCGAGTTTCCCGCCATGACATATTCAAAAACGTAGGCAGCGTGTGCGCACGTGCCCTAGGAGGCCTCAGGAAGAAGCATGGCGGACGGGGACGCTCATGCTGGCTTGGAGATGCCGAGGGTTTCGGCAAACATCAGCGGAGGCAGCCATTCTTCCAATAGAGGAGGAAAAGGGTAAAAGAGAGGTGAGGCAGAGCGGTCGCAGCCATCTGTGACCGACAGATGCAACAGGTGTAAGAAATTTCCTGTCAAACAGGGTCATTTTTCAAATTGTATTAGGGCATTATCACGTGCGTCACGGCGTTATCGTGTGTGATAACACCATAATGCCCACAATAAAATAGTGCATCACAATTAGTATTCAAGTAGGAGGAATTTGGGCAGGGATAATGGAAATTGGGGGTCTGCTAGCGCTGCATGCGATACAGTATCGCACATTATCGTGGGATTTATCGCTGGAAATAACTACACCTTTTTGGGGGCAGTAAGGTGGAGAAAGTAATTATTGCATATGATATCGTGGATCGCGCTATTATCGTGGCGAATATTGCATGTGATAAAAAAAAGCTATGATCATGGACACACCTACAGGCCTTCCTGGCCCAATAAAAACACAAGTTTTTACCTGCTGTATCTTCCTAAAGACATATTGTTTCTTTCAAGTGTATTAGTGATGGCATACTTGATGCATCAGCAGGCTCGCCACAGAAGACAACACATGCAACCCGAACAACCTCAAGAACAACCAAAGTCTGTTCCAAGGCCTCCTAGAGAAGTACCAGCAGTGCAGCACGGATCCTGTGGGCTCAGGGCGTGAGCCACCATCCGGCACGCAGGCTGCCATGGCACAGGAGATACAGGGTTCTTTCCTCCACAAACATCCTTGCTGGGCATGCCAGAGGACTTTGTGCTTAGCTGGTATAGGCTCAGCTCTCAGGCAATCCTGGAATTATATGTGCCTGGCCTCACCAAACTGTTGGATGCCCTGCATTTCACAGCAAGTGGCTCCTTTCAAACTACAGTAGGGGTAGTGGAAATGTCCCAAAGCACCTTCTTATGATGTCTCAACCAGGTCATTGAAGTAGTAACTGACCACATTTCCTCACAACAGGCAGGACTTGATGGACTTGAAGAGAGGGTTTTATGTCTTTGCACACTTTCCCAATATTGTTGAAGCAATCAACTGCACTCATGTGGTCATCATTCCACCCCTTCAGAGGGAGAAGATGACCGCAACAGAAAGTTCTTCCACTCCATCAATGTGCATTGGGTCTATGACACTCAAATGCATATACTCGACTTCATGCCCTGGTTCCCGGGAGTCGCACACGATTCCTTTATACTTAGCTAATCGGGCCTCTTTGACAATTTTGAAGCTGGTATGTAGGGTGATGCTTGGCTCGAAGGTAGGACTCACTTTACTTTCTGTATTCCATCTTTGCCTATGTGTTTGTGGCTAATGGCACCCAAATGGGTGGTGATTGCGGGGAAGGAAAAGATCGGTGGCATGACAAGTGGCTTGTACAGTTATGTATGCAGCCCATTCATCCTGGCCATGGCTTTTTATCCAAATGCTTCAGAGTGTGGCAAACTTTGATGCCGGCAATGCATGTTACGTAAAGCTTGCCGAGTGGGCAGGCACTATATACTTAAAACATCTTCTTAAGCCAAATGGCCCTGTTCCTATTCTCCCTTTGGGTGCCATTTTAAAGTCACAGGTGATTCACAAGCTTCAATTGTCCACACTGACGACACAGCACCATTACATGTGGTCCATTATAGAGGCTGACACACCTATACTACATGCAGTGTCCTGTGCATGTTGGTGGCCTGCCATAATCCCAGTGTGCAGGCTGTCAATTGGTTTTCTAAGCAAGACAGACTGCACATCTGCCATGGACATTTGCATTCACACCATGAGGTACGGCTTTCACAGGTAACACCGGTGTGGCAGCTCTTATATATCTCCTTAAAGTTGGCAGACTACTACACTCCAGTAGCCTTTGCTCGGTTGTGAGGGCATTTATACACAGTAGTTCCAATACTCACATGTAATGTAATAGTTGTGAACAGATGACCTCCTTAACACTACAGCTAGCTTGCACATATACTGGCCTACAACAATGTGATAGACACTTAGGCTACACAAATCATCCTTAAAGGCTCAGCAAAGGTACAGGCTACCTTATACAGTCTTACTGATTGCTATAGTTTGCCATTCACATCCATAAATGAAAATTCTGTGATTGATGCTTTTAATCTGTCATTGGCACAGGAGATTCTGGGTATAGTTGCCATTCCCAACATGCCGGCAGAGAGGAGGTACAACGAGGCCTTATGTGCTACCCAATGTGTCATCGAACAAACGTTTGGACTTCTCAAAAGTCGCTTTCGCTTTTTGTACAAGATGGGTGGAGCTTTAATGTATGCTCCACCCAAAGTGGCAAAGATAGTGCTACTCTGCTATGTATTCAATAATCTCACTCTAAGACACGGAGTACCAATGGAGATATGTCCATATCTTCCCCCAGATCCACCATGTCACCCTGCAAGACACCTGGAGAACACACTGAGGGGCAGCCAGCTTCACCAAAACCTTATAGAATGCTGCTTTGCCTGATAGGTCTCACATACCACTTCCCCTACAAGGGGAGGTAGTCAAGAAGCATGTTTGCTGTTCCTCTCCGAATCTTTCTTTCTTGCACTGCTTCCATGTGTAGGTCACTGTGTAACAGAAAGCACGTATGCCTACTCAGAATTGGTCTTCACAGTGCAGCAGTACACTATATTGGGAAAATTGTGGTGCAAGTAAAAATTACACTAAAGACATATTGCTGGGACCATGTGCTCTGCCTAACAATTACACTAAAAAAGGCATGTATTGTGCGACACTTTGTGGGCTACCTAGCATGGTGTGCCTTGCCAGCCCTCCCCAGCGGATCCCATCCTACTGCTCACAAGTGTGTGACATTAGCCCACATTGTGACATTGTGCTGCCATCCCAGCTCCTCCTGGAGCATCAAGATCTGCAGTTGTAGAAATGTTATAAATGGGAAATAAATCTGAACCTTCAGAATGCATATGTGAAAGGTACAGGTACACAGTTAAAGCTTTCAGTGAACGATTTTGATGGTTACAGCCTTATTCCAAGGTGCAGAAATGTGTGTATGTGAGGTGCTACCCCTATATTGGGCCTGCTTACTGTCACATGGCCTTGGTCACACAGACATGACACCACTGTCTCGGCACATAAAGAGACACTGCAAACTAGGAATTGCAACTGCATCCACATTGATAGCATATGTAGATCCAGTCCTGTTCTTACTGCAACGCATGCAGGTATTGATAGTCTTAGTTTGGCTTGTCACATCTATAGGCTAACCACAGGAAAAGCCTGCATGTTATGGCTTCCAAGACAGCACAGGATTTACAAGTCACAAACAATGAATATACTTAGCAAGAGCAATGCACACGTCACAGGGCTGTAGTTGCACTCCTTCCATTTCAGCCTTGCTGAAAGCGCCAGTGTTACGTGGTGCCATAGATACTATGTGCTCAGCTCCTTACAAGCTAGCCTTCCTCTTGGTGTTTGCATGCACCCCAACATACACCTAGCTATGCAATTAATAAATTATCCTCCAATAGAATCCAATATAAAATTCTGTCACTTATACATTCTTTACTAAATAACACAGATTCCACTTGGCTGTGTTCTTCGCTGAGAGTTTACAAGCCCCAGAGAGAACTCAGGTCAGCAGGACAAAACCTGCTGGAAGTGCCATCAGTAAAAAATGCTACACTAAATGTGACCAGAAACCGAGCTTTCTCAGTGGTAGGACCTACGCTCTGGAACGCTTTGCCGAACCCCCTAAGGCAAATACCAAGCGCAAAGGAGTTTAAAAAAGCACTGAAAACTCATCTATTCCAATTTGCTTTTAAAGATATGGAAACTCCTTAACCTGGAGTAACAATATCAGACGGGCACCGTTTATTTAGCGCCTTTTTATTAACGTTTTAAGTTGATTACTTTCATATGATTTTCTGTTCTTTGAATTTTTATAAAATAGTCGCCAACTCTTTCTTATACCATTATAAGTTATATTATTGATAATTACTCCCATTGTATTTTTATTCTTACTTTATTGTATTCTTGTTTTATCTTTGTTTTATTTTTTGTTTATTTATTTATTTATTATTATTTTATTATACTCCTATCTTAAGTTATTATTGTAAACCGCTTTGAACAGTAATATTACTGGTAAAACGGTATAGAAATGTGTTAAATAAATAAAATAAATACTGTGAAAAAGGTGAGGCCCTTGTCCATCATGATGACATATATGTAGCGTTAGCTTCTCGGTGAGCCTACAGCAGGATGCACATCATGCTCAGTGAAGGCAGGATTAGGGATCAGATTGTATCCTCCCTTCACTTGTCACAGTTTATTTTCTAACCACTCTTACAGCATCCACATCTATCAAGAACAAAGGCTTATGTCATACAGGCCAACAGTAAGGTGTGTTTGAACTTCCTGCCTTTAACTCTCCACTCAGACATAGCCTTACTCAGATGGGAAGATGTCACGGATGTGCAAGGCCATTGTGCCTTATGTGTCAAAGCCATTAATGCAGAGCAGGTATATGCACATATGTATGAACAGGTAACATATGCTGAGTATTGGCCTTTTACCTATACAATCAAGCTCTTACAGTGCAGCAGTGAAATCTGAGCACCAGGAAAGCACATAGGCTGAGCAGTCCTGACCCAAATTGTTTGCAGAGAGTTAAGTTGGCAAAATCACTGCACATGTTTCCATGTTTTCATGGTTGTATACCCTTGATGATGCACATGCGAGTCACCTGGGGAATCAGGAAGAGCTGCTATCCTCTAGGCTGAGCATCATATACTGTAAATCACTTCGACTGCTTGTTCTGAGCATGCCAGGTCAGTTGCTCTACTGGCAATGGAGTGGTCTGTGTATAGCATTATGGGTAAAGAAAATCAGGTCAGCTGAAGAGGTAATGAGCCCACTAGCTGCCCATTTAGTAAAAGGCACATAGTGCTGAACATATAGTCCTACTGCTCCCAGAGTTGTCATGTTATTGCTGTGCTGGCTGATGGCCTTTCTGTGTTGCGGTCTAGTCAGACATGGTTTTACTGCCATCTAGGCCCTTCAGGGGCCCAGGCCACAACCTCATACTAAGTAGGTGTAATGTATGCCTCAGACATCATTTGTTTAGATGCCTAGCAGCGGAGCAGGCACAATTCCACAGCTGACTGCCATCCCTGTAGTGGACTGCCTTTGGGATCTGTAAGGTCATCCTTACCTTATACATATTATACAGACCCCCAAGCCATGCCATTACAGGGGTAGCAAGCAGTATGTGAAAGTGTGCCTGATCTGTAGCACCAGCACCAAACCTCTACACTATTTACCTGTGGACTTTGTGGACCACACATTACTACCTCGCTCCTCTTCCCCACTTGTCACACAGCAGTTGACACTGTGTTAGTACACTCAGCATGTACACATCGTATTAGGTTAACAATGCAAGCTACAAATGGAGGCATTCACACACACTTTTATTCCTGACATGCAAAAGGGAGCACAAAATATAGTCTTGTCAGAGGATGACTAACTTCCAATTACCGCCGACATTTTGTACATGTACACAAGATTCAGTGTTGCCCATGAAACCACTCTGCATATTATATACAGGGCCATATAAGCAGGAGTTAGTTAACAGTATGGTGTGTGAAGAAGGCAACAAGAGCCAATGTTGAAGGTCCCCAGTTATGAGCTTCCTTGTAAACTATGGCTGCATTCCTTACCAGCATACTCTGAGGTTTCTGTGGTGTGGCCTAGGCCAGATGGTCTTGCCTGCTACGTAAGCACAAAGTAGGAATGTGCCAGTGCATTCTAGCATGCAAGGTCATGAGGAGGGCAAACATTTAACCATCTCAAACATTAACACAAAAAGCACACAATGAAAGGAGACCAGGAAGTTTGTTTTGGAAAACAGTGACCACTTTATTAACAAACACATGTAGTGCACTATTCGAAATAAAGTCAATGTCTTAGGTAATCACATTATGCAAGGACAAGATAAGAAATAGCAAAAAATATTGTACATTTTATGACCTGCACATTCTGGGCCGAATTTTATAAATTAGTGCGAGCACGTATCTTTGTTCGCGCACTAGGCGCGAACAAGAGTATGCGGGATTTTAATAGATACTCGCGTAGCCGCATGTATCCATTAAAATCTGGGGTCAGCGCGCGCAAGGCTCCCCAAAATCGGTAGCCTGCGCACGTCGAGCCGCGCAGCCTGCCTCTGTTCCCTCCGAGGCCGCTCCGAAATCGGAGTGGCCTCAGAGGGAACTTTCCTTTCCATCCCCACACCTTCCCTTCCCTTCCCCTACCTAACCCACCCCCCCGACCCTATCTAACCCCTCTCCTACATTTGTTGGCAAAGTTACGCCTGCTGGAAGCAGGCGTAACTTTGCGCGCACCAGCCGGCTGCCCCGCTCCATGTTCTGGTCCCGGGGGCTGGTCCGGAGGCCGCGGCCACGCCCCCGGAATGCCCCTGGGCCGAAACCACGCCCATGGCGCTGCCCCCAAAATGCCACGTCACGGGCGACACGCCCCCCAAAACACCGCGTCACTCCGGGCACGACCCCGACACGCCCCTGGCACGCCCCTCCATGCAAGTCCCGGGACTTACGTGCGTCCCAGGGCTTGCGCGCGCCGCCGAGCCTATGCAAAATAGGCTCGGCGCACGCAGTGGGGGTTGGGTTAGGTTTTCGGGGGTACGCGCGTATCCCTTTGAAAATCTACCCATCTATGTACAACTATACAAAAATACTTGAAATGACATCTTTACATATACAGTTTTAGTATCTTATCCTTAATGCACAATCATAATTACAACTAAGAACATAGAAAGAGAAAGTGACATCCCAATAATTACAGTATTGCTGTAATGTTACAGGTTGCAGTAACACTACTATGTGCTGTAAAGTAAAGGCCCCAGAAATTTAGGTTGAAAGAGTACACTCAAGGGGAGAGGCTTAAGGGAAGGCAGCAACGTTCAAGTAAAGGCCCCAGACAGTAGGAGTGTGCATTCGTTCCCTACGAATTGGCACTCTGCAACGTATAGGACCATATTCGTGGGGAAGCGAAATGTATCGCGATTCCCACGAATACAACGAATCTCGCCGAATTATTCGGTCGCCTAAAGGACCCAATTTAAACACCACCCCCCCACCCTCCTGACCCTCCCAAAACTTACCAAAACTCCCTGGTGGTCCAGCGGGGGATCCGGGAACCATCTCCTGCATTCACACCCTTGGTGCCGGTATTCAAAATGGCGCCAATAGCCTTTGTGTTCACTATGTAACAGGAGTCGGCTCCTGTGACATAGTAAGGGCTAAGGCTATCGGCGCCATTTCTAATTATTATCTCAGTCCCTCCTTGTGGTCCAGGGACATTGCCTAAGAGATTTCTAATATACAATCACTCATAGTGATTAATCTATTAAACATGAGATGGCATAATTAAGACATAATTAGAAAGGCCAATAATATCTTAAAGGATGAATTATTTCACACTTACTAGTGTATGCATGGCATTTTACCTTAATCATCATATCATATGATATTTGTGAATGATTCTAATACTAAGCATATAAAAATGCAATTACTATTGTGGTCCCGACCGCCCCTCTCATGTTCAGGGTCAGGCCTGCTTACCGTCTCTTCAGCTCTTTCAGGAACCCGCTTGAATCCAGGTTCGACAGGGCCTCCGCCCGAGGAGTTCCCATGAGGAAGACGCCATTACAGGTCTACCCTTGCCTGGCCTCGCGCGCGCACGATGAGGGTTCTCTTAAGCGCACAGCACTCTGAAGCCCGGCTCTGCCTCGCCTGCTGACGTCATACCCCACTCCAGATTTAACCGGCGTCCAGTCCCCCACTAGATGCCTTGCAACGAAGTTTCCTGCTGACTAGTTGCTTCCTGTTCCTGTCCTTGCTTGCTGACTCTCGTTGTCTCCTGGTTCCTGATCCCAGTTTGCCTAACAGACTTCTCGCTAGCCTGCTGCCTGCCTTGATTCCGGTTTGCCTAATGGACTTCTCGCTAGCCAGCTGCCTGCCTTGATCCCGGTTGCCTAACGGACTTCTATGCTAGCCTGTCGCCTGTCTTGACCCCGGTTTGCCTCAGACTCCGGTGCCAGCCTGCCGCCACTCCTGATCCCGGGTTGCCTCGCAGCCTTCTCTGCTAACCCGCCGCCTGCAGTCACTCTGGTCTGCTTCGCGGCCTAGCCTCCTACCCGCTGCCGGTTCAGACCCCACCTTCTCCTGTGACTTTTTGCGGATGACACTAAGATCTGCAACAGAGTGGACACACCGGAAGGAGTGGAGAGAATGAGACGGGATTTAAGGAAGCTGGAAGAGTGGTCGAAGATATGGCAGCTGAGATTCAATGCCAAGAAGTGCAGAGTAATGCATATGGGGAGTGGAAATTCGAATGAACTGTATTCGATGGGAGGAGAAGGCTGATGTGCACGGAGCAGGAGAGAGACCTTGGGGTGATAGTGTCTAATGATCTGAAGTCGGCGAAACAATGTGACAAGGCGATAGCTAAAGCCAGAAGAATGCTGGGCTGCATAGAGAGAGGAATATCGAGTAAGAAAAGGGAAGTAATTATCCCCTTGTACAGGTCCTTGGTGAGGCCTCACCTGGAGTACTGTGTTCAGTTCTGGAGATCGTATCTCCAAAGAATCAGAGACAAGATGGAAGCTTTCCAGAGAAGGGCGACCAAAAAGGTGGAGGGTCTTCATCAAATGACTTATGAGGAGAGATTGAAGAATCTAAATATGTACACCCTGGAGGAAAGGAGGAGCAGAGGTGATATGATACAGACTTTCAGATACTTGAAAGGTTTTAATGATCCAAAGACAACGACAAACCTTTTCCGTCGGAAAAAAATCAACATAACCAGGGGTCACGATTTGAAGCTCCAGGGAGGAAGACTCAGAACCAATGTCAGGAAGTATTTCTTCATAGAGAGGGTGGTGGATGCCTGGAATGCCCTTCCGGAGGAAGTGGTGAAGACCAGAACTGTGAAGGACTTCAAAGGGGCGTGGGATAAACACTGTGGATCCATAAAGTCTAGAGGACGTGAATGAAGAGTGGGTGGCTCGTAGGAATGACGGCTACTACCTGGAGATAATACCCTTATTCAATAGGGATGTGAATCATTTCTTGATGATTTAAAACAATCGTCAGATATATTTTAAATCGTCAAAAATCGTTAGAGCCATGATACAATAGCAATTCCCCCGATTTATCGTCAAAAAAATCGTAAATCGGGGAGGGGGCCCTTTGGGGCCCCCGCCCCCCTTTGGCGCCCCTTTAGCGTGCGCGGCTTAGGCAGCGAGCCGGCGATGCCTTCGCACCGCAGAAGAGGCCGGTTTTATGGACCTTCGGGTCCTTGAATGATGTAACTTCTGGGTTCCTCGAATCGGCATTGTTACGAAGACGGCACCCCACTCCCAAACAGGCAATCAACAAAGGGCACTCAGGTAATGAAAGCAGAAACCTTCGAGTCCTCGCTCCTCTCCCCCAGAAGAAGAATTCTCTTTTAATCTTGTCTCCCCTTTGTAGCAGGATCTTCGCTATCAGACATATAGATTTTATTACACAATTGCCTTCACCACTGAGAAAGCCTCCCCCCATCTTGAGAAATAACAAACCATCATTAATGCATATTTATTTTTCACATGAAAGTAATTTGTTGAAATCAATTTGGATTTGTAAATAGGAGCCTAGGGGGTGCTTTAAATGTGCAGGTGTGATAACCAAACCTTTGTATGCTTTGAGGACATAGCTTAGTTGTAGTGGCTAAACCCTTGACCACTAAGATCATTCCCCACCAATGCTAAAAAACATAGCAAATAATGCTGAGGTTGCTGCTTGAGATGCCTGATGTATGGGTAGTACAAAATCGGGGGGCCACTACCTCGCTATTCGGGCCAAACCACAATTTATTCTGTCCCTGAATTTTTACTGTGGCCCTTCCTTTAGCTCATAGTTTCCAATAATCTTTCAAGATTAAAGTTTTCATTTCGTTAAGTGGCATCCAGCAACCCCCACAGTATAGCTGGTCAGAGCCGCATGCTTAACTGCCTGATCTGCCAAGTTATTTCCCCTGGCCACATTTGAATCTACTTTGCTGTGCCCAGCACATTTAACTACCGCCAGTTCAGAAGGCAGCTGAATTGCTTCCAGCAAATCTTTAAGAAAGGATCCATTTTTAATCATCTCCCCATTAGCTGTTAAGAACCCCTTCATTCTCCATAATACCCCATAATCATGGACCACCCCAAAGGCATAACGAGAATCTGTGCAATCAATGAGGTGTAAGTCTTTTCCCCTAAAGCAAGCCCTAGTAAGGGCTACTGATTCTGCCGTTTGTCCTGATTGAGCATGGGTGAGGAGCCCAGCTTCCATCACTTCCCACTGGGTACACACAGCGTATCCAGCCTTCGGTGAACCTGTATTATCATGGTGAGGGAAGCCATCTACAAAATAAAAACTGCATCAGCGTTAGAAAGAGGGACATCCTTTAAGCCTTTCCTGGGCTGCAGTTCATATTTCATCACCATTCCACAATCATGGTCAGGGGTTTTCTAAATCAATTTATTTCTGGCAATAAAGTAGCAGGGATGAGAGCAGAACAATGGTGAAAAATAATATTCCCTGACTGTAAGAGAAGTTCAAATGTTGTCATGCGCTCTAAGGAAATTACCAGCCCCCTAGGCTCCTTTTACAAATCCAAATTGATTTATCAAATTATTTTTATGTGAAAAAATAAATATGCATTAACGATGGTTTATTATTTGTCAGGATGGGGGGGGGAGGCTTTCTTTCTCTCGATTCAAAAAAAAAAAAATAACAGAGAAGTTAATATTTTTGTCATGCGTTCTAAGGTAATTACCAGGGTCCTTGCATTGTTTAAAACTGTGAATGAAGCATGTGGCAAGCAGAGATGCAAAGGGTGATACAGGATTAATAACTGCCTTGAGAATTATCTGTGTCTTGCAGTACTTGGTACGGAGGTTTAGCCAAGGATGTAAAATCAGGAAGCCAAATTCTACAAAAATTTACCATACCCAGAACTGCAGAGCTGTTCGTAACTTCTTTAATATTGTAGTATGCCAGAAAGTATCCTTTACGGATTTGGCAACAGAGGTGCACTTTGCTTCTTTGCAGAGTGAGCATCTTATGCCAAATGACGTGTACAGGCATTGCTGCCTGCCCATTTATAGGTGAGGTGAACTTACCGGCTGTAGCTCGTGTGGTTTCTAGCTGTTCAGCTCCGGTCCCAGCCTTTCAATGAGTTGCTGCTCCATCTCTATGACAACAGTCGGACAGGGTGCCCCTCCCATCATCCGTTGATTCTTTGCTCGGGATGCCACCTTTGCCTTGATGTCACGATATCGATATGCAACTTGCCACTCCACTGTGCCGGCTAATGGACTGGACAATGTTGTGCCATATTTGGCCCTTGGCTGCCTTGGAGGTCTTTGCTGCTGTTTGCCAAACAACATCTAATAATTTTGCACAACCCCTGCGATGACCAGCTCATTCTCCTGCACACTAAACTTAATGGCTCTGAAATGCTGCTTTGGTGCCGCCTGGCTGCCTGAAGGGGGTGCCACTTCCTCTTCATGAAAGGAGTCCACCCTTTCCTCACTCTCTGTCCCGCTCTCTTCTCCTCTCCCTTCCTCCCTCCTCTCTGACCCTGGCCTATAAACTCCCATCTTCTTTGCCCTCTCTGTCTATCCCTATGCTGCCCTACTCCTCCCTCCTAACTGGCCTGCTAGCCTCTTTCACCTCCCGCACCCTCCTATCCCTTCCCTCCTGCCTTTCTACTCCTTCCTCTGTCCTTACTCCTACTCCTCCTTACTCCTACTCCTCCTTTTTCTGTGACTCCTGCCCTCATCCTCCCACTCCCTCTCCCACCTCCTCCCCCTCCTATCCTCATGCCTCTTCTCTCCTCTCTCCCTATGCCTGTCATGCTCCATTCTCTCCTCAGCACACACACACACACCACTTCAGCGCACAGATACACATACACACGCACACTACCTCACTGCACACACCTCCATTCCTCACCACCTCCACACAAAAAAAACAGACAAACGGGACTAACAAATAAACACTTCCACGCCAACAAAGATGACAAAAGACAAAGGGAAAGGGAATCAGATGAGAAAAAAGCCCCAGCTCACCTCACTCAAGACTCGCTGAATACCTCCTACTACCAGTACCTACTAACTACCACCAACTCACCTATTTCCTCTTCTCTCTCCAAATGCCTGACTGTTATGGTTAATGGTGTTTGGGTGGATCCTTGGACACTCTGGCAGCTGACCATGCCCACGGGGGGCAGTCCCGTGAGGGTCCACAGTGTCAGGCAAGACTCTGGACACACAAACACAGATTTGAATCTTTTATTAAACAGTTTGAATGGCCACCAGAGGTGGCGGTAGTGAGTAGTGGTTGTAGAGCCCGGCTGGGCGCATCTCACCCAGAACGCTGAAACAGTGGATACTCTGCAAGGCAGTGCTGTAGTGGAAAGAGACTGAGAGTTATGAGCACACAATAAGAATAACATTCAGAGTCCCAATGTAGAAATAGGAGAAGCTCTGTGGAGCGAGTACCTGATCCCTTAGAGCAGAGAGACTCAGTAGCGTTGTATTCACTTAGCAGTAACAGAGATTCCACTAGACGAGAGGTCTGGCACCGGAGCAGAGAGCAGGCCCTCGAGGAGTGAGTACCTGGTTCCAGTGAAGCAGTACTGTGGAAAGAGATGGTTTCTGTACTCACTGATGGTAACTGTAAGTTAGTTCTTCCAAGCAGAAGGGTAGAGGTTGCAGGCAGCGACACAGGGAACATTGGCCCTCGAGGAGCGAGTACCGGTTTCCTGATAGCACCTGAAAGAAGCAAAGAGGCCCCCGAGGAGCGGATACCCCTTTAGAGACCCCAAAGGGTAGTAAGAGTTCCAGAGTAGCTTAGGAACGGAGAGTGAATCCCATCCGTAAGAAATCCTGTTGCTAACTCAACGAGCTAGCAAATACTGTAGGCAGATATACCCGGAAGTTGTGTCGTCAGAACAGGGGGACGCCCCTGAGGTTCACGCCAACGTAGAGTTAAAGATGAGGGCGGTGTGTGTGTGCACGCACACTAGAGGTACCTTGAAGGAGAATGGCGGGAGGTAGCACCAAAGCCGGTCCAGGGATGCCGGAGAGAACAGCAAGCAGATGCCGCAGCGGCCATCAGTCCAAGGTGAGCGGGAGGAGCCAAAAGTAGAGAGAGGAAGGCGGGGTGAAGCCGTCAAAGACCGATGGATGCAACACTGACACACCCTCAAAGAGGCATGTGCAGGAAGCCTGTATTTATACAGGGAAAAAATAATGCATGCTGTGATGATGCAACGCAGCGCGTGAAGCCACAACATAGCATGCGTTAAAATACTATGCAATGTGGCAAAATATCTTGTGTTGCACTACCTCAAAAATTAGCCTGACCACACCCCTTTTTTATCGCGAGTAGAATTCCTGCAAAATTTATAGCAAAATGATAAATCTAGATCTTAAATTGTTTACATTCTAAGACAAACACAAAGAATGGAATAGAAAGCAATGTCTACAATGGTTGCAGAATGGAAAAAATCAGAGAAACAGGCTAAATTTATAATAGCATCTTTGATGAAGTAATGGTTTTTGAGATGTCTTAAAGGTGAAGAGAGATTCTCAGAAGATTGGAAAACATAGAAAGATAACATTGGGGAGGAGGAGTGGAAGGTTGGAAGTAGGTAATTATGAATCTTTGAGGCAAACGGGGCAGTGGCTATCTGCTAAAGTTTGAAGTAGAGAATGACGGGTGTTCAGATTTCATTCATTGGGGCATATCTTTTAGGGATGTGAATCATTTTTCTAAAGAATTGAAATATCATACGATATTTCTAAATTCGTTAATATATTGGGTAAAAAAAACGATCATTTTCCCCCCAATTTTCGTAAAAATTGTTTTTCGGGTTAGCGCACGCTTACAGGAATTAGCGCACGATAACAAAAAAACGTTTATTTTTGTTATTTTTTGTTACTTTTTGCTATTTTTGTTAGTGTGCGCTAACCCGAAAAACAATTTTTCACTAAAAAAAAATGGGGATCCGCAGGAAAATCTCATTTTTCCGCGGCCAGACGAACCCGAAAGCGGGAACGATCAGGCACCCAATTCACATCCCTAATATCTTTAAACTATTTTTTAATTATTTTACTTCTGCTGCTGGAAACATAAAGATAATTTTTAACATTGCTATCCTGGTTAAGAACAAACAGAGTTAACCATCAGATGAGCTTCCTTCTTCTCCTTTACTATGTATTGACAGTTTATTTGCTGAAGTGACAAGCAGAGGTCCTTTGTCAAACACTGATTGTATGGTAGCTAAATCAGACAGATTGAATTTGTCATCAACTATTCATATAGCCAGTTCTTCAGGAACATCGTAAGTTTAGGCTTGGCTTTTTAAAGCTGGAGATTCTGTTTAGTTGTTATTGTAAAAGTGGATATCAAGAGTCCTCATTGACTTATAAAGCATGCTCATTAAAAGCTAAGAAATCAGTATTCAAAGCATTTAGATGGATAACTCACAAATTACACTGCAATCCCACTGACAGCTTACTCTCTAATGCTATTGCTAGAGCAACTCTGGAAGTGCCTAGGATCACAGTGTACTGCAATCCTGGGTTTAAAATGGGCCCACGATTCAGGTATTGGGTGGATGGGAGGGAGGGCTTTGGGGGGAAGGATGGAGGCATGGAGGAAGTGTGGGGGGAAGAAAAGAGGCAGTATTTTTTTCTGTGTTTAGCAGGAGAGAAGGGGGATAAATGGAAAGCCAACATCCAGAATTTCATTATTGCTTAAATTCAGAGGGGTTTGTGAAGGGTCTTGGCCAGCAGACAATTTAGACTTTTGTGGTGGTAGGAAGTGAGAATCAGGCAGGGAGGTCCACAATTAAGTTGTTGTTTTGTTTTTTTTAATTAAAGGAGATCTATTTAACTGGATATCTTTTGAAAATATCCCATAAATTAGCTAGTTATCCGGCTACACAAGGCCGGATAACTTTAGGCCTCACCGGCTATATTCAACAGCTCTTCAGTTAGGCAAACGTTATCTGGCTACAGGCAGTCAGATAACTTTAGGTGATTAAATTCAGCAGGACATTTACCCCATTGAATATACAGGACAAGTTATCCGGTTAACTTTAGCCTGATAACCTGAACACTTGTCGGCTTGCTGAATATGGACATCTAAGCGCCTAAATTTAGGAACCTAATCTAGAGACCAAAATTAGGTGCCTATTTTCAGTCAAACATGTTTGACAACCTGATGTTCTACACTGTGTTTGGAAATAAAACTTGTTTAAAATTCATAATCTATAGTCCCACAAATAATTATTGGGAAACAGCTATCCCCACCAGTGACTAAACCAGAACATAGCCTCATAGCCAGAAAGATAGAAAGGAATCTCTGAGATCAATATTCAGTGATGCAGCAAATTTATTTGGGGAAAATATGGGGCCAGATCTTAAAAGATACGCATGGGCGTAGATTTGTTCGCGCAACCCGGCGTGAACAAATCTATGCCCAATTTTATAACTGCCACTCGCATGTTATAAAATCCAGGCTCGGCGCTCACAAGTGGGTGCACTCATGTGCAACTTGCGCACGCCTAGCCCGAGGGGAGCCCCGATGGCTTTCCCCGTTCCCTCCAAGGCCATTCTGAAATTGGAGCAGCCTTGGAGGGAATTTTTTTTCCCACCCATCCCCCCCCCCACGCCCATGCAATTTCGGTGCTCAAGGCAGTGCATTAGCGAACGCCGATGTCACATGCCGTGACGTCAAGCGTCGTGACGTCACGCCTTGAGCGCCAAAATTGCACGGGCGTACACAGGCGTGCATTATTCACTGCCGGCGGGGGCTGCTGGAGGCGGCTTTTGCCGCCGGCTCTCTCCACCTGGATGAACGCACGCCCGCCGGCTTCCGCCACCGCCGCCTGGATGAACGCGTGCCCACCCGCCCACCGGCTCCCGCCGCCGCCTGGATGAACGCGCACCCGCCGGCTCCCGCCGCCGCCTGGATGAACGCGCGCCCGCCCGCTGTATTAAGCGCCTATACAGTAAAATGGGTTGCGCGGGACTAACGCTTCGCCTAACGCTTCGCAGACGCGGCTTGCATTTGCAAGCAATTTAAATACTGAACAGAACTGTGCGTGCGCAAACGAGGGTGCGCCCGGCACTGCCGCACTCTAACGCGGCCTTACTGTATCGACCTGTAGGTTATATAGGCAACTTTATTCAGATAAATTTAAGACTGTGATTTTTCTGACCAGACTTATCATACAACTGAAACTGCAGAGTGCTGCATATGAGCACTGGCTGAAGTTTAGCCCTGCCTACTGAACACCTCCATTGAAGCCCTTTTTTGCACTCAAAAACGTATACATTCTGCCAGGGGAAATATTGAAAAATTGTTTTGTGTGCATGTAGCTTGAAACGTCACATACTGTTACATTTTGCCACTTGCAAGATAGCACCATGAGCGGCTGCACTCATCCCCAAGCTGGCGGGCCTTGCCGTGGTGGGACGCCACCAAATTGCCACGTGACAGGACTTCACCAGGATTGCTGCCTCCGGACCTTTCTCTAGGTGCATGCATGCCCAGAGTCAATTTCTTTAAAGAGCCCGTGGCGGGAAAAGCTCTCAATGCCCTTTGATGATGTTATGACTCTTCACCATATAAAATGGCTCTCCTGACGTTCCTTCATTGCCTCAGCAAGTTTGTCTGCCAGTCTTCAGCCTTGCTCCAGTTTTCAGCAATGCTACAGTCTTCAGTCTCTGCCAATGTCTTCAGCTTCAGGCTCCACCACACCAAGTGGCCAATCCAGTCTTCCCAGCAATCTCACGGAGCATCACCTGCACCATACAGGACTCCCCCATAATGGTAGCATATGCCATGCCATACAGGTTACCCCCACACTTAGTTTCCCAAACTGTCAAAGTCAGAACCCTTGTTGGTTGCTGTCTGAGTCCAGTTCTCTGTTACCTCTTGCCGTTGAAGTAGAGAGCAATGTTTAAGTTGCATCATAAGTATAAGGCTTATTGGTTACGGGTAGCAACAGCCACATCAGCAAGTTACCCCCATGCTTATTTGTTTTCCCAGCGTAAAATTCAATGCCTTGTTGGTTGCTGTCTGAAACTAATTCCCCTTTTCCCCCCTGCTGCTAAAGAAGGGAGCAATAATGGAGTTGCATTAACAACCCTCTACGTGAAGAAATATTTCCTAACGTTAGTTCTGAGTTATCCTCCCTGGAGTTTCATTTTTTGACCCCTAGTTCTACTGATTTCTTTCGAACAGAGAAGGTTTGAGCTAAATGTTGAAATAAATAAAAATAAAAAAATTGTTTTGCTACTATAATATTTTGTGCTCCTAATTAATATATATATATATATATATATTATACTCAAAAAGACTCTCCATTTAAAAGTCTGGTGGTAGAGACTTCTACAGCAAAGATGTTTTATACTGAAATGTTTGTTGTCTGGTATCTTTTAATCTAATGTCTCATAGAGAAGGAATCCTTGACAGTTCTTTTTGAGAATATCTCAGAACTCTTGTTGGCTGATATGGGAGCAGATTAGCTAGTTAGTCAGGCTTCCCTCTAGAAAAAAAGTATTTGTATGGAAGGCAAAGTACTTTAAAATTTATTCTACAGCGAACTGGTAGCCAATGCAGCTCTTGCAAAAGTGAGGAAATATCATATTTGGAAGCGACAAATATAATTCTAGCCACGGTATTCTCTAGTAATTGTAGATGTTTTAGACTAATTTCTGTGATGCCTAAATAAAGGGAATTACAATAATCAATTTGGAATAATATTAGTGCACAAGATAATATAATTAGATCTGCTTTACTTTAAAAAGTGCCTAATTTATGAATCATTCAAAGATTATAGAAAACAGATCTAGACAATAATGACTCTTGTTTTGACATTGACAGGGCATTATCCAACTTCATTCCCAAAATCTTGATCATGTCAATGAGAGGAATAGTAACATTTTGCATACAGGGAGTGAGCTTACCACCAGATTTGCATCTTCCAAACCAGATGGCTTCTGAATTTTGAAGATTTACTTGTAATTTGTGATCACAGAGCCATCTGGCAACCTTATCTAAACATTTATTAAAATTTTCCATGTCCTGTACAGAGTCTGAATTAAAAGCTGTTACCACTTGAATGTCATCTGCATATATATAGCAGCTAAAATCTAATCCTTGAATCAACTCAGGTATGGGGCTAAAAACATTTCTGCTAGGTACTCTGAGCCATGAAAAAATACATTAAGAATTATATCACTTTTCTTAATTAGAGACTGGAATAGTAAATCCTGAAATGGGAGTTTCATGACATTGGTGGGCTACCTAACATGATGGAACAATTAATTGCTCTTGTGATGCTGAAACCAGCCAATAAAAGGGCAACTTGCACTATCTTTCCCTGACAGTGCAGATGATTTGTGTTTCCAACATGCTTATTCTTAATGTGGCGGTCAAATACCCCATTTCCTGCCATGACTCTGAAATTCTGCATCTCTGCCTCTTCTAGCACTTTAAAAGGGCAGTTATAGAGATGGGTGGCTGCTAGGTAAAAATACTTTGGCATCCATTTATGGTTTGATAAGCAGTATAAAAATATGTTAAATCAAATGAAGAAATTCTCATATTGCCTTAGGGTTATCCATGCCATCTCCATAGTCCGAGAAGCTCAACACACCTAAAGAAACACTGACACCATGCAACCTAATTAATCTTTGTTTGAGGATTATAGATCTCATCCTGGCTTCTCATTCTGTAGCTCACCCATGTACTCCTGCAGAAAGTGGGTACAATAAGGCACACACATCCACCTTCTCAAACATCAAGCACATATTTTGGGGGAGTCGTTTATCAAAGGCTTATCGCATGCGATAGAATGCAAATTAGGGGGAGGGGAGGAGGCGAGGAGGGGAGGAGTGGGGGAGGAGTTGGCAGTGTCTTAGCTGCCAGCGATAATGTTACTTACATTATCATCGGCAGTAGCGCACAGAATAGCACCACCTTTCACGGTGGCGCTATTCGGTGCCTAAGCCAGCAGCCGGCGCACCACCATGGTGCGAAGGCTGCTGGCTTTCGCAGGGCCGCCCCCCCCCCCCTTTGCCCCCCCCCCCCTGTTTTCGCAGGATTCATCATTCTGCAAGGAATGATGAATCCAGGCCTTGGTTAGTTAAAAATGTTGGTTCAGAAAAAATGGTTGAGATGTTTAATGCTTTACAACATTGATGTGAGAAATCACATTCCATTAAACATTAAACGTGACCTGGAGGAGAATCCTCCATGCAATTCTGCTGAAGTAAGCTCCAGTTACATCTACTGTAAGTGTTAACTAACGCCAGAGAATACTAAACAGAGGAAGAAAAGTGCTTATGCTAAGGATGAAACTCCGGTGGCAGAGTGTGGCTGCCTTGCTCTCTTCTGCAGCGCCACTGTCCCTCCGCTCCCAGAAGATAAGATTTGGTTAGTGAGCAAGAAGACCTCAGCTAGCCTCACACACAAAAGTATATCAAACTCATGACAACTTAATGAAGTAATATATTTTATTGAAAGACCAGAAAAATAAAAAACCTCACAGAAAAAATAAATGCAAGGAATAATTATGAGAACAATCATGAACTAATATTAAAAGGATGAACAAATAGCGATGGAGCAAATGCCAGAATTCACTATACTTTGTCAATGTGATATGTACATAAAACATATAATATAAAAACTTAAATTCTATAAAAATTATAATCAAATAAGAACAATTTAATAAAAGTAATTAAAACTGAAGTCCATTCATAGCTGTTATTTTTTTTTATTTTTTTTGCTGAACCAGAGAAATATTGGGCCTCCAATAGATTTTTTTTGCTGAACTTCAGAAATTGTCTTGAAGGGATCACTAACTGAAATGTAAAAATAGCATAGAAACAGATTTTCAACCACTAATATTCATAAATCCACACAATGTATTATGGTGTCATACAATAAATCTACTAAGACATGGCTGATGGCCAACAAGGTACTTACTCTAGAGGTTTAATTAAATCTTCAGAACATTGTGATAAAGAGAGTATATCGTAGTTGGATGAGTGAACTGTATAGCAGTTGCCCATGCCGGCAAATCAAACCAAATTGGCAATAGATATATTCATCAACCATAACCAGTTTGCTCCTGCCAATCTATTGCTGACTGCTCATTTGGTACCATCTCCTCTACTTCACACTCACAGGACACTATTTCTTTCCGCAGCGTTTGTGTGACCTGTGTTTCCTTCTGCTATGCAGAGCTAACTGGAGGCTTGGCAATGACGCAGCAGTTGCCTTTGATACCACAGGTGCTCTTTTAGCTCGACCTGTGCCAATCCAAGTCACAAGTACCTGGCTAATACCCATATTTATTTAGTGTATTTAGCTCAAGCCTTTTCATTGTAGCTCAAGGCAAGTTACATTGGGTCCCAGCAGTTAGTTTCCCTGTCTCCAGAGGGTTCACAATTGAAGTTTGTACCTAAAGAAATTGAGAGAGAAGTGACTTGCCCAAGGTCACAAGGAGCAGCAGTGGGATTTGAACCCTGGCTTCCCTAAGTTTCTAGCCTACTGCTCTAGCCACAAGGCTGAGACCTTACTCCAATCAATCACCCTCTCTCAATTCCCCCCCCCCCCCCCACACACCATTCTCCGTGTCTCTCAAACTCTCACTTCCTTACCCAACATTTTTCTTCTCTCTCTAATCCCCTTAGCCCATCGCTAGTAATATACCTGCCTCTGAATCCTCCTACTTTGTTGCCACTAGTCTCCCTGTCTCTAAAATCCCCAGCCCCAGTATTCTGCTTCTCTTTCAGTGTCTCCCTCAGTAATCTCTTTCTCAAGCACCCCACTCCCTCCCTGTCTCTCTTACTATGCTGCACTCCTGGCCTGATAATAAGCAAATCCTTTTGGCCTACACAGATCAAAGACAGTGCCTCCTATTTGGCCTAAATGGACACTGGCACTGGCATCTTTGCTTCCTCTTTCCATCTTTGGCCTGCCTGAGCTGCTGGCACAGACTCCCTTTTCCCTGGATATAGATGTTACCCCTAAATTGCTTATTGCCAGACTGACTTGGTGCTCAAGATTTGTCAAGCCCTGGATTAAGCACTGGTCAGAGATGTGACCTGTTGTCTTTTTTTCTAGGCACTACAGTCTCATGAGGGAGGTGAGAGGCTGCTTGCGTCTGGTTAGACATATGGGGAACTGTTCATCCCCATCAGTCTTCTCCTCATATGCTCTCATTTGTGACATTTTGAGGCAAAAGTTGCATTTCACATGCCTGAAACAATGTTTTATGTGCTTGGCTGAATGTGGAAGATTCCCTATACTGCTGATCTCAGCAGAGATGGCTTTATGCTTTCATGCATTGGACCTTCATGTGGATGTTTTTATATGTAGAATATCATAATTTTCAACACCTCTCCAGAACCATGCTATATTTCTTGTCTGTGAATTATTTTCTGTGCTTTGAATGCTCTGAAATATACAAAGCAGAAAGGCTTGTAGCCTGGAGGAGAGTTTCTGGCCTTTGACACAACTGTGACAGTTCCTCGCATTGCTGCATGATCCTCCTATTCTCTCCTCTCATAAGAACATAAAAATTGCCATGCTGGGTCAGACAAAGATCCATCAAGCCCAGCATCCTGTCTCTTACAGTGGCCAATGCAGGTTGCAAGTACCTGGCAGATCCCATAAAGTAGATCTTGTTACTGTTACTCATTCCCAGGGATAGCAATAGATTTCTTCAGTTTACATGGCTAATAATGTGTTAGGGATTTTTCCTCCAGGAACTTGTCCAAATCTCTTTTAAACTCCGCTATGCTAGTTGCCTTGATTGCATCCTCTAGCAACAGGTTCCTCAGCTTGTTTAGTGAAAAAGTACTTTCTACAATTTGTTTTGAATCTGCTGGTGGTCAGTTTCATGGAGTGTTCCCTTGTTTTGGTATTATTTAAAAGAGTAAATAACCATCTGTAATGAGTAGCCAGAGATTTCCCTAGTCCCCATGCTGCACAATAAACCCCACAAACCCCTAAACAAGGCACATAGAAAGCTTAGAAGCCTGAAAACTGAAAATGAAGTTATTGGACTACATTTCCTAAGTTCCCTATCACCAACTCTGCGTCTCTGAGAAGAGAAGAGCTGGAGTTGGGTGGAGACAACTTTTAGTCCCTGTAGACTCCCAGAAGAAATAAATTTGGGAGGTGTGCAGTCAGAAGGAGAGAAAGAAGCTAAAGGAGAATAGTTGCCAAACTCCGAGCCCATGGTGATAAAGGAAGCTGCAGAGACTGAGTAGATGCATGAGCCTATGGATACCTCAGACATAGTCCCAGACCTGGTCATAGAAATGGATTAAAAGTAGGTTCCAAAAGCTAGCCGAATTGAAAGTTGACCTGAAACTAAAGGACTGTTAAATTGGGAGCACTACCATAGTAAAAAGGAGTATAGTAATTGTGTTTCAGTGGGAGAAATACAAGCAGTGCCAGTTTACTCACTGGATTACATTGCTGAGAGTTTAAAGATTTAAACATTGTTATTTATAAAAACTGCTACTGAGGATTTAAAAGAAACTGCTATTACAGGCACTGCTGAGAGTTTGGGAATTTGAACATTGCTATCTGAAAGCTTTGCTTCTGAGGATTTAATTGCAAGCACTGCTGAGGATGAGAATTTAAACCTTGTTATTTGCAAGCACTGCTACTGAGAATGGAAAAGACCACTATTGCAAACTCCATTATACACTGGGAATAGAGAACGGTTATTGCCAACACTGTTACTGGGAGACTGAAAGTGTCCATTTTTTGTACTTCCTGTGAAATAGGAGGCTTGATATTAGACCTGCTGAAGCCGGAAAGAATAAGACTTATTTGAGTCACAGACTTCAGCTGGGGCTGTTGTGGGGTAAAGACCCTGAGCTCCAGACTACCAGTAGTATGCCACTAGGATCCCAAGTCAGAGGTCCTATGGCTCAGGGCCTGTTCATCTTGGAAAGAGGTAAAACCCGATCGTACGCCTTACTTACAGACTTTTTCTTTTAACTGAATACTGCTGATCCTGCTGAGTATAATCCACCTGCCCAAGCCAGTCTGAGACACATCCCAGGACCCTTCTTACCCCTTACACTGTCCTTTATGTACACATTCCACCCCACTCATGATTTTATAAACTTCTATCTTATCCCCTCTCAGCCGCCTCTCTTACAAGGAGAAGAGCCCTAGCCTGCATAGTTTCTCATCGTAGGAGGAATGTTCCATCTCCTTTATCATCCTTCTCACCTTCCTCTGCATCTTTTCTAGTTCCGCGATGTCTTTCTTGAGATGGGGGTGACCAGAACTGCACCCAGTACTCATGGTGCGGTCAAACCATGGCTCAATATAGAGGCAGTATGATAGTTTCCATTTTATGCTCTATTCCGTTTTTGATCATTGTTTACATTCTGTCTGCTTTCTTGAACACTGCTGCACACTGAGCTGAGGATTTCAACAAATTGTCCAGAAGGACTCCAATGTCAATTTCTTGGGTAGTGACTCCCAATACATAACCCAACACTGTATACCTGTTGTTGTGATTATTTTTTCCCTATGTGCACTAGCATTACTATGCACTTTTCTATATTAAATTTCATCTGCCATTCAGTTGCCAGACTCCTAGTCTCAGAAGGTCCTGCTGCTGTTCCTCACTGCCATTTTAACAAATTTGAACAATTTTGTGTCATCTGCAAATCTCATCACCTCACTTGTAATTCTCTTTTCCAGATCATGTATGAATATGTTAAACAGCACATGTCCCAATACTGATCCCTGTTATACTCCACTAATGACCTTTCTAAGAACATAAGAAATTGCCATGCTGGGTCAGACCAAGGGTCCATCAAGCCCAGCATCCTGTTTCCAACAGAGGCCAAACCAGGCCACAATAACCTGGCAATTACCCAAACACTAAGAAGATCCCATGCTACTGAAGCAATTAATAGCAGTTGTTATTCCCTAAGTCAACTTGATTAATAGCCGTTAATGGACTTCTCCTCCAAGAACTTATCCAAACCTTTTTTGAACCCAACTACACTAACTGCACTAACCACATCCTCTAGCAACAAATTCCAGAGCTTTATTGTGCATTGAGTGAAAAAGAATTTTCTCCGATTAGTCTTAAATGTTCTACTTGCTAACTTCATGGAATGTCCCCTAGTCCTTCTATTATTTGAAACTGTAAATAACCGATTCACATCTACTCGTTCAAGACCTCTCATGATCTTAAAGACCTATATCATATCCCCCCTCAGCCGTCTCTTCTCCAAGCTGAACAACCCTAACCTCTTCAGCCTTTCCTCATAGGAAAACTGACCATTTAGTCGTCTTCTCAGTTTCCTGCCTTTTAACCTTTTAACTAACGTCCTCCCTATTCATATTCTGACCTCTCCTCGTTGTTCAAGTCTCTTTCTTTATTCTCATCACATTCATCTCCTCAGCTCTCTTCCTGGGGCCATTCCCTGCCCCATCCACCTCACTCTCCTGCTTCTGCCTACTCTTCTTCCTAGCTGTTTGTTTTTTCTCCTCCCTACATGTTTTTCTAGTGCTGGCATTACTCATTTTCCCTCCTCCACCTCTGTCACATTTGACTCTTGCACTTCTGTCCACTCTGCTCCCTAAACATCCCCACGCCACTTAACCTTGCATGCTTATTCTCACCCACAAACACCCAGCCACTTGCGTGCTGTATTCCGGCCACACTCACATGTAGCATATACTCTCCTGCTGTTCAAAGTCTATAGCAAATAATAAGTAAACAGGAACAAACACAGACCCACATTGCTACAGGCATTCACTCAGGAAACACCGGAAAGGGTAAGAAAGCAAAGACAAGGTATCACACTCCAAGATGACTGTAGATGCCATTTTTTTTTTTAAACAAAACTGAGCACATGACCTAGGTGCCTCAGCTTTAGGTTCTTAAAGTCAACTGAAACTTCAAATGTAGGTGTCTAAATTTTAAGCTGAAAATGGTTCTAACCCAAACCCTAAAACTGAGGCACCTACATTTAGGCCTGCTATTTATTCAGCTACATTAGGAACCTAGTCCTGGAAATCAGTACTGAGTGTCTAATTTATTTCCCCTGCCCTGGCCCCACCCCTTGTCTCACCAATGTTTTAGGCCCCAAAATGCAGGCACTTAGCATGGGGAGATTTTCATTTATGCAAAAATAGGCACCTATTTCCTGAAGTTAGGTACCTGTATCTGTTGAATAATGTTCCACAGATACCTAACTTAGCCTTTCCCTAATTCTAACAGAATCTCCACTCTTTAGTCCAGCGATTGTCTTCCTTCTCCTGTATCTCAGCATTGACCCTGAGAGCATTTGGAAAATTGAGTTTGATGTTTCTGGCTGTGTAGGGGCTAGAAAAGAAGATGGATGGTTATAAGCATGCACACACAGCTGTATTCACAAGTTATGCAACCTCACTGGCAAACTTCTATGAATATTTGAACCCTGATACACAGCATTTGCACCCAAGTGGTTTGAACATTAAAATATGTTTTTACACTTGCATAAGTCTCTTGCCTAAAAAAAACAAAAAACAAAACCCAAGGAACTTGTGCGACTTTCAGATCTTCAGAGGGATAGTTGTGTTAGTCTGGTATAGCAAAAAAGACAAGATTCAAGTAGCACTTTGTAGACTAATTTATTAAAGCATGAGCTTAGGAGGATGAAGTGGTCTCTGTTCTCGAAAGCTCATGCTTTAATAAATTAGTTAGTCTACAAGGTGCCACTTGACTCCTGTTTTTTTTTTGTGTGACTGTAGTGAATCTACCTCTAAGTGTTATTTTGGGGGCAGTATCTCAAATGCACTTCTTTTTTTGCTCATACCTTGACAAGAATTTACTATATTCCTAAGCCAGAATATGTTGTGAATGATTTTAGTCTCTCAAATGTATTGCTAATGCTCTTTTTAACACTTGCATTGTACCAAAGAGAGTATCCATGTGGATATAATGGTAGCAATTTTCAAAGGAGTTTTGTGTGTAAATGTAACATATTATCACCAATTTTCAAAAGCCATTTATTCATGTAAAGTGCACTTACATGTATAAAACCTATTGATAATTCAATGGCATATTGTGTAGCAATTTTCAAAAGCTCACTTAGGGGCCGATGCAATACGGTGCGCTCAGCCGAGCGCACTGTATAACCTGCTCTCGGACACGGGTTAAATAGGCGCTAATCACCCCCTAATGCAATAGGGGGATTAGCGCCTATTTAACGTGCGTCTGAAGCGGAGTGAATGCAATAGCGTTCATCACATGCAAATGCATGTGAATGAGGCTATTACTCATTCACTCTGCATTAAAAAAAAAAAGTGTGAATCTCAGATGCACCTTTAGCTCTGATATTAATGCCTGCCAAGAGCAGGCGCTAATAGCTGAGCACATGTAAAAGAATTACAGAAAAGCAGAAAAAAACAGCTTTTCTGTACTTCTTTTTTTTTTTTACTTAAAAAAATAAAACCATGGCAGACCACCGAGCTATGAAGACCGATGGCGTCCATTTTCATTACTGAGTTTACGGGCATCGGTTTTCATAACCGGCAGCCACAGCGGGGTCGCTTTAGCAAGGAAGCGCTAAGGTCACACAAACGACCCTAGAACCTCCTTGTTAGCGTGACCCCTAATTTGCGTATTGCATTGCGCCCCCCCCCCCCGACTTTTCAGCACCCGCTTTCCGCACTTTTATTGCATCGGCCCCTTACTTGGGTAAAGTGCATTTATTTCTGCAAAAACCCAATTTTATGTGTGTAAATGCTTTTGAAAATCATGCCCTGTGGGCCGGATTTTAAAAAGGTTATGTGCGCCAGGCCTCTTTTCAAAAGACCCGGTGACACGCGTAAAGCCCTGGAACACGTGTAAGTCCCGGGGCTTTACTAAAAGGGTGGGGCGGTCTGGGGGCAGTGCGGGGGCGGGGCAGAGGCCTCCGCCACAGTGACCATTGCCGCTGTATCAAAGGATCATGTGCCGGAAGGCTGGCAGTACGCACAACTTGTGCCTGCCTGGGGGGGGGGGGGTTTAGAGTAGGACAAGGGGGGGAAAGAGTAGGGGAAGGGGTGGGAAGGCCAGGAGTGGGGGCAGGGAATGGGGAAAGGCAGTGCGGTTTGGCATGTGCAAGGTGCACAATTGTGCACCCTCTTGCGCGCGCTGACCCCTGATTTTATAACTTGCGCGTGACTGCACATGCAAGTTATAAAATCGGGCGTACATGTGCGCGTGCTCCTTTTAGGCTGGTGGAGCCCAATAAAATTGGGATTATTTATATATGTTTGTCATATTTTATTGGTCGATGATTATATCCCTAAGAAGCTGGGGATATTCTGTCTCTCTTTATGTTTCCATACATTGCACAGAATAGTTGCTTCATACCAACACTTTATCAGCAATGCCATTCTTGTGTTTTTTTCCTTTACTATGGTATCCGGGTTTCTAGCACTGATATGTTTTTTTAGATTGGAATGGGAATCTCCCAGGTGATCACATTTTATTAATTGTTTATAATTCTGTTAGGATTGTGATCTCAGTATTTTTCTAGTACACTGATTTCATAATTTTACACAGCTGTGGTTGAGCCATGTCATCTTGTTGTGTCCTTCTGGCATCAGTATGTCACACCCAGCAATGAGATGTGTAATATTCAGCCACTATACATCTCAGCTAGCTAGCTGGATTAGCTTATCTAGGTAATTTATAGGTGAATTATATAAGCTTGGTGTGCGCCAAAACTGAGAAATATGTGCATAAGTTGGGCTGGCGTGTGCCAAGTGGATTTTAAAAGGCATCCGAGTATGTGCGTATCTCCCGCTCCATGCACAAAAATAATTTTCAAAAAAAGAGGTTGAATGTGGGTGTGGTCTGTGCAGGGCATGAACATTCCTGGATTTCTCACTGAAACCAGTGCAGGAAGGAGTGGAGAGAGTAGAAAGAATAAGACGAGATTTAAGGAAGCTGGAAGAGTGGTCGAAGATATGGCAACTGAGATTCAATGCCAAGAAGTGCAAAGTCATGCATATGGGGAGTGGAAATCCGAATGAACTGAATTCAATGGAGGGGGGGGGGGGGGAAGGCTGATGTGCACGGAGCAGGAGAGAGACCTTGGGGTGATAGTGTCAAATGATCTGAAGTCGGCGAAACAATGTGACAAGGCGATAGCAAAAGCCAGAAGAATGCTGGGCTGCATAGAGAGAAGAATATAGAGTAAGAAAAGGGAAGTGATTATACCCTTGTACAGGTCCTTGGTGAGGCCTCACCTGGAGTACTGTGTTCAGTTCTGGAGACCATATCTACAAAGAGACAGAGACAAGATGGAAGCAGTACAGAGAAGGGCGACTAGAAAGGTGGAGGGTCTTCATCGAATGACTTATGAGGAGAGATTGAAAATCTAAATATGTACACCTTGGAAGAAAGGAGGAGCAGGGGTGATATGATTCAAACTTTCAGATACTTGAAAGGTTTTAATGATCCAAAGACAATGACAAACATTTTCCGTCAGAAAAAAATCAGGAGAACCAGGGGTCACGAGCTGAAGCTCCAGGGAGGAAGACTTAGAACCAATGTCAGGAAGTATTTCTTCACGGAGAGGGTGGTGGATGCCTGGAATGCCCTTCCGGACGAAGTGATGAAGACCAGAACTGTGAAGGACTTCAAAGGGGTGTGGGATAAACACTGTGGATCCATCAAGTCTAGAGGACATGAATGAAGAGGGGGTGAGTCGCGGGAATGAAAGCTACTACCTGGAGATAATACCCTTATTCAATATACATACACACGGTTAATGCGACTCCAACATTGCTCTAAGATTCAACGGTAAGAGGAAATGTGGGGGGAAAAAAAGGATTTGCATTCACAAAAAAGTGGGGTGTAGCTTGCTTGTTACGGCAGTTACTACCCCCAAACCAAATAAGCCTGATACTTTACTTTCAATGCATATCTAGCATAGCTCTCTGCTTCAACGGCAGGGGAGAAATCTGATACTTCACTTCCAACGCATAGCCAGCATAGCTCTCTGCTTCAAGGGCAGGGGAGAAAGTCTGATACTTCACTTCCAACGCATAGCCAGCATAGCTCTCTGCTTCAACGGCAGGGGAGAAATCTGATACTTCACTTCCAACGCATAGTGAGCATAGCTCTCTGCTTCAATGGCAGGGGAGAAAGTTTGTTACTTCACTTTCAACGCATAGCTCTCTGCTTCAATGGCAGGGGAGAAAGTCTGTTACTTCACTTCCAACGCATAGCCAGCATAGCTCTCTGCTTCAACGGCAGGGGAGAAATCTGATACTTCACTTCCAATGCATAGCCAGCATAGCTCTCTGCTTCAATGGCAGGGGAGAAAGTCTGTTATTTCACTTTCAACGCATAGCTCTCTGCTTCAATGGCAGGGGAGAAAGTCTGTTACTTCACTTTCAATGCATAGCCAGCATAGCTCTCTGCTTCAACAGCAGGGGCAATGTAGAAAAGAGGATCTAAATATAGACAACAACCAACAAGGACTGAATTACATAGTCGAGTAAACAAAAGCATGGGTGTAGCTTGCTTATTGAGGCAGTTACTACGCCTAACTAAGCTACATATTCAATTAGATGCAGTTCCAACATTGCTCTCTACATTAATGGTGGGGTGGAAGGGAAATAGAACTAAAAGGTACTAAGAGCCAAGCGTAACAAGTAAGAGGAAAAAAAAAGTGCATAGCTTGCTGGGCAGACTGGATGGGCCGTTTGGTCTTCTTCTGCCATCATTTCTATGTTTCTATGTTTCTATAAATACACTGGTTTCATTGAGAAATCCCGTGTTCCCCTAGCTCATAACTTAACTTTTGCTATGAACTTATTTTTATTTATTTATATATAAAATGTATTAATCACTCTTCAATTTTTGTAGAAAACATTTCTAAAGTGATGTACATGTTTAACAATAGAAAAGTTATACAAACAATAAAATAAAAATGAAAACAAATAAAATAACATTGCAAATTACCATCCCTCCATAACAACCATTGAAGATACCCCACCTCTAGCCCCTTAGAGCCATTCTAAGATTTAATTTAGATGCCCTATACACATCTATCTGGATCAGAGAAAATTCTTTTTCACTCAATGTACAATTAAGCTCTGAAATTTGTTGCCAGAGGATGTGGTTAGTGCAGTTAGTGTAGCTGGGTTTAAAAAAGGTTTGGATAAGTTCTTGGAGAAGTCCATTAACTGCTATTAATCAAGTTGACTTAGGCAAGAGCCACTGCTATTACTGGCATCAGTAGCATGGGATCTTCTTAGTGTTTAGGTAATTTCCAGGTACTTGTAGCCTGGATTGGCCACTATTAGAAAGAGGATGCTGGGCTTGATGGACCCTTGGTCTGATCCAGTATGACAAGTTCTTATGATTATACATCTACATCTCCAACTCCTTAAGCCTGAAAAGCTTTCCCAGAATTTAATTTGTAAGCTCTGTCTTCATCAGCCACTTCCCTAACCTCCAATGGGAGACTATTCCATAGTTTGGGAACAGACATGGAAAAGGACCGGTTTTGACATCTTACATGATGAAAGCTTTTAGCCAAGGAAAGTTGCAACTGTGATCCATTCTGGGCGTGTGTAATTCTCAGTGACCATTTCCAGGAAATTCTATTCCACAAATTAGAAGGGCCTTGACTTGAAGGATCTTAAATGCGAGGACCAAGATTTTAAGTTTACATCTCAGTTTGACAGGCAGTTCTGCCAATAACAGTGCCACTGATTCTCACCTAGACCATCCCAAAACTAGCCTAGCAGCCATATTTTGAACTACTTGGAGCTTTCAAATTAAATTAATAAGGAGCTCCCAGTATACAAGATTGCAATAATCAATTACTGCTATCACCAGTGCATAGACCACAACCTTCAATGCCTTTAAGTTTAAAAAGTTTTTCAGTTGTCACACCAGTCTCAATCTACCATATGCAGAACACAAAACCAAGTTGATTTGGCTTTCCATGGACCACTCTAAATTCAACATTACCCCAAGTAATTTTTCATCAGTGCTGTGGTAATTAACTGCCCTTTAAACTCAACTTGAAACATATCCTGTTCAGTGCTCACATGAAATATCTCTGTCTTACCAGCTATCACTGCTGAAGAATTATCACCCGTCCAATTACTCACAGTTTTCAAGCAATCACTGAGTAGAGAGAGAATCTGTAGAGTAACTTTACCCAACGGAACAACAATTTGCACATCATCAGCATAGATAAATGAGGAGAAACCAAAAGAACGTATGAGCGCACCTAATGGAGACAAATATATATTAAACAGGAGAAGGGATAAAGAAGAACCTTGGGGAACATCCCACTGTACGGACGTGGTGAAGAATGATGACCCTGAGAAAACCCAAATAATACAGGGGTGTGTCAAATCAGATGAACCATCTACAGGCCCAGACACCGTAGTGGAGTAGAAAAGGTATTTATTTACTCAGTATAATTATCAGGCAGCCATATCTTGCATTTGAATACAATATGTAGTAGCACTGTTGGTCCCCCGACATGGCTGTGTTTCACACTGGCTGCATCGGGAGGGACAGAGCAGGAGATCAAAACCAATCTTCACCAATATGGTTAGCGGAGTGACCTTCGTAGACATGGTCAGGGATACAAAGTTTCAAGGTTACCGTAACAAACGGTTAAGGAAACACAGTTGCAAATAGCTTTAACAAAAATGCCATCTAGCCTGACAGTTCTACTACAACTAATAGCCATATTGTATTACCTCTTCTACCCCACTACGTGTCTGAGCCTGTAGATGATTCATCTGATTTGACACACCCCTGTATTATTTGGAATTCTCTGTTGATGTGTCTCGCTCTCCACTTGTCTTGTGGTGACCCTGAAAGAACACCAATTGACTTCTGTCTGCTAGAAAACTACGAATGCACTTCAAAACCGAACCCCCTAGTCACAAAGGCTGGCAGCGAGCGATTAAAATTTCATGGTCCACCAAGTCAAATGCACTAGACAGATCCAAAAAGACTAGCAAGATATCTATCCCCATATCTAATTGAGGCAGAACAGAATCAACCAGATCTACCATGATTGTCTCCATACTGCCACCTTTACGGAAACCGGCCTGAGCTAAATCCACTTTCCCTGCCCTTTCCATAATGTACAACAACTGGCTAGTCACTATCCTTTCTAATACTTTGGCTACAAAAGGAAGGTTGGCAACCAGTCTGTAATTAAAGCACAGTCTCAGATCCAGTTCTGCCTTTTTCAAAATGGGGGTCACCACAGATTTTTTCAATCTATTCTGGCAAAACATCAATGAGATAGGAGGGGCAAGGATCAAAACAACATTTTGATTTTTTCCACATGACTTACTACAGATTTGATTTTCATTAGAAAGATGCTATTAAAAGATCTAAAATGTTCTCCTTCTCTACAGTTATCTCCTACTTGAAAATTATTGAGGATGGCATCGAAAGTCACCCTGCCAAAGTTTAAGTGAAGGGACTCTTTCTCCATCTTATCTACCTCATCTACTTCCAGTACTGAACGGTCCCTAGAATCCCCTAAATTCAAACACTCTGCCTTTGCTTTGGTCTAAGAGTCACTTATGCTATGGATCTTATCCTCAAAAAATGAACCTAGGGACTTGCAGCTAGACTTGTAGGCCAAATTATGCTTTACATCCTTCCCCAAGAGTAAACCAACCAACTTAAATGAATGGCATATAAGTTATAAAATAAAAAACCTAGGTATATCAGCAGGGTTTCAAGGATCGGGGTTAACAGGGAGAAAATAAGCTATTAAACCTGGGGGCGGTGGTTAGAAATCTTTCCCTTGCCTGGGTAAACTGGGAATGAAATGGCAAAACTTGTTAATTGTGTCAGCACTTGTGTACACTAAAATCCCCCCACTTACGCAGTAGAAGTGGAATTGGTGGGCACATGTGTGCTCCCACTTAAAATTGCATGCACATGTGTGCACATTCAGCTATTTTATACCATGCATGCATAACCGTACGTATGTTATAAAATGGACACGTCTCTGGACACGAGCCGGCAAATGAGTGTATAGGTACGCTTGCATGGCTTTTTCAAAGTTACCATCTGTTTCATAGTTACCATCTTAGCCTGTATATTCAGAGGCTGCACTGCTGAATCTATTAGGGATGTGCAGAGGGACGCCATATGTTGCATTCGTGATTCATATTTGTCGGGGGGCAGATACGTTGCATTCAGCAAGGGGGGCCCCCAATACGTACATGTGTTAATTCTTATTCATTTCCCAGCTAAAATTGAATTAAGTACAACCCCCCACCCTCCTGAACCCCCCCCCCCCCCAAGACTTACCAAAACTCCCTGGTGGTCCAGTGGGGGGTCCAGGAGCCATCTCCTGCACTCACACCCTCGGCTGCCAGTATTCAAAATGGTGCCGATAGCCTTTGACCTTCTATGTCACAGGAGCTACCGGTGCCATTGATCAGCCCCTGTCACATGGTAGGAGCAATGGATGGCCAGCGCCATCTTGTGCTCCTACCATGAGCAATTGCACCAGTAGCCCCTGTGACATAGTAAGTGCAAAGGCTATCGGCGCCATTTTGATTACTGGCCCGAGTGCAGGAGATCACTCCCAGACCCCCGCTGGACCACCAGGGATTTTTGTAAAGTCTTGAGGGCCCTCCTGACCCCCACAAGACTTGCCAAAAGTCCAGCGGGGCTCCTACCATGTGGCAGGGACTGACCAATGGCACCGGGAGCCCCTGTGACATAGTAGGTCAAAGGCTATTGGCGCCATTTTGAATACCGGCAGCCGAGGGTGTGAGTGCAGGAGATGGCTCCCAGACCCCCCGCTGGACCACCAGGGAGTTTTGGTAATTCGTGGGGGGCTTGTTTAAATTAGCTCCTTTAGATGGCCGAATAATTCGGCGAAGATTCATTGTATTCGTGGGGAATCGCGATATGTTTCGCTTCCCCACGAATACAACGAATATGGCCCTATACGTTATGGATTACACATACGTAGGAAATGAATGCACACCCCTAGAATATATCCAACTGTCATAATGTAAGCTGGATAAGTTTATCCATCTAACTTTAGGACAGGTGTACAGGCTAACCAGAGGTAGTTGGATAAGTTATCTGACTCAGCTCCTCTCAGTTATTTCCCCGACTTATGCAGCCACATTTTGTATAGCTATATTTTAGTTAGATTAGTGCTCAAATATTTAGTTAGCCAGCTAAATACTTACGAATATGGACCTCTATGTGTTCAGTAGTACAGAATCTCCATGTCTATTTTAACATTTTTTCTATGCTGGCTGTGAACCATCTTGTCGATAATCCACTGTCCACTACAATTATCGATCTCTCATCTTTTAGGTTTAAGTTCACTCTGTTTAGTCATTCCTGTATCTGGTTTGAATCTTCAAGGGGTTTCTGAAGTAACTCTGTATTTACAATTGTATTTGTATTTTTGCCAGTTGTTTTTCCTTGTTTGCTGATCTGATGCTTGAGTTTTCTTTCTCTTGTTTACAAATTGTCTTTCTATTCATACTTGTGGATTCTCACTCATGCCTTCTGTTCATTGGAATTTTTGCCCAAGTTTAAGAATGGAAATCAGTTGTGGCTGTTCACTTTAGAATTTGAGCACTTTTGGAATATTTCGGTCTGTGATAATGTAAAGTATGCCTGAAGGCCCATAATGGTAGCTTCTCTGCATGTATTCTATTTCTATAAGACCCATTCCTCTTTCTGCTCTTGGGATGCACAGTTTGAGCATACACTGATTCTTAAGGATGACCACATGGGCAGGAAGGAGTTTTCTTCTTCTTATGTCCAATTTTTCAAGATGTTTATGGGGCCAATCTATGATTCCAAAGCTATATGAGAGTGAAGGGATAGCATGCTTATTGATGGCTTGAATTTTACTTTGTGCTGTTAAAGCACTTTTCAATATCAGTGTCAGTCTCCAATTGTACACTTTTTGTGATCTTTTTTGTCAGTGATTTATCCTCAATTATCATACCTTCATCCATTCCCAGATATTTATACACATTTTCCTGCTTGATTTTGTTTATATTAGTCTTCATTTACAGAGACGTTTTCAGTTGTTGCTTAATTTTCCTTTAAGGAAAGTCGCCTTAGTAGATTTGTCCAGGCCAAATGTTATCCTGATTTTAACAAAGAAACT
Organism: Rhinatrema bivittatum; assembly: GCF_901001135.1. NCBI lineage: Eukaryota > Metazoa > Chordata > Amphibia > Gymnophiona > Rhinatrematidae > Rhinatrema > Rhinatrema bivittatum. Next base: position 194,384,568 of record NC_042616.1, on the reverse strand, counting down.
CTTCACTCTCAGAGTTGTTCCACTAACTGACATTCTCATGAGCTGTACAACTTCAAGACATCTACAAATAGATGTTATCTGTGGATCATTGTCTCTCCGATTAAAGTTGAATCCATTGTTTTATTTTATTTCGCCAACCAGAGTTGTTAAATTTGCATCAGTTGCTTTTTCAGCATAGTCTTGGATAATATTTCTTCCAGTTTTTGGCAGACTCTCTTTGCATAGTTTTCAGGTTTAAATAAGAGATTTTTGGAATATAAATAGTTGTGCATTATCTCCATTTTATCTTCAGGGGTCCTCCTAACTAGTTAGCCTTCTTAATTATCTCATTAGTTTCTATAGTCTGTTTCCTGTGGCAATGGGCCCATGAACAGGGTCACTGTGGCCTATAACTGCACTAGGGATGTTGTCCTCACCAGAAAATTTGGAACTTTCACTTTCACCATCATTAGCCCTAATGCTGAGGCAGAGTAGGCATATTTTTATCCTGGGTGAAGAGTGGCCAGTATGAATTTTTTCTTCTTTCCTTTCATACTTCAATAGTAGTGGTGGTCTTGCTAAGTTTTTGTTAAGATTTCATATTTATATAGGTCACCATGTAAAGGTAGTCAGCAAGACTTGATGAGAGATATTTACTAGAGATGTGAATCGGAACCGGAATCGGTTTGGATTCTGGTTCTGATTCACATCGTGTTATTTTTTTTTGTCCGGCCCGATCGCGCTTTTGTTTATTGGCTGCGCCCGAGCCGTTAAACAAAAAACCCACCCCGACCCTTTAAAACTAATCCCTTAGCTTCCCTCACCCTCCTGACCCCACAAAAAAACATTTTATAGGTACCTGGTGGTCCAGTGGGGGTCCCGGGAGCGATCTCTCACTCTCGGGCTGTTGGCTGCCACTAATAAAAATGGCGCTGATGGCCTTTGCCCTTACCATGTGAAAGGGTATCCATGCCGACTTTGAGCTTGATGCCCTCAAATTGTCAGCAATATGAAAATTCACTATATTGCTGTTCTATGCCCGACATTGCACAATGTTTCGGACTAACATCGAGTCCTTCTTGAAGGGCGTAATATATTCCACAGCATGGCGTATCTTGGCGTGGCATCAAGCTCAAAGTCGATGGTGGTTAAGAAGAAGTAATAACATCGTATTATCCAGATAAGTTTGGTTCATAATTTTCAACATAAGTAACCTTGAATTGATGTAACACAAGATTATTGCTAGAAATTTGGAGTATATCACTGGGGTGAATTAAGCAACAAAAACACTTAAAAATATGGACTGACCTATGATTAAGCATAAGGCAGAGTGACAAAGGTATACTTTACCACACAATGATGCCTATTATGATGGTCATGAATTACTGCGTTTGATAAGTTTAAGAAAATAGGAAAGAGGGTTCCTTCATCATTGAATTTGTAATTAGTTTGAACCTAGTTCCATCTTAAAAGTACATTTCCTTTCTGAGCTTTTTTCAAGTAGAAATATTTTGGTACAACATTCCAGAGGGTTTTAAAACATCTCACAGAATACTGTGATGTATGATGAGATATCTGTCTTTATAGTAGACTAGTATATGGTTCTATGTAAGTTATGAGATACTGCCACTTGAGATCTCTTTAAGTATAATTGAAATGCTTCCATAACTATATATTAGGTTTAGCATTGGTAGCTGCTTGAAGTAATTGAGTTTAAAATATTAAAAGTATAACAGCTGTAGCAGATTATTTAGAAATCTATTGTCAGGTGTGTGTGTGAAAGTATTTATCAATAAGAATATGAATTCCATGGCTCAGACTTTTAGTGCCCACCCATGTTAACCTTGGGCCCAGCCAAAAATTCATTTCTGGCTACGCCACTGTATATCACTAACGTAAATCTCATATATTTGAATTAATAATCATAGTAATGCTTTGAGGAATCTTCAAAACTATCATCATCGTTTATTTATATCATGCTTTTCTAGCCAAAAAGTTCAAGCATGATACATCAAATTTTGGATCAACAGTAAGAATTAGGAGCAGCAGTCATAGGAGGATTACAGTTTACACGTTGTAGCAATTACAGGTAGGAATACCATTATATGTTCATGTATAACAAAACATAAATAAGGTTATAGTGAGAATATATAAGTGGCAATACCAGTATAAACACAAGTATAACATAACAAAATATGATTATCATGATCTTAGGCTGTATAGTTGATAGAACCTAGAGATTCTGCCGGTGTGCATTTCATATGATTCCTTTTGAATGGATCTGGGGTCCATTCAAGAGTTCATGGGTCAGGCTGTGAGCGAAAAAGCTGCTACATATAACTAGGTTTTCAGTAATTTCCTAAAGGTGAGGACGTCTGGGACATTCTTAAATATGACCAATTAAGCTGAAAGTTATCCAGGAACACGATAATAGATAACTTTAATCCTGCTGTTGGCCACATCTTGAGTTAGAGTTAGGCCTTTAGGGGTACTTTTGATGCTACTAGATGTTTTGAAAAAAATTATCTCTTTTTTTTTGGCAGCCAAGTTTACCATAGCTGGCTATTGGAAGACTTCCCCAATGACTGAAATGTGGACATGTAGATTTTTCAATTGGCCCAAATAGAAAAGCTTACTTATTTGCTTTAGGGTGAACCACATAAAATTGCAAACACTTGAGGGTGGTTTTGGGATTATTACTTGTTTAGGAAGTAAGGTATGCTGCAGCTATTATTATTTTTGATGGTCTTATTAGAGGAAACAGGGTTAAACAGGGTCTCTTTGTGGAACTGAATTTGCATTGTGGCTAAGTATTCTTGCTTATTACTTTCAAGTTTTGTAGTAGGCTTCTGTGAATAATTCCTGTCTGTGTTTTCATTTCTTTATAGTAAGATATTATTCTAGTAAATTAATTTGCTGTTTGGTTGCTCTGCTATAGAGTTAAGATAAAAAAAAAACAAAACACTCCAGCTTTTAATCTGTTAAAATCAATTTCTCTTTGGAGTTAGCTGGCACAAATAATCTGTTTAAATCTTAATATTGGGGCCTAAAGACTGTTTTAAACAAGTGACAAAAAAGGACAGACAAACTTCTAGAAGTGACCTGATCTAACTGGATTGGGTGTGTCTCAGATCTTGGGGGAGGTAGAGAAGCAGGAGAGCCATTGTGGCCAGTGCACAAGCTGGAGTATATTATTTATTTTTATTTATTTATTTAGATTTTTTCTATACTGGCATTCGTGAAAATAATCACATCAAGCTGGTTTACAATAAACAATGGAGTGATAACCGGAACAGAGAACGAGATAATATGTACTAAACATACTATAGATGCAGTTACAATAAAACAAGGAGTCGTACAACTAGGAGCAAGAAGAAGAGAATATAGTAACTTTAACATAGTATATTAACCCGTAAAATGGTAGAATTTCCAAGAAGGGAAGTGTGTGATTTACAATGAATTGTTCATTGTAAATATTATATTATTTTATTGGTCTGGTTCTTTGTTAATTTGTTTGCTTTAAGATTCAGTATACCTGCATTTCTGTTATTGTAGAGTTGTCTTTAATAATCTGTTTAATATTGGCACATAAGTCCTGAAGGATCATTTAATAGATAAAGGACTATTAAAATTCCAGGAAGTGCCCTGCTTTACCCAGCATGTCCCAGGTTAAACTGTTTGGATCAAGGAAAAGCGCTCGATGTCATCTACTTGGATTTCAGCAAAGCTTTTGATACGGTTCCGCACAGGAGACTGGTGAATAAAACAAGAAGCTTAGGAGTGAGTGCCGAGGTGGTGACCTGGATTGCAAACTGGTTGATGGACAGAAGACAATGTGTGATGGTAAATGGAACTTTCTCTGAAGAGAGAGCGGTTTTAAGCGGTGTACCACAAGGATCGGTGTTGGGACCGGTCCTGTTCAATATCTTTCTGAGTGACATTGCAGACGGGATACAAGACAAGGTTTGTCTTTTTGTGGATGACACTAAGATCTGCAACAGAGTGGACACGCCGGAAGGAGTGGAGAGAATGAGACGGGATTTAAGGAAACTAGAAGAGTGGTCGAAGATATGGCAGCTGAGATTCAATGCCAAGAAGTGCAAAGTCATGCATATGGGGAGTGGAAATCCGAATGAACTGTATTCCATGGGAGGGGAAAGGCTGATGTGCACGGAGCAGGAGAGGGACCTTGGGGTGATAGTGTCTAATGATATGAAGTCTGCGAAACAATGCGACAAGGTGATTGCAAAAGCCAGAAGAATGCTGGGCTGCATAGAGAGAGGAATATCGAGTAAGAAAAGGGAAGTGATTATCCCCTTGTACAGGTCCTTGGTGAGGCCTCACCTGCAGTTCTGTGTTCAGTTCTGGAGACCGTATCTACAAAGAGACAAAGACAAGATGGAAGCGGTACAGAGAAGGGCGACCAGGAAGGTGGAGGGTCTTCATCGGATGTCATACGAGGAGAGATTGAAGAATCTAAATATGTACACCCTGGAGGAAAGGAGGAGCAGGGGTGATATGATTCAGACTTTCAGATACTTGAAAAACTTTAATGATCCAAAGACAATGACAAACCTTTTCCGTCAGAAAAAAATCAGCAGAACCAGAGGTCATGAGCTGAGGCTCCAGGGAGGAAGACTAAGAACCAATGTCAGGAAGTATTTCTTCACGGAAAGGGTAGTGGATGCCTGGAATGCCCTTCCGGAGGAAGTGGTGAAGTCTAAAACTGTGAAGGACTTCAAAGGGGCGTGGGATAATCACTGTGGATCCATCAAGTCTAGAGGGCGTAAATAAAGAGGAGGCAGCAAAACACTGCACGGAGCGGCAGTAGCCACAGAGGCATTCACGGAGCGGGATGCCAGAGGCCAGTGGTTGGTGTTCCACCTTCACGGAGCGGAAGGATGGAGGGCTGCCATCTCCAAAAAAACAACAACAAAAAAAATAAACAAACAAAAAAAAACCAGGGGTGGGTAAGAGTATGGGGCAGGGGTGTGGCCTGCTTGTTACAGCGGTTGCTACCCCTAATTGAGCTGGATGATCACTTGGATGCAGATACGGTGCTGCTCTCTACATTGGTGGTGGGGTGGAGGGGAATTAGGGCCGGAGGGTGCTGGAAGCCAATAGTGACGGGTGGGGGAGAGAAAAAGGGAAAAAAAAATGGATAAAGTGCGTGGCTTGCTGGGCAGACTAGATGGGCCATTTGGTCTTTTTCTGCCGTCATTTCTATGTTTCTATGTTTCTAGGTAAAGGGTTGCCTTTTTTGTTTATTCTTTGCCTTCAGTAACTGAATGTAATTCACTTTCAAGTATCACAAAAGGAGGCATATAAATAAACAATCAAAATTGAATTATTTTTCTCTGCATAAAAAAGTGGCAGAGTTAGGTAAGAAGAAAGTACTCATGGATATTTAATTTTGTTGATGTATGTTTTCAATAATATGTTTTAATGTATTTATGAGTGTGACTTGAGATCCTCTTTGGACAATTTTTTTGGAAGCCAAGGAATACAAGAACATGTAAATTAAAAACAAAATAAAATAAAGTTTTGTAATCTCCACGCATATTTTCATATGCATACTTTGCACCTGTTTCCATACAGCTGCAAAGTATGTGGGTAGAAAATTAACTTCATTGTGTGCACTGGATGCATTTTCATAGGGAAATTCTATGAGGAATTTTCCTTTGAAAATGAGCTTGCAGTCCCTTAGGCAGTCTCAAAATTGCCCTCCTAATGCTCAAGACACTCAAATTTAGAAAACTGAAAAATGACCAGTAGTAAAATATTATTTGACTCTAATGAACTAAACTGATCACATCCTCAAAAAGGTAGCTCAAAATGCGGTACCTTGGAAACATCAACTCCCTGTATATGATTTTTTTTTCTGACCAGCACCCACTCTAATATAATACGTTATTAGCCTCACTTAAGTAAGCATTACTTCCATTATCCTTTTTCTGATACAAAACAATTATAGTGATGACAGTAACATCTGGAATTGAGCAGAGGATAAGGTTGCTAACTGGTTCTGTTTTTTAAAGGCAGGTTGATCCACTCCTGGTTTTACCTCACTGCATGCAGGGACTTGTAATTCTGATTTTCCTAAGGGAAAAATGAACTTTATTCCCTGCATACAATGGGAATAGAGTACAATACTGATTTACCTGTTCCTAAGAAATTGAGAAAAATGGTACCCTGGCAGAGTATACACACTAAAGGGCAGAATTTAAAAGCCCTACGAGCACAAATTCCAGCAATTATGCGTGTGGCCGGGCCTTGCGCACACGGGCCGAATTTTCAAAGAGGCCCGGCCACGCGTGTAAAATCCAGTACACAAATAAGTGCTGGACCTCTTCGAAGGCGCTGGCCGGGGGGGCGTGTTCTGGGCAGGACAGGAGGCGAGCCAGGACAGCGCCATTCATTGTTGTCCCGAAGACCCAGCTGCTAGCACATGCAACTTACTTCAGCTCAGGAGCTGAAGTATTTCCTGAAACAAAAAAAATAAAAAAAGCTACGTAGAGTTTAAGGGGTGGGGAAGAGAGGGGAAGGGAAAGGAAGGTTAGGTAGGGGGGTAGGGAAGTTCTCTCCCAGCCCGCTCCTTAAAATCCAGTGCACGTGTGCACGTGACTCAAGTATTTTATAACATGCGTGCACCAGCATGCGCATGTAATAAAATCGGCGCACTCACATAATAAAATCCGCCCCTTAAAGGTGAATTTAAAAGCCCAGCGTTTGCATCAAATAGGAGATGTGCGAAGAAGTTGGGCTTATATGCTCTGATGGCAGTTTAAAAAGCACCCATATATACGTGCATAAATGCCACAAAAGGACAGGGCATGGGCGTGGTCAGGGCATGAGCATTTCGGAGCCTGGCCAAGAGATGTTCACATAAATATTTACATGTTCCAGCATGTGCCAAGATCCCCTGCCGTGTAACTTTGCTTCTGCTATGGATAATATGTAAGTTACAAAATAAAACAATTGATCCATTTCTGAGCTGCTGAGGTAACTGGGGGAACGTGAGACCATCAAATCGGGGGGAGGGGGGGGTTGGAGAACCTAGTTGCAGTTTTTGCGAGCCCAATTAAAATTTGGTGCACATTTGCATGCAGCCAGGCTATTTTATAACATGCTCGCATATACACGTGCAAGTTATAAAATATCCACATCCCTGGGTGCAGACCAACAAATACGCTCAAATGTACACCTGCTTGTCAGTTTGAGAGTTACTGTCTCTGTGTGCTCTTACCATGATTCATTCATTAAACAGACTTATTTGAATGCCCTTTACATCATGTATGAGCATCAACTCTATAGGGATCATTGGGAGAAAATAATCAATTAAAATATAAAATCTAAGGGCCGGATTTTACTAGCTACGCCCAATTTTATAACATGCGCGCGCAGCCGCGCACATGTTATAAAATCCAGAGTCGGCGCACGCAAGGGGTTGCACACTTGTGCACCTTGTGCGCGCAGAGCCCTAGGGGAGCCCCAATGGCTTTCCCCGTTCCCTCCGCTCCCCCCCACCTTCCCTTCCCTTCCCCTATCTAACCCGCCCTCCATCCCTACCTAAATCCCCCCACCTTTATTTTGTTATTTACGCCTGCCCCCAGACTGTGCCTCGCCCATACCCCGCCCCCTTCCCGCCCCTTTTTCAAAGCCCTGGAACATACGCGCGTCCCGGGGCTTGCGCGTGTCACTGAACCTATGCAAAATAGGCTCGGCACTTTAAAAATCTGCCCCTATGTGTGTTAACTAGGGGAGAACAATGTTCCTGAAAAGGAAAACAATTCTCATCCTTGCATTTTTTGCTTTATCATTTCTCTTTGAGTAGCACTGCACATTGAGTATGACTTCCGTCAAAATCAACACATGAGGTCATTTTACAACTTCAACTTCGTGCCACCTCTTTTAAGACAGTAAACATTCAGTTCTTTAAGATTCACTATGCTGAGCAGTGTAGCCTTCTGGATGAGGTAGCACAGTCATTATAGCTTTCCTTTCATTGAGGAAGTAACCTTTCTTAAATCCTTTTTACACCTCTTGTTCTCATCTGTAATCCAGGCATACTGAAAATACTGAATAAATCAAGGTATTCAAAAAGAAGTGGATGTATCTGGAAAAATAGGAAAGACTAATATTGTTTTCTTTCTGTCAACTCTGGTAAGAGACCATTAAGAGGACACTCTTTCAAATTCTTTCAAATTCAACTCTTCCATGCATAGTCTGTGATTAAAAACTCTTAAACGTGAGGCTCAACCTCTACAATCATCATAAAAAAGGAGGGACACTCACTAAGCCACACATATACATCAAACACAAACATATAGATAGATTGGGTGGAGAGGAAGTTAATGGCAGATATAGCAAATGAAATGCCGCCTCCTCATGAGCAAAGTATTTTTTTTAGTATTTTTTTGGTATAATATGTTTCCAAGAACAGGAAATCTGTTGTTTTTTGTCCCACCATGACAAGGTATGACAAAGCTTGAAGAGAAAGCCAGCTGTAATAGTACACTACAATACAACCAAGGGTGGGATGGATACCCTGGACCATCTGGGTAGATGTAAATTTACAAATGCAAAGTGATTTGGTAGCTAATGACATTATTTGAAAATATTCTAGATGTTGGTTCCTTTGTCAGTTTCATTATTTGGATCTCTCAAAATCCAACCTTGCAGCAGTCATCTGTAAACCCAGAAGGAACAATCTTGCCTGAGAACTTGTTGCGGTCCCGGGCCGTGCCCCGGTCTCTCCACCTACCTCGGGGGCGGCCCAGGCCGTTTCGAGCATTCCCCGGGGTGTTTGCAGCAGGCCCCGGGCCTACAGGCCTTCCAGCGCGTCTCTCCGACGCGGCTGGCCCCACCCCCTGATGCGCGTGCGTGGGGAGGAGTCCCATTTAAAGGGGCCAGCGCAGGAAATACCTCAGCTGAGCCGGGAGTGACGTCAGACGCCCTCAGGGTACAAGTACCCTGCAACTAGCTCTCTTCTGGGCCTTGCAACAAGGTTCCTGGTCTTCGGCCTGCTGTAGCTGTGTTCCTGGTTCTTCTCTTCGTCCTGCTTCTGCCTTGGCCTCCTTGCTGGATTGCTTATTTTGAACTTCGACCCCTGGATTGGCTTTGGTCCGCTCGCTGGACTTCGACCCCTGGATTGGCTTTGGACCGCTCTCTGGACACCGACCCCTGGACTGGCTGCGGACCATTCTTTGGATTCCAACTCCTGGACCGACTTCTGGATAACCTACGACCTGCTAGAGGCGCCAGCCATCCGGAACCCACGACCTGCTGGAGGCGCCTGCATCCGGACCATCTTCCACCGTCGGGGAGTCGCCTAAGTCCCAGCGGCCGTGTCCCTACGGGCCCCTCCTGAGGGGACTTCGGCTTCAAGGGCGAATCTCCACAAGTCCCAGCGGCTGGACTCCTAAGGGCTCCTCCCAGGGGAGTACCAGTGTCCAGGGCGAAGAATCTTCGACTTCCGGGGTCCAACGCCTGCCTTCCTTCCAGTGGGTACAGAGTTCTTGGTCGCATAGGACTCCTCCGTGGTCCAGTGTCTCAAAGCACTCCGGCCTTCCAAACCGCCTCCTGGTTGGGACACCTGCTGCAAAGCACACAGCACACCATCTTCTGTCCCAACCAGCCCAAGGGTCCACGAGTATAACAGAACTGATAGAAGAACAGATTGTAAATAGAGTTGAGGATGGCATCTCACAGCCCTTATCTGTCAAATCAGCTCTATCTGTTCTGCTGTAAAAGCTGATAAGGGTGTGCACAGAAATTGTTTTTTGTTTCATTTTTTGCATTTTATATATATATATATATATATATATAAATAAATTTCATTTATATATATATATATATACACGCCAACAAACACTCCCTTTGGAGTGGAGTAAAAGCACAATCATTGTTATTTATATTATTTTTCAAATACCTCTTTTATTCAATCTTTATGAAAAATACAACATACAACAAATTGTATAAATTTTCAAACTCTTGTAAAATCCAAAAATTACATCAATACATCATTACATCATTAAAATCTACACACATTCATACTCATCCTTACCACTCTTTCCATACATACTCACACTCTGTGCAAACATAGCTTCTAAACCCTTCAAGCAGAATTAATATGATGTTATCCACACCTTCTTTAGTTTTTACACAGTTGTACAAATTTACCAATACATATAGTAACACTCCCAGCACAAAACACATGGTACCAACAAGTCTATTTGTAATTTAAATTTTAACTAATCCCAACCGGGCCCTAGTTTCACCTTCCGGCTTCTTCCGGGGAATCTTTAACCATTAAATCACAAATAGTCTTTTTTCACTCGACAATCATAGATTCTTCACTGGTTTACAAAGGGTACCTCTGATCTTCATTAAATCTCCAACTATGTGATGTGCTTAACCAATTACTGCATCTTAAACATCTGTGAACTGCTTCTATGTACCACTGTCTATTCTGCTCCCGATATTCATCACTCTAATGATATCTCATAATACTTGTCCTAAACTCCTTATTTCAATTCTGCAACAGCGCCAAACAATAGGGATGTGAATCGTTTTTTGACGATTTAAAATATCGTCCGATATATTTTAAATCGTCAAAAATCGTTAGGGCCACGATACAATACCAATTCCCCCGATTTATCGTTAAAAAATCGTAAATCGGGGGAAGGGGGAGGGCAGGAACTTACTTAACTTGCCCTAAAACAATGGCAGGAAAACCGGCACACTAAAACCCCCTAAAACCCACCCCGACCCTTTAAATTAAATCCCCCACCCTCCTGAACCCCCCCCCCCCAAATGCCTTAAATTACCTGGGGGTCCAGCGGCGGTCCGGAACGGGCTCCTGCAATTGAATTGTGTTGTCTTCAGCCGGTGCCATTTTGCAAAATGGCGACCGCAAAATGGCGGCGGCCATAGACCAACACGATTCGACTGCAGGAGGTCGTTCCGGACCCCGCTGGACTTTTGGCAAGTCTTGTGGGGGTCAGGAGGCCCCCCCAACTGGCCAAAAGTCCCTGGGGGTCCAGCGGGGCTCCGGGAGCGATCTCCTGCCACGAATCGTTTTCCGTACGGAAAATGGCGCCGGCAGGAGATCGACTGCAGGACGTCGTTCAGCGGCGGTCCGGAACCCCCGTTGAACGACCTCCTGCAGTCGATCTCCTGCCGGCGCCATTTTCCGTATGGAAAACGATTTGCGGCAGGAGATCGCTCCCGGACCCCCGCTGGACCCCCAGGGACTTTTGGCCAGCTTGGGGGGGCCTCCTGACCCCCACAAGACTTGCCAAAAGTCCAGCGGGGGTCCGGAACGACCTCCTGCAGTCGAATCGTGTTGGTCTATGGCCGCCGCCATTTTGCGGCCGCCATTTTACAAAATGGCGCCAGCTGAAGACAACACAATTCAATTGCAGGAGCCCGTTCCAGACCGCCGCTGGACCCCCAATTAATTTAAGGCATTTGGGGGGGAGGGTTCGGGAGGGTGGGGGATTTAATTTAAAGGGTCGGGGTGGGTTTTAGGGGGTTTTAGTGTGCCGGTTTTCCTGCCATTGGTTTAGGGCAAGTAAGTACCTCCCTCCCAAAGTTGATGAAGTATTAAGGCATTTGGGGTGGGGGATTTAATTTAAAGGGTCGGGGTGGGTTTTAGGGGGTTTTAGTGTGCCGGCTCACGATTTTAATGATTTTCACGATATTTTAAACACCCAAACGGCAACAATACGATTCCCTCCCCCTCCCAGCCGAAATCGATCGTTAAGACGATCGAGGACACGGTTCACATCTCTACCAAACAACGTCACTCCCTGTGATCTCCTTCATCCTCTCATTTTGAATCTATGCTTAATTTCAAACATAGGGCCTTATTTACCAAGGCTATTGCAGGCTTGCACTGTTAGCGCAAGCCTGCAATAGCCTGCAAATATAGCGCATGCCTGTGCTACCGAAATCGGAGTGGAGTCGGCCCCGGAAGAGGAGGAATCGGGGCGTCACTGGGGCTGACTCCGTGAAGACGCCATGGATGACGAAAAGGTAAGGGCCTTTTCGTGTCCTAGTTCGCACCCAATAGCTACACCTTCTATGGTGGCGCTATTGGGTGCGAAACCAGCAGCGATTGCACGGTGGCGGTGCGATCACTGCCGGCTAGCGCAGGACCGCCCCCCCACTTTGCCCCCCACCCCCATTAGTGCAGTTTTCTAAAGTTTCGCAGGCCTGCGAAACTTTAGAAAATGAGGCCCTTAGTCTCTGAACGGATCTCCTTAGAATGATTTACAAACATACATTGCAACTTCTCTAAGGGGTAGATTTACAAAAACGGCGCGTTCGTGTACTTTTGTTGGCGCTCCAGGCGCTAACAAAAGTACGCGGGATTTTAGTAGATACGCGCGTAGCTGCGCGTATCCGCTAAAATCCGGGATCGGCGCGCGCAAGGCTATCGATTCCGTATAGCCGGCGCACGCCAAGCCGCGCAGCCTACCTCCGTTCCCTCCGAGGCCGCTCCAAAATCGGAACGGCCTCGGAGGGAACTTTCTTTTGCCCTCCCCTCACCTTCCCCTCCCTTCCCCTACCTAACCCACCTGCCCAGCCCTGTCTAAACCCCCCCCCTTACCTTTGTCCTGGGATTTACGCCTCCCGGAGGGAGACATAAATCCCCGCGCGCCAGCGGGCCGCTAGCACGCTGGGACGCGACCTGGGGGCGGGTCCGGAGGGCGCGGCCATGCCCCCGGACCGCCCTGGGCCGTAACCACGCCCCCGGGCCCGCCCCCGAAACGCTCCCGACACACCCCGAAAACGCCGCACGGATCGGGCCGGCCCCCGACATGCCCCCGACATGCCCCCCTCTGAAAACCCCGGGACTTACGCGAGTCCCGGGGCTCTGCGCGCGCCGGTAGGCCTATGTAAAATAGGCGCACTGGCGCGCAGGGCCCTGCTCGCCTAAATCCGCCTGGATTTAAGCGGATTTAGGCAAGCAGGGCTCTTAAAATCCGCCCCTAAGCGTATTAAAGGCATCGGTTCATTCTGGCATTATTTGTCCATTCCATGCCACCAATTGCAATCCTCTTCCACAGGTTGATCCGCAGCTTCTCCTACAATGTTCCCGACGCAGTAATTGGTTAAGCACATCACATAGTTGGAGATTTAATGAAGATCAGAGGTACCCTTTGAAAACCAGTGAAGAATCTATGATTGTCGAGTGAAAAAAAGACTATTTGTGATTTAATGGTTAAAGATTCTCCTGAAGAAGCCGGAAGGCGAAACTAGGGCCCGGTTGGGATTAGTTAAAATTCAAATTACAAATAGTTTCGTCAGTACCATGTAATTTGTGCTGGGAGTGTTACTATATGTATTGGTAAATTTGTACAACTGTGTAAAAACTAAGGAAGGTGTGGATAACATCTTATTAATTCTGCTCGAAGGGTTTAGAAGCAATGTTTGCACAGAGTGTGAGTATGTATGGAAAGAGTGGTAAGGATGAGTATGAATGTGTATAGATTTTAATGATGTAATGATGTTTTGATGTAATTTTTGGATTTTACAAGAGTTTGAAAATTTATGCAATTTGTTGTATGTTGTATTTTTCATAAAGATTGAATAAAAGAGGTATTTGAAAAATAATATAAGTAACGATTGTGCTTTTACTCCACTCCAAAGGGAGTGTTTGTTGGTGTTAGGATTTGATAGGCACAATAAGAAGTACAATATTGCCTAATAATTGGGTTACTATATATATATATATATATATATATGTGTGTGTGTGTGTGTGTGTGAGAATATATATATATATTTATATATATGTATATGTATATACATATGTGTATATATATATATATGTATGTATATCCTACCTATAAGGGAGCCTGGACCGATGTGCCGCAAATGCGCAGTAGAGAGCGGCTGGGACCGACGGGCTGCGCATGCGCGAATGGTCTGAGCTCCCTTCCGATGGAAGTGCTGATTTGACACCCTAATGCAAAGTGATCGTCCTTCCGACGTGGGGAAGGGGGGAGGGAGCTGGGACAGCCGGTGCATGCACGGCAGAAATTTGACTCTGCAAGGCACAGAGATCCTTCCCCCTCCGACGCTGGGGAAGGGGGCTAGGATGGCCGGCTCATGCACGGCAGAAATTTGACTCTGCAAGGCACGTGGGGAAGGGGGGAGGGAGCTAGGACGGCCGGTGCATGCACAGAAGAAATTTGACTCTGCACATGAACGGCAAGTACAGGGAAAAAAAACACAAGGGAGTGACTGAGGGGAGAGGGAGGGAGACTAGAGGGGGGAGGTGAGAGGGAGAATGAGGGGGAAGGAAATGAACCGAAAAAAAAAATGTTAATGTAGCCCGTTGTTACAGGCTTAACGGCTAGTATATATATATATATATATATATATATATATATATATTTATTTATTTATTTATTTTTGGGTGTTTATTTCTGTTTGGTTTGGTCTGTTTAGTTGAACTGAAATAAATTCCATAGCGAAAAGAAAAGGAAAGAAAAAGCACAAAAGAAAGGAAGGGGCCAGGCTATTCCCTTCACCCAATAAAACAAAAAAGCCTCAGGCTGCCAAAATTAAAAGCTTCTCCACCCAGTTCATTCCCCTATCTATCCCAAAATCCCTGGATGTCTATTGCCTTTTTTGTGGGGTTCTGTGAAATAGGAATGGGAAAGGAGTGAGCCCTAGTTTTTCCTGCTTTATCAGGTCCTGTTTTCAAAATATAACACCAGCAAACCCTGAGGCCGGCAACTTTTTGTTGAATGGCCAGATGCTATATACCTGTGAAAAAAATGGCACCAGTCCCAGAGTCAAGCAGGCACCTTTTTGAAAATGGAACTGGGAGTTGCTCCTGTCACATTTTAACTTTGCAGAACCTCACAGAAAGGGTCCAGAGGGGCATAAGGGCTTACTTTAAAAAAAACTTTGCCGCACAGGGGATTTTTCCATTTCTAAAGCAAAAGAAAACAAAAAATTATTTTGGGAGGTTTTTCTTTTCCTTTCATTTTCTAATAAAACAAGGAGGTGAATCTTAAGACCCGCGTACAAGTGCACATTTACGTATGTTTTCTGGAGAATGCACATGGACTCTACAATTTCATAACATAGCACGTACCTGTGCGCAAGATTTTATATTGACGCATGCATGTGTGCGCAAATGCCACCGCCGTCCATAGCAAAAGTAAGGTTAAGCAGTGTTTGTGCACGCAAATACTTACACTCTGACTTCATTTTACAGACTCAGCTCACCCATGACCCACCCATTCCTCTCCCCTTTTTTTATTTTTATGATTTGTGTGTGTAGTGGGAGATACCCGCACACCTGCATGGGTTTTAAAATCTGCACGGCATGCATGGGGTTTAAAATCAATCAGAAAGTAAGTATTTTCATTGCATTTTGCATGTTTATCACCAACAATAACATTTCTTTGGGGGTTCAAATTATAATTTCACAAAAGCTCCCTGGGGTAAGAAATTATTCCCCAAAATGAAAAATGCCTATTTTTTTCTGCAAGGCGAAGGCTGAAGACATGTCCAATAATCAACAAAGTATCTGCATCCAACAGAATTTCCAAAGGGAAATTATTTAATGAGACATGATCTTAAACATTTATGATTGTCTGGTTAAACACTTTTCTAATGAAAATTCCATTTGATTTATGCTCTTCTATTGTTTATAGGACAAATAACATCCTGAAAAGCCAATTTGTGGTAAAATATTTATACAAGAAAAGATAATAGGTATGAACGGTAAGTAGTAGTGTTGTGGATATGGTATACAGGAGGGAGTATAGGTAGTGCAAGTATGACATAACTAATGTAATAGTTAAATTACTGCAGATAGTAATGCTATGCTATGAGTATGCCATGTGATTGAGTTATGCTTGCTAATGTTGTCCTGCAGTATGCTAATAAATATGTCTTTTCACCTCCCCGTAGTTCCCGGGTCTGTAGTCCTAGATATTTGTGCTGTGTGTATAAGTGACTGAGAGGGTATATGAGTGACTGCATTCATGTAGAAAGTGTGTGGAATGCAAGTGTGATGTGCAGTAGAATATGTGGTGTCTAAGAGAAAAGTGTTAAGTTTTTATTGAAAAACAGAGTCTTGCAATTGGATAAGAGTGAGATGAATTTTTTATAAGCTAACGTAGAGATTAGTATAGGTTAAAAGTAACTTTTAAAGGTGAATGATGCAAACACCCAGCAGGAAAATAGTACTGTTTCTGTAAATGTAAACAATTTTTTAACATATCAAAATCACACAAATGGGAAGTAATGAAAGCTGTGCAGCTGGAATCATTTTTGTCTAGACTTATGCCAATCTCACACAGGATTACGTTTTTAAGCCTCAACATTGCCAGAGGTGAATAAGAAACATGTATAGATTTGGGTGAATGAGATTGTGTGCACATCTGTGTACAAAATGTAGAGTATTAATAGAGTATCTATCATGGCTGCCCCAGCTTTTGTGCCTGATAAAGATGCAAAATGCAATGAAAATTATTTTCTGGCTGCCATAATTTTTGTTTTTTTTGCAGAATATTTATTTTAAGAATAATCACTTTTGATGTTTTGAATCTTGTCAAACTTGCAGAGACTAAAAAGAACTTGAATCAAATTCTCTCATGTTTTTCTACTAAAGTATAAAGTCTCAAATGTGTTGGATTTGCTGTTGTCGATTTATTCACACATCTCTTCAGGTGAGGTTTAGTAATTTACGTGAGACAAAAAGACATGCCTGATATACACCAAATGAGGTAGCAAATGCCACCTCTAATGAGGAAAAAGATCTGAACATTTTAGTTAATAAGCTGGGAATAAAAGTGAAAAGATGAACAACCTGCAAGACACTCATCAGTACCACTGAACGCTTGGCATACATAAAATAACAGATAAAAGAAATACATTTTAAAATGGATTTAATTACAACAATTATATATTAAATAGATCAAACAAAACATCTTGTCCTCTTAGCAGTAGGTTCTACACTACATTTATTGATTAGGGAGTAAACTAGTTGTTCACAGGTTCCATGGTGACTGCTTGTCTTGAGAGTAGATGGCTTCTGTTCCTCATCTTCCTTCTACTTTTGCGCGCCCCGTCTGTGCTCGGCCCGTGCACAGGTCTGCTTACCTTCCCAACCCTTGTGCAGGTTCCGGGTCATAGGGATGTGCAGCCAGAAAGTATTCGTTGCATTTGGGATACGTATTCATCGGAGCCCAGATACGTTGCATTCGCTCAATGGCGCCCCAATACCTTGATACGTGCATTTGTTTTCCCGTTCCCACTAAAGTCAATAGGGGAAGTATTTGCAGCCTATTTTTGGCTTTAGAATTGGGGTTTTATTATCAATTTTGATGAAAATTCTGGGGAGCAATCATCAGAGCAAATAAACAGCTCCAAGGTACTTAGACTGTGGTAAAGTGGCACCAAAGTGGCATGCCTGTCTGTCCAGGGGCAAAGGGGTACCAGGAGTGGCAAGAAGAGTGCTTTAATAGAGGCACAAAGCAAAGCAGCAGCGAGAGTGTCAAAAACACACCACAGCTTCAAAAGAGAGCACCGATAAGAGATGCATGAACCCTTGAAGGCAGCACGACAGGCAAAGCGGCAAGACAAGTGGCATCGACATCCTACAGCACAATGAAGGAGGAACCTACCAAGCAGAACCAGAACACTGAGCAACCATGATAGTGGCCAGAACACCACAAGGAGTTGAGTGAGTCATCTGGTGTATGGCAGCAAGGCACAGAGGCAGAGGGTAGATACAGGCTGGCTACACCCAGGGAGAGTTCCCTTTCCTTTCTGCAGGAAATGGATCCCTAGAATGGGTTCGCCCCTAGAGTGGGGTGTTTCCGTTGGTGTCTAGTGAGCTCTCGCTGGTCTTTTAAAACCTATAGAGTTAGCAGATATACAAAAGAGAATTTTCAAGGCCAAGGCAGAGGAGGTTACCATGTAAACAGCGGTTCAACATGGGTCAGAGGGTTGATACAGGCTGGCTAAACCCGGGGAGAGTTCCCTTTCCTTTGAGCCGGGAAGGGCTCCCTGGAATGGGTTGGCCCCTAGAGTGGAGCATGAGCCTTCAAAGCGTGGCGACCTGGAGCAGGGTCTCACTGTGAGCATGGTCTCACTGTTTTGTGTTTGCCACGGTCTAAGTATCTTGGAGATTTTTTCTTGTTCTGAGCATGGGTCAACAGGTGGTAAGAGATAGGCTGCAACAACGGGGAGAGTTCCCGTTCCTTTGAGCAGGAAAGGACTCCATGGAATGGGTTGGCCCATAGAGTATATAATGGTACAAATTGTTAGGTTTTAAGCATTTGCAAACAGATAATGACTTCATAAGCAAGGCGGAGGAAGTTCTCTTCTCTGCCCTGAAACAAAAGAAAACTGTTTGTTTTATTTAAGGATCCATGCTGTGAAGGATTACTAGTTTGAATTGCCAGAGACTGAGATTTCTGTTTGCAATGAGGGTTCAGCCGTTAGGATTAGACATAAGGCCTGGACGAACAGGCACAGCAGTCGAGGACAGAGGTCAAGCCAAAGTAGGGACATAAAGCCTGGACGGTCAGGCACAGCAGTCAAGGACAGAAGTGAATTCCACCTAGGAACATAAGGCCTGGACGAACAGGCACAGCAGTCGAGGACGGAGGTGAATCCCACCTAGGGACATAAGGCCTGGATGAACAGGCAAAGCAATCGAGGTCAAACCCTTGTTGTAACATAAGGCCTGGACGAACAGGCACAGCAGTCGAGGACAGAGGTGAATACCACCTAGGGACATAAGGCCTGGACGAACAGGCAAAGCAATCAAAGACAAACCCTTGTAGGGACATAAGGCCTGGACAGACAGGCAGAGCAATTGAGGACAGAGCCAATCCCACCTAGGGACATAAGGCATTGATGGACAGGCACAGCAGTAGAGGACAGAGGTCAAGCCCACATATGGACATAATGCCTGGACGAACAGGCACAGCAATTGAGGTCAAACACTTGTAAGGACATAAGGCCTGGACGGACAGGCACAGCAGTCGAGGACAGAGGTCAAGCCCATGTATGGACATAAGGCCTGGACGAACAGACACAGCAATCAAGGTCAAACCCTTGTAGGGACAAAAGGCCTGGATGGACAGGCATAGCAGTCGAGGACAGAGTTGAATCCCACCTAGGGATATAAGGCCTGGACGAACAGGCAAAGCAATCAAGGTCAAACCCTTGTAGGGACATAAGGCCTGGACGGACAGGCACAGCAGTCGAGGACAGAGGTGAATCCCACCTAGGGACATTAGGCCTGGACGGACAGGCACAGCAGTCGAGGACAGAGGTCAAGCCCATGTAGGGACATAAGACCTGGATGGACAGGCGCAGCAGTTGATGAAAGAAGTGAATCCCACCTAGGGAGATCAGGCCTGGACAAACAGGCAAAGCAATCGAGGCCAAACCCTTGTAGGAACATAAGTCCTTGACGGATAGGCACAGCAGTTGAGGACAGAGGTCAAGCCCATGTAGGATCATAAGTCTTGGACGGACAGGCAAAGCAATCGAGGTAAAACCCTTGTAGAGACTTAAAGCCTGGATGAACAGGCACAGCAGTCGAGGACAGAGGTGAATCCCACCTAGGGACATAAGGCCTGGACGAACAGGCAAAGCAATCGAGGTCAAACCCTTGTAGGGACATAAGGCCTGAACAGACAGGCACAGCAGTCGAGGACAGAGGTCAATACCACGTAGGGACATAAGGCCTGGACAGTGAATGGACAGGTACAGCTTTTGAGGTCAGGCCCTTGTTGGGATGTACGGCCTGGACTGTGGACGGTCAGGCTCTTGTAGGGACATACGGCCTGGACAGTGGATGGTCAGGCACAGCGTTTGAGGTCAGGCCCTTGTAGGGACTTACGGCCTGGACAGTGGACAGTCAGGCACAGTGTTTGAGGTCAGGCCCTTGTAGGGATGTACGGCCTGGACAGTGGATGGTCAGGCACAGCATTTGAGATCAGGCCCTTGTAGGGACGTACAGCCTGGACACTGGATGGTCAGGCACAGCGTTTCAGGTCAGGTACATGTGCTGCAGTGCTTATATTATCTGGAGCATAGAATGCTGTTGGAGCTGCTGCAAGGCTTTCAATTGCTTTTATTCATCTTGCCATTCACAGTGAAAATTTGGAAGCCCAAGCAAAAGCAGGTTTACTTTCAAAAACACTAGCATTTCCATCAACTCTGGTGCCAGCCTTGAGTGGTGAGGGCTCATGATATCCCCTGTCATTGAAAAGACACGTTCACTGGGCACACTGGTTGGTGGACATGACAGATATCGCTGAGCCACTTTGGCTAGGTGTGGCCAGAGAGTGGACTTGTGTACCCAATGTGCCAGCTGATCTGTCTGCATGTTCTCTGTGGGCTCTGAGAGATACCATGTCACTGACAGCTGTGCTGGTGTCTTCTTTGCTTGCTGAGAGTCACCCATGCCAGCTGCTTTCTCTCTCACCCGTCGCACAACAGATGAATCTTTATGGGCAACATGTCTTTGGCGCTCTGAAGTGGAGGAGGAGGTCCTATCTGTCGCTGACAAGAGTGCTGCTACTGCTTGGGCTAGCAGCACAACTCTCTGAAGAGCCTGCTGTTTCCACTTCTGCTTCACGCCTAATCTGTCTCTGCCTATGGCGCTCCTGTTCATGGACATTTGCTAACAGCAGGTCCTTCACCAATAAGAGACAATCGTACTGTAGGGCGAGTTTCCCTTTCACATGGGGATCACAGACTGTGGCGAGCATGTATGTGTTCTGTTCTGTTAAAGGCCTTAATCTCTCTTCCACCTGCTGCTGCAAAATGTCCAGACAATGCAGCACCTCAACTGTCATTCCCTCTTCCTGTTTAAAGGCCTCCATATGTTCATCCAGGAAATTAACTATAGGAATGATGTCAGCCAATATGGCACTTCTGGAACAGCTCCTCTGTGACATCCTTGAAGGGCTGCAGGATTTTTACCAGCTGACTCATGACTAACCAATCATGATGCCCTAGGGCAGCGGTTCTCAACCTATGGGTCGCGACCCCGGCGGGGGTCGAACGCCCAAAACACAGGGGTCGCCTTGTGTCGCGCGCTCCCGGTCTCTCCCGCTGCCGTTGCCGCCGGGCTGTCAGCACGTTCAAGCCCAGCGGGAACGGCAGCGGCGCTAGAAGAAGCTGTGCACCCGTGGCTGGGCCTTTTCTTCTTCCTGCGCCTGCCCCCCCCCCTCCCGTGACCCGGAACAGGAAGTGAATCGCGGTGCGCGGGAAGGAGAGAGAGCCGCGCTGCGCGAAAAAGTAGCAGCAGCGGCTGCAGCATCGGTCCTCAAGCAATAGAAGCAGCCGGTAATGGAGAAAGGAGACAGCAGCATGAGCCTCCCGTGGCCGATGGGATTCTTCTTTCTTGGCCAGCGGAGGCTGCTGCAGCTCTCATTTGTGCTCGGGGGGGGGGGGGGGGGGGGGGAAGGAAGTGAGTGAGAGAAAGAGAGAGAAGCAGCCAGCCAGCCTGTGTGATTGACTGGTCAGAGAGCTGATGTGTGTGTGTATGTGAGAGACAATGAAAGTGATTGCTCAGGGAGATGACTGATGTGTATGTGAGAGTGTGAGACATTAGTCAGGGAGGTGACTGATGTGTGTGTGTGAGAGAGAGAAAAAGCATGGAAGTGAGAAGTCTGGGTATGTGAGAAAGCATGGGCATAAGAAGCCTGGTGTTGTGGGGGTGAAAGAAAGCATGGGAGTGAGAAACCTGGGTGAGTGTGCATGCATGAGAGAGAGAGACTGCTTGGTAAGGTGATGGTGCGTGTGAGAGAAAAAGACTGGTGTGTGTGTGTGAATATGAGAGAATGTGATTCAGGGAATGAGAAGCCTGTGCACGTGGAGAGAACAAGCATGGGAGTGAGAGACTGGTGAGTGAGTGAGTGAGTGAGTGTGTGTGTGTGTGTGTGTGACAGAGACAGAGAAAGTGATTATGAGAGTGAGAAGCCCATATATGTAAGTAGAACACGGGAGTGGGAAGCCTGTGTGTGTGTGTGTGTATGGCATGAGAGAAACTGTTCAGGAAGGTGACTGGTGTGTGTGTGTGTGTGAGAAAGTGATTATGAGAGTGAGAAGCCCGTATATGTAAGTAGAACACGGGAGTGGGAAGCCTGTGTGTGTGTGTGTGTATGGCATGAGAGAACCACCACCACACACACACACCAGTCACCAGGAAGGTGACTGGTGTGTGTGTGCCAAAGACTGTTTGGGAGATGATTGGTGTGTGAGAGACAGAAACTGGTCATGGGGGCATGACTGGTATGGTGTGTGTGTGTGAGAGACATGGGCACTAAGGAAGAGGAATGTAAGGTCCACAGCAAACCGAGCACAACTAGCACTCTAATATATATCCAAACCAGAAAGTGAGTGCTAGAATAAAGGGTATACAGTCCTGGAATTCCACGTCAATTTTTAATGTCACACATTTTTATTATTCATATTGGCAACTCCACTGTATAAATCAGCAATTGTTTCAACAAGAAGGGTCCCCCGACACGGACCCGTGTTTCGCCAGGGGCTGCATCGGGAGGGACGCACAAAAGAGTTTAAATGAGTACAAAGTGAAGTCTTTAGAAAACATGACAGGGAGCTTCACTTTGTACTCATTTAAACTCTTTTGTGCGTCCCTCCTGATGCAGCCCCTGGCGAAACACGGGTCCGTGTCGGGGGACCCTTCTTGTTGAAACAATTGCTGATTTATACAGTGGAGTTGCCAATATGAATAATAAAAATGTGTGACATTAAAAATTGACGTGGAATTCCGGGACTGTATACCCTTTATTCTAGCACTCACTTTCTGGTTTGCACTAAGGAAGAGGACCATAAGTATAGAGTTTAGCTTCTACTGCTGCTTCTGGTGAGTGCCACGGCCTGCAGGGAAGGGGAGTAGGAGAGCTGCTGGAGGGGGTAAGTAAAGGTGGCTTTTTAAGTTTATTTTTCT
The DNA here is from genome assembly GCF_901001135.1 of Rhinatrema bivittatum. NCBI lineage: Eukaryota > Metazoa > Chordata > Amphibia > Gymnophiona > Rhinatrematidae > Rhinatrema > Rhinatrema bivittatum. The sequence continues at coordinate 194,361,614 of NC_042616.1, read as the reverse complement.
TGACTGCCATTTTAATTGTGTGATGTCTGCTTTTTTGAAATATTTTATTGGTGTTTGGAGAATGTTTAATAGTTTTTATGAGTTTTTAATTGTTGGATGTTCATAGCTGTTTTGAAACATTTATTCTGCTTATTAGTATAGTTTTACAATTATTTCTGTGTGGGGATATATAGCTGCTTGCTAGTTCTGTTTTCCTAATAAGAGGTGTATTGGTTTTTAGGACCTGATTTAATATTTGTAGTGTTGCCTTTTCATAGCTAGGGTTGCTCCTGTTTGAGTGCATTCCATAATACAGGTGTAACTGTGTGCGGATTAGTTTATGTGCATTACTACAGATCCTGGGAGTATGTTAGGTCGGTTCTGTGTCTGTTACCGAGATGAGATATTTTGCTAGCATGTAAGCGTTTGTATCGGTCTTATTTGTTGTGTTTTCTCAGAGGACATGCATTGGTGGTAAACTGCTGTCTTTTCATAAGTAGGGCTATTGAGCCTGGAAATAGAAGGAGTTTGAGTTGCTGTTACTGAGATGTCACTAGAACCAGAATATCTTTTTTGTAGGGTGAGTTGTATGGGGAATGTCATAATTCTGCTTTACATCCATTATTGTGGGTCAGGGGGGTTCCTGTGGATACAAACTGTACTTTTACATCTAGCCCCGTGACGATCATGGGTCAGTGTGCCATGCATGTGAGAACCTATGGTGAGTTGAGTTACATTCACATTATAAATGTCATAATTAAATGATAAGTGTGCACTAAAATCCAACCCCATCCATAACCCCGCCCCCATATGACCAAAGCCCCGCCCTCACCCCACCCTCACGGGGCGAGGGCGGGGCGAGGGGTCACCGCAACATGAGGAACTGTATTGCGGGGTCACGGCATTAGAAAGGTTGAGAACCACTGCCCTAGGGGATTCTGCACACCTATGTCCTTTGTACCAGAAAGTTCATGAAGGTGTGCCTGCAGCTCCAGTAACCTCTCGAGCACCATAAAGGTGGAATTCCACCGGGTGGCAATGTCTTGAATGAGACACTTGTGAGGCATCTCCAAATCAGTCTGCTTTTGTCGTAGAACCTGCCCCGCCTTCACACTTCTGTGGAAGTGCGCTGCTATGTTCCTGCACTTGTGTATTAACCTATGCAGGTATTCATTCTCTTTGTCATTGGAATCCAACCCCAGAGCTGACTTCACTACCAGGTGCAGAGTGTGTGCAAAACATCGGATGTTCTTAAAGTGCCCGTCGTTTATTGCCTTAACCATGTTTGCACCATTGTCTGTGACAAAGAACCCTGCCTGAGGATTCCTGACCCGCTGGTGTAGTTGCCAGCCCTCCAGCATCTGTCTGATGCATGCTAGAATATTGGCTGTGGTATGGGCCTGGTCCGTCAGGTGGGTGTGCAGTAAAGCCCAGCTCTACCCTGATACTTGTTCAGTAATAGAGCTGCTGGCTGCCCCTGCCTCATCTAAGTTCCACCAGTGTGCTGTCAGGGAGAGGTAAGAATGTGCAACATTCATGGTGGTCCAGATATCGCAGGTGAAATGCACTCTCCCCTCTGCCTTAGCTAGCAACGCTTGCATGCAACTGTGACACTGCTTGTACAGACTGGGGATGACCTTTCTGCTAAATGTGGTTCTGGAGGGGACTTTGTAATTTGGAACTATGACCTTCAGAAAACGTTTGAAACCCACATTCTCCACTAACTGCAAGGGCTGGTCATCAAGGGCAATCATTTCCCCAATGCTCCTGGTTACAATTTTTGAGGCTGCCTGCCTCCTACCCTGGGATAGCATTACCGCACTCCACCCCATTTCCTCCATGGTGGGTTGTCGCTTCTTCCACATGTCAGGGGGTTGCTGGCCTGCCACCTGACTGCTAGAAGGGGATGAGGTTGTGGGCTGACTCTGCTGCTTTTGAACAACTTTACGCTGCTTGGAAGGGGTCCCCTGACTGGTACTGCCACCATCCCCAGATGGCAGTACTCTTGTTGGGTGTTGCCTTTTCATATGATTCGTCATGCCAAAATTAGATAGATGTCCCATTTGCTTGCCTCTGCTAATATCCCTGCCACAGTAATTACATCCATAAAGTGGCTCCAGATTGCAGATGTCTTTAGTGATCATCCTTCTCTAAAGCCTTGGGGGTGGATGCTGGCACTGGAGCTGAGGTAGTGAGTGCACCCTGAGAAGTAATGCCAGGGGCCTCAGTCACCCTCTGTGCCTGCGCTGACTGCTCTTCCTCCTCCTCCTCCTCATCAATTTCATCTCTTCCCTGCTGCACTGAAGTGGAGGCTAAGACAGGACTAACTGATCCTCCTAAAGCTTCATCAGCTATTTCTTCTTCCGTTTCTGATGAGAATCCCACACAAGATGATTCTTCATCTGAATCAGAAGCAAACAGTGACTGCGCTACATTGTCAACGCTAAGTGTTAGTCAAGACTTCTGTACCCCTTATGTTTTTGGGTGTCAACATTTTGTCTGGCATGACTCAGCCTCCTCTTCCCTCACCTCCAAAACTACAGGGCCAAAAACAGGTTATGGCGATGGCGATGCATCATGGTCAGATTTCATTTTTTTTTCGGGATGGAACTGCCTGCCCTCCAAAGAGTTTAGATTGCGACAGGTCCCTTTTTAACTTTAATGGGAGAGTGGCACTAGTGTCTTTTGAAGTGCTTCCTCTGCCATTCCCAATCACTCAACGACTGCCCCCTAGAAAGACTAGGGGGCACTCCATGAAGTTAGCATGGGGCACATTTAAAACTAATCGGAGAAAGTTCTTTTTTACCCAACGCACAATTAAACTCTGGAATTTGTTGCCAGAGGATGTGGTTAGTGCAGTTAGTATAGCTGTGTTTAAAAAAGGATTGGATAAGTTCTTGGAGGAGAAGTCCATTACCTGCTATTAAGTTCACTTAGAGAATAGCCACTGCCATTAGCAATGGTTACATGGAATAGACTTAGTTTTTGGGTACTTGCCAGGTTCTTATGGCCTGGATTGGCCACTGTTGGAAACAGGATGCTGGGCTTGATGGACCCTTGGTCTGACCCAGTATGGCATTTTCTTATGTTCTTATGTTCTTATCTAGCTTTCCCTGACTTTATGTATTTAATGTCACTGCGTAGTCCCTACTGGCTGCCCACTGTCACAGTGCCTTGCTATGCAGTAATGTAACGTGTGTGGTGTGCACAAACACGCAGCTTGCTTGTAAGCACAAAAGAGGCAGACTGGGGATTTCACTGCACAGACCGTCCCAGTAATAAAGTTCAGTCTGTTAAACTACCACTGCCCACTATCACAGTGCCTTGCTATGCACTAATGTAATGTGTGCGGTGTGCACACACACACAGCTTGCTTGTAAGTACAAAAGAGACACCCTGGGGATTTCACTGCATAGACAGTCCCAATAATAAAGTTCAGTCTGTTAAACTACTCACTGCCTACTGAAGCCCAGTGCACAAAGAGACTGAGTGAGTTAACTCAGTTTAAAAAAGCTGGAATTGTTGGCACAGCAGGAAAATCAATGAAATATATTTTCCAATGCAAATTCTAGCAACATTGAATATATCTCTCCCAGCCACAACACCCAAATCATGCTTGCTTGCAGCCTAGCCCAGAGGGTGAATGAAAAAAAATGGCACTGCTAGCAGCTTATCTCCCTGGCACAGAGAGACCGTCTCAGATCACCTAAATAATAAACTGCTTAAAACACAAACAAGGCTAGCTGTCGCAGGCACTGCAGCCAAATAAAGAATAAATAGCTTTTTTTCTCTTTACTAACTAGCCTAGCTAGCTCTCAGTGCAGCCTCCTTCCACAAAGACCACCACCCCACACCACCCCTGCAAAGAAAGTGTGTGGCACGCCTCGTGCTGAAGTATATATAGTGCTGGGTCATCAGGAAAATGGTCACCGAGCACTGAATGACAGCGCGATTGGCTGCATTCAGTGCATTTCACAAAATGTAAGTGCTGATACGCTGCATTCCGGTATCTGTACCAACCTATCCAACCCTTTCCTGTGAATCACTGATGACTCACAGGAAAGGGCTGTTTTTTGGCTCTGGATAGTGGATACACCGAAATGGCATCCTTTGATTGCAAATGGCGGCGAACAAAAGTGTGCGTGCGCACCTTGCGCTGTGCAACGGATGATAAGTTATATTCATGGGAAGTCGCGATGCATTTCGCCTCCCCATATATAACGATGCATTTTGCCTCCCCATATATAACGAATAGGGGCATATACTTTGCGGATTGCCAATACGGCGAAAACGAATGCACACCCCTACCGGGTCAGCCTCTCCCGTGTCCGCAGTTAGCTCCTCGAGGCCTCGGTGTCCCGCAGCGGCAGTCGCCGGGCCTTCCTCAGCACACCAGGCCTCATGGCGGGGCTCGGTGTCTTCCATGGTGTCTGCCCCACCCCTAGGATGCCCAGTCCCTTATAGGGCCAGGGGTGGGTCCTATCTCCGCGGTGTGTCCTGATTGAGCACAGTATATCAGGAAGTTCCTGCCTTCATTCCTTGCCTTGGCAATCGGGTCAACACCGTGTGTGTACTAGTTTGCCTCAGTGTCTCATCGCTTGTTCCAGTCTTGTTCCAGCCTTGTTCCAGCGTCCTTCTGTTCTAGCATCCTCCTGTTCCAGCATCCTCCTGTTCCAGCATCCTTCTGTTCCTACGTTCCCTCAGTTAGTACCTCTTGGACTGAGTCTCTGGTACTGACCTCTCCCTGTTCTTGACTACGCTGATTACTGCCCGGATACTGACCTTCGCCTGCCTCCTTGACCACGTCTGATCTCTGGAACCTGGCTCCTGCTTTGGATGACTATTCTCGGACTGGCCTTTGGATCTTGACACCTGCTTTGGCTGACTACTCTCGGACTGACCTTTGGAACATGACCTCTGCTATCACTGACCATGTCTCCTTGAGCCTGGCCCTACTCCTCACCTTGTCATCACAGACACTGTTCTGGCCTTCCTTGATTCCACAAGTCTCCAGGTCTGACATCGACTGCATTCTCTTGATCTTGGTGGGCACACCTCTATACTTCCTATCCGGGAGACCCTGCGAGGCCCACCTAAGTCCAAGCGGCCCGGGTCCCCAAGGGCTCCACTCAGGGGGACCTCAGTCTTCCAGTGGTGAAGTTCCAGCTAGCCTCTGTCTCCTCCTGTGCTCCACCTCCTGGTGGCATTTGCTTCCTGGGCCCAACCAGGAAGTCCCTCCTCACTGTCTCAGGACAAGGGTCCACCTCCAGACGCAACATCTACTCCTTCAGCCAGAAGACTAGCATGTCATGGCTGGGTTGCAAAAGAAGGAAAACAGCCATAGTACATAGTAATTTTAAACTTCCCTTAAATGCTGTGTAAAGGGGTATATGCCTCACAAAGTCCTTCATAGTACAGTTTAATGGTTAAAAAATAAAGTTGAGTGCTATCGTGACCTGAAAAAAGGAAGGTTGTAAACTACTCTCCAAAGTAAAAGGTCCAGTGAGCAGTGGGAAATTCATGCTCTCTTCATAGAAATCTGAAAGGGCTGGTATGCTCCTAATGCCATACCTTGCCATGCACACAATATATAGGTGTTTGATGTCCCAGTTTTCCCCCCTCTTCTAGGATAGGAAATAATGATTAGGCTCAGTAGCCTGATCATCTTACCCACTAGAACACAAAAAAATAGATCAGGTGGTGATTTAATGGTCTAACAGCCTCCACCCTCATTTGGAGCACAGATGAAGTGGGCTTATGTCCCAACAAATCCCATCCCTTCCTCCCCCAGAGCACAACTGCTCTGGGGGAGGAAGGGATACGATGGACCTTATCCCTCTCCAGAGAAAAGATGAGAAGAATTGACTGCCTCATAGCCCCCTTCCTCCCTAGAGCTCAGCTGAAGGGGAAGATGCTTCTTTTATTGCAAGTTTTATTGCATTACACCATAGAGTTGTATCACTTGTTAAGGCGGCCGGCCACAGCACCCTGCAGCTGACCACACTCACCCATTAGGCGGGTCCGGGCCTCCGCCGCCGCTTCACTGTCTCGGGGCCTTCTTCTCTCTCAGCGCGGCAAAGGGCCGGCCCCGCCGCCGTATGCGGCCAGCCACGTCTGTTGCTAGGCACACATGCACAGCTCCTCCCCCTCCTTAAAGGAGCCATGCCAGAAGACCTTCCCGCGGAACTCAGATGCACAGGCCCCGCTGGTCCTATTTAAGGCAGCCCTTGCTGCCCTATCATTGCCTCAGCAATAGATCTCGCTCTGCTAAGGGCTGCTAGTTGCTCCATGTCTTCCAGCCTCCGTGCCTTCCTGTTCCTGGTCCAAGTGTCTCCATTTTTGCCCTGACTCTCCATCCCCTTGGCTTGCTCCTTTGGTACCTGACCCAGCTCGTCCTTGGATTCTTCTTTTGCCTGCTGCCTGCCCTGACCGTCTGCCTGTTCACTGTTTCTGCTGTCCACTGCCTGCCTCGACCTCTGGCCTGTCCTTGGATTCTGCTCTCGCTGCCAGTCCTGACTCCCGGACTGTCTGACCTGCCTACGTCTCACACCTTCAGACCAGCTCGCAGGAGACCCGCCCCTAAGTCCTGCCGGCCCTGGCACCCAAGGGCTCAACCTGTGGGGAATGAGAGCTGGTAAATGTGAAGGTCCAGTTGGGTCTCCACCACCTACATTCGCCTACCAACGTTGAGGGCCTATAGGGCGCCCCTATAGGCACACCAACCTCGCCTCGGCCAAGGGTCCACATTTCGACGTAACATCACTACTGTAGAGGTATACAGTAATGTAATGTAATGCTTATATACTGCCTTCCTTAAACTACAGTTTAACCAAAAGTAGTCAACAAAGTAATCAAGTACATAAAAATACTATTAAATAAAACTGTAACACTTCTCAGCAGGAGTTCACCATCCCTGCCCCAGAGATCCCTGGATTTATTCATCCAGGGTGGGGAAATATGTCTCTAGGTCCTGTGGACAGGGCATAGACACTCCTGCAAAGCCAACTTGGCAGAGGTTATCTTCAAATAACTCTATATCCAAACAAAAAAATGGGTGCTCTAAGCAAAAAAAACTTTACTTGGAATAAATAACTAGTTCCTCTAAAAAAAAACCAACAAAATTCAAAGTTATAGCAAAACAGGCAGAAACAGCTGGAAAAACAGTAGTTAAATCATAAAAAATTGTTCACAGGAGACCCGAAGTGGTATAGTAAAATTAAAAGGTGACAAGGAACAATATGTGGAGAGAGATGAAGAAATGGCAGAACAAATAAACAAATACTTCGGTTTGGTATTCACTAAAGAAAACCCTGGAGAAGAACCATTGCTGGTTGAGAAGACTGAAGATAGGGGTGGGGAGACGAAAGTCCATTTACAGAAGAGAATGTATGGGAAGAGCTAGGAAAACTGAAAGTGGACAAAGCCATGAGGCTGGATGAGGTTCCTCCTAGGATACTGAGAGAGCTCAGAGATGTGCTGGTGGGTCTTCTGAAAAAGCTGTTCAATAGATCCCTGGAATTGGGAGTGGTGCCATGTGATTGGAGAAGGGCTGTGGTAGTCCCACTTCACAAGAGTGGTAGCAGAGATGAAGCTGGAAACTACAGGCAGGTTAGCCTCACCTCAATGGTAGGAAAATTAATGGAAACACTGCTGAAGAAAAGATATTGACCTATCTACAATCCAGTGGGTTGCTGGACCTAAGGCAGCATGGATTCAATTGGGGAAGGTCCTATCATAAATCTGATTGTTTGATTGGGTGTCTAGAGAATTGGATCAAGGAAGAGCTTTTGATGTGATTTACTTGATTTCAGCAAAGCTTTTAATACTGTCCTGCATAGAAGGCTCGTGAATAAAATGAGAAGCTTGGGACTCTGTGCCAAGGTGGTGGATTAGAACACAAACTGGTTGACCAACAGGAGACAGTGTGTAATGGTAAATGGAACTGTGAGGATGAATGAGCAAATCTTCTGGTCTGGAGCAGAAAACCACACTGACTCCAGCCTTTCCAAATACAATCTCAACTTTTATTAACATAAACAGAAAATCAGACTAACAATAACTGTAAACCTTTCATTATACTTCCAACACAACTTCAGAGAGGGTCAGGAGCTCCTTGCTCCTGGAGATGCAGGGCTTCTTGATACCAGCTGGGCTCACATTCTGATTTCCCTCTAGCAGGGTGTACCCCACAGAGCTCTCTCTTCTGTAGGATTTAAGTAGACCAGGCTAAATGCCTGGTCACGCACAAGTTAAAAGGGGAAAATAGGATCACTCCATCATATACCCCCCATTGGTCCAAGTGTTTTCACTCCACCTGGATCCCATCCAAAGAAGTACCTTACATCCCTACTCCACTTCATTTTGGCTCCCACCAACGAGGCTTAGGATTGGGGTTCTAGGATCATGCTCACCCCCCACCTATTAGGATTACCCCAGACAAAACTATGACCTCCACCCTCTGTGCCCTTTGCCCAGTGTGCATCCCCCAGTCTTTTAAGTGAGTCCCTTGCTGGCTCCACGTTCCAATCTTGCCTTGACTGGACTTTTTGTACTAGCTGTGGTGGTTCCTTTGATACCAGTTGTGGATGGTGTCTGGTGCCTCCTCTCAGGCTTTCTTCTCATGGACCTTTGGCCATGCTACAACACCAGTCCCTTGCCCCTCTGTAATACCACACACTGACTCCCCTGGAGCACCTCTCGCTGGGATCTCCATGGCATCTCTGTCTGGGCTCTTCTTGGCTCCTCCCTTTGGGTACTCCACAGCTCCTCTTTCTGGGCTCACTACAGTGCCTCTCTCTGGGATCTCTGTGGCAGCATCTGCATTGGACCCTATGCCAACACCTCCATCTGGTCTCTCTACTATGCTTCCATCCGCTCTCTCTGTAGCGCCTGCATCTAGTTTCTCTGCACTGCCTCCCATCGGCCAATCAGTGCTGCATCCAGCAACCCATTTTTTATTGCCCCTTTCTGGGTAGTCTGTTTTCCTTTCTCCAGGCCTAGCTATGAAGCTCCACCATGAGCTTTCTGGTTTCTCCAACTCAATCATTGCAGGATCAGTTCTTTGACACTCCTCTTGCTCAGTTGCCTTCCTCTTTATGGACTCTTGCCACTCAGAGTCTGTATTGGTTTTAGCCCAATTGCTGCTTTCAACTCTCTCTGGAGTAGAGTCCTACTGAAGGGTTGAGCTGCAGTCCATTGACTCATTAAGCTACTGTGCTCTCTCTGGGTTCTCTGTGGTGCTTCTCTCAGGGATCTCCACTGTCTTTCTCCCTGGGTTTCCACAGCAGCTCCTTCTTGACTCCCCATAGTGTCTTTCTCTGTGCTCCATGCAGCGCCTCCAATTGGGTGATTAGCCCAAAAAAACAAGAAGGAAGTCAGTCTAAAAAGCCATGAGGGATGTAAACAAGGAGATGCCGAAGGTCCTCAAAGAGTTTTATTAATAAAACAATTATTCCGTGAATGCCTGACTCTAGGCCTGAGTTTTACCCAGTGAAGGGCTGCTTCAGGGGCAGTTAAAAACAAATTGTAACTATCTTGTTGGTGTGCTCATTCCATGATTTTCATAAATGAGCTCTTAAGCACACCACAGTGTGTACACTTCAGGTTCTTTCAATCGGACTGGCTCCAAAAAACATCCCAAAGTGGTTTGCGTATAACAACAGCGGGAAATCAAAAATCATAAAGAGTCGTATACCCCAACATATTTGAGATTGAAGTTAAAGCGTTTCTACAGTCAGATTGATATTTATTTCCCACAGTTGTTATACGCAAACCACTTTGGGATGTTTTTTGGAGCCATTTATGAAAATCATGGAATGAGCACACCAAAATGTTAGTTACAGACCCGCTACCAATGTTTTGGATTTCATTGTTGATGTCATTTTGTATGAGGCATGAGAGATTCAAAGTGCATCTTGTCAAATGAGACAATTTGTTTTTAACAGCCCCTGAAGCAGCCCTTAACTGGGTGAAACTCAGGCTTAGAGTCAGGCATTCACGGAATAATTGTCTTATTAATAAACCTTTTTGAGGACCTTCGTCATCTCATTATTTACATCTTTCTCTAGGAGATTGCCAGTGCTTCTTTCTACTCCTAGACCACACACTAAAGTTCACCCGGTGTATAATTTTTACAAAATATTTTTTACATATAGGTGACCCTCTATATACCACCTTGGCGCTGTTGGTAACAACAATTCTGTATACCAATATTTTCTTTTTGAAAAATTTTTTTAGAGAGCAGGAGATGGTTTCATATATTTTATAACACCATCCAGGTGTCAATGTTTTTTCCTTTAATCATTAACACACCTTCCGCCTCCAATTATTTATTTTAAATTTTTATATTAAATGCCAAGCTGGGTTACAGAGCGTAAACCCTTTATTTTTAATCACTGTTTGTGTTCCATTATTAAAAAATTTTTTTACTGTGTCTAGCACTTTTTTATTTTTATAAGCCGTCCCGGGACCAACTGCAAAGTACTTAGCTTTCTAGCGAATGTCTTTTTTACTCCCGACTCACGCAAGTTTCAACATTTGCAAGTTGCTGTCTTCCTCAGGGTATGTTTGTTCCTTAATAAATAATTTTCTTTGTAGAACTGGTGTCCAATTTCTCCGGTGCTCAGTCGAGCCTCCGCTCCTCTCTACCATTCCCGGCGGCGTCTGTATCATTTCCGGTTTCCTATTCACTTTATAATCCCACCTTTTGGATACTAAGTCGACCTATCAGCTGTTTCTAAATCAGAGAAAACCAATCCAATTGGTCATTTAATCCTGTTGGTTGTTCTGTATGGAGTTTAAAAATCCATGACTGTTCTTGATGGTTTAACACTGATTGCCCACCCCCGTTGTCCACTATGTTGACAATAATGGTCCACTTCAATTGCTCATATGTGTGCTGTTTGTCAATACAATGTTGAACAATTGGGGCTGTGATAGTTGCATTGTTAATTCTAGACCGATGTTCCGCTATTCTTAATTTGACTGCTCTCCTTGTGCGTCCCAAATACACCTTCGGACAGTCGCAGACTAATACATATATCACTGCCTTCGTTGTGCAATCCGTGTTTGATTTCCTATATATTTTATACCCAGTCACCGGGTCCGTCCAAGTGTCCTCCTCTATGGTATTTTCACACACTGTGCATTTACCACACTTCTTGTGATAACATTCTGTTTTATTCACATTCCTCTTTAAACGTGAATGAATCACTTGGTCTTTGATGTTTCTCCCTCTACTTGTTATGAGGGGTATATCTTGTAATCCACTGTGCAATGCTACTATGTGCCAATTTTTCTTGATGGATTCAGCAATAACCGTAGTGGAAGTACTTTGTGGTAACACACATACCATCCTCTTCTGTTCTTTAGCAGGTTTATATTGCAATAGAGAATCTCTATCGCTGTATCGAGCTCTCTTATAAGCCTTCCGGATGACTTTTTTTGGATAACCTCTCTCCATTAATTTTTTGCTGAGGATCTCCGCCTGCTTTTTAAATTCTTCCATAGTAGCACAAATACGACGAATACGAAAAAACTGAGACACAGGTAATCCCCGTTTAAATCCCATTGGGTGATAACTCTCGTATCGTAACAAGTTATTTCTGTCAGTTAATTTCCTATTAACTGTAGTGTGAATGGTTTCTCCTTGTATCTGTATTAGCACATCCAGATATGCAATGCTGTTTGTGCTACTTATGTGTGTGAATTTCAAATTTTCATCCTGTGCATTAATCCATTGCACAAATGTGCTTAATTGTTGCTCTGTTCCACACCATATAAAAAATATGTCGTCTATAAACCTGCACCAGTTGTTAATCAACTTCCACCACTCTGATGTATATATCTTGGTATGCTCAAAATTGGCCACATATAGATTGGCTACTGCCATTGCTAAAGATGACCCCATGGGTATTCCGTGCTCTTGGTGATACGTTTTGTCTTTAAAGACAAAATAATTGTTAAACAACACCAATTCAGTGAGTTGTAATAGAAAATGAGTAGGTATTCTATTACTTATATCATTGTCCATTATCTCCCTTTTCACTACTTCAAATGCTGCTTGCTGGGGTATTTGTGTATACAGCGACTGTATGTCCATGGTAACTAATAAAGTGGTATCTTTTATTACTTCCACACTTTTCAGTATATTCAAAAAATGTATAGTATCTTTTACATATGAGGGTTTGCTTTGTACCAACTGTTGTAGATGTTTATCCACAAACACTGCGGGGGGTTCCAATATAGTTCCATTCAAAGACACAATTGGTCTATAAGGGGTTTTTTTTATGTCTTTATGAACTTTTGGAACTGCATAGATCAATGGAATTCTTGGTTCCTGTTGTATCAAATACATCTTTTCTTTAGTTGTCAAATAGCTGGCTTGATCTACAATCTCTTCAATGTGCTTTTTTAACAATAAGGTTGGATCTTCCTCCAATACCTTATAATATTTTATTTCAGCCAGATGATCTAAAACAGCCTGCTCATAACATTGACGATCTATTAATACAATTGCTCCCCCCTTGTCAGCAGGTTTAATTACTATCTCTTCCATATCCCCCAATGTCTTCAATGCTTGCCTTTGCTCTTTTGTAATGTTCTGTGGCACCCATTTTTTTCGTTTTTCAAACTCATCTATATCCTTTAATACCAGTTGTAAGAATGTTTTCACATTCGCATCCATTGGTCCCGGGGGATTCCATCGGGACCGTGGTTTTACTATGGACATATCAGTTGCTTCCATATTCTGATCTGCAAAATATAACTTCAAATTCAATTTCCTAATAAGTCTGTATAATGCTATACGACTTTCAAATGGGTCATGGAAAACCGTGGGGACAAATGATAAACCGCTGTTTAATATCTGAGTTTGAGTCTCTGTCAACTGAATTGTTGATAAATTTATTATTGCTGTTGACTCCTGGTTCGAGTGACCCATTCTGATGTTCGATTCGGATTTGTTAATGCTGATTTTAATTTCTTCAGGTATCTTTTTTGATCTTGTCTGTCCTCCAAAAATTTTTTCTTTATTTCTTTCCTTTCTTCTTGTACCCGATGCTCATTCTCTTGTTCTTCTGACTTTTCTGATGTACCTGAACTATCACTTGATGATTCAAAGTGTACTCTTCTCCCCTGAGGTTTGTTTTTATTATACATCCATAAATATATTTTATTAGCCGAATAATCATTCTGATCTCTTTTAAATTTCTTAATTTTGGCTTCTTTTATGGTCCCTCGGAGTTCTTCTAATGTTGTTTTAAATTCTCCCAATTTTTCTTCATACGCTGATAATGACATCAAGGGTTTCTGAACCTCTTCTATTTCTATTTTAAGTTCATCTACTTCTCTCTTTACTCGGTTAATAATTAAAAGCATTAAATCCATAGAACATTTATTTAGTATAGATGACCACAGATGTACAAACTCCTGATCATCCGAATATAACATGGGTGCTTTCTGAATTCTCAACCCTCTCGGTATTAATTGTTGTTTTATATACTCGATTAGAGTTATACCATGTAAATCCATTCTAATCAATTTTTTGTTCAATCGCATCCAATCTTCCCATTGCTGATTTTCACTAACCACTGAATCTTCTGAAAACAATGAATTTTCCTTTCTAATGTCCGCTATCTGTTCCTCTGAGAAACTGAAGATGTTCTTCCACGTATCCATGGTGGGTTTACAATTTCTATTCGGACCTACTATGTAATATGACAATCTCTCTAAATATAGATCCTCACCAAATGAGCATAATCAAGACCACACACTAAAGTTCACCCGGTGTATAATTTTTACAAAATATTTTTTACATATAGGTGACCCTCTATATACCACCTTGGCGCTGTTGGTAACAACAATTCTGTATACCAATATTTTCTTTCTGAAAATTTTTTTTTGAGAGCAGGAGATGGTTTCATATATTTTATAACACCATCCAGGTGTCAATGTTTTTTCCTTTAATCATTAGCACACCTTCCGCCTCCAATTATTTATTTTAAATTTTTATATTAAATGCCAAGCTGGGTTACAGAGCGTAAACCCTTTATTTTTAATCACTGTTTGTGTTCCATTATTAAAAATTTTTTTTACTGTGTCTAGCACTTTTTTATTTTATAAGCCGTCCCGGGACCAACTGCAAAGTACTTAGCTTTCTAGCGAATGTCCTTTTTACTCCCCACTCGCGCAAGTTTCGACATTTGCAAGTTGCTGTCTTCCTCAGGGTATGTTTGTTCCTTAAACTTGCATACTTCTTTCAATCATGTGTGGCAGAACCTCCTGGGCTGGCTACTAGATGGCACTATCCCTGTCCTTAACACCTTCTACATAGGAGCCATCTATAACTTTCAGTCCCTACCTCTAGAGGTTCTGGATTGGATGACTCACTGCTATTTATCCCAACCATTTTAAGACACTATGGGTTCAGTTTGAGAGAGCAGTCAGAGAGTAAAGATGTATTTTTTCCACACTCTGGTAGGGCCTCCCAGCCTTGCCAAAAGGAGTTTTCTTTTAGGAGATAACCCATAGTGCAATTCTTGCCAGAGGGTCCCTCTCATTATAAGTTACAGAGAGATAAATTGTTGAGCCTGATAACCTTTAGGGGCAAAAGGGGTCTCACCATGAGACCAAAGACCTGTGAGCCTACTCGAAACCCTAGGTAGGCAAGCACCAGTGATGGATCATGCTGTGAGACATGTTGAAGGCTAGAGGAGTCCTGTGTTCACCCTTCTTCTTTGGCAAAAGTCATCCTAAACCGTAGTCAAAGGCAAGGGCTGAAGATCAGTGAGCCCATTCAGTCCCTGAATGTGGCAAGTAGGGATGTGAATCGGGCTTCGGACAATTGAAAATATCATATGATATTTTCAAAATCGGGGGCTCCCCCAAAACAATAGGAAAACCCCACAGGGCGGGAAAAACGGCACACAAAAATAACCCCTAAACCCACCCTGACCCTTTAAAACTAATCCCTTAGCTTCCCCCACCCTCCCGATTCCCCAAAAAACCTTTTACAGGTACCTGGTGGTCCGGTGGGGGTCCCGGGAGCGATCTCCCGCTCCCGGGCCGTCGGCTGCCACTAATCAAAATGGCACCGATGGCCCTTTGCCCTTACTATGTGACAGGGTATCCATGCCATTGGCCAGCCCCTGTCACATGGTAGGAGCATTGGATGGCCCGCGCCATTTTTAAAGATGGTGCCGGCCATCCAGTGCTCCCTCTCTAGTGGCAAGCACCTGTGACAGTATGAATACCAGTTTAGGAAGATGCATCCAGTTAAACTTTAAGGGATACATATTCAAAAGCCATTTAGATGGATAACAGGAAAGTTATCCGTCTAAATGACTTAGCCGCATATTTAAAAGGCTTATCTGGCTAAATTGTAGCCAGATAACAAATGATCTGGCTAGAATTTAGCTGGGTAAATTGGGGACATTCCTGGAGCAGGAGGTAGGCATTTTAGGGAGGAATGGAGTTAGCCGTTTAAGTTAACTGGCTAACTCCAATATTCAAATTATCCAGCTAAAATTTAGCTTGGTAAATCAGTGGCATTCCTGGGGTGGGAGGTAGGCATTCCAGAGAGGCATGGAGTTAGCCTGTTAAGTTAACCAGCTAACTCTGGATGTGCCATAGGGCAGGTCTAAAGTTAGTCAGATAGTAGTCAGAGTTACGCTTTGAATCAGATTTTAGGAGCTTTAAAAAAAGGTTTAAAAACATGCCTTTTCGAGCGAGCTTTTGCAGGCAACTGTTAGTCATTATTAATATGTTTTAAGTTTTATTTTATGTTTTTTTTAGTTTTTAGAGTAGTTTAATAAGTTTTAATTGTTGTGATTTTGTATTAGTTTTTAAGATTATTTTATTTTGTATTTGAATATGTGATTGTCAAATAGACTTAAGCATATTGTACACCATTGTGATGTGATTACGAATGACGGTATAGAAAAGCTTTTAAATAAAAATAAAATAAATAAAAATAGTACATATCTGGCTAACTCTAACTACTCCGGGTATATTCAGCAGTGCAGCTGCACTGCTGATTATCCTGGTTAAGTTAGCCGGATATGTGTATCTGGTTAACTTAACTAGCTGCTCAGCGGATGAATATTTACCCCTCAATGTTTTTGGACTTTCAGATAAGTGGGGAGGATTTTTGGATCCCCCTTCCCCACTGAGATTTCATTGCTGAGAACTAGCCTGATCCCTTGATTTTTCCACAAGAGAAATCCCTGAAGTATTAGCTAAGGATAAAGGAAAAGCTGAACCAAAGGAAGAAAGAACCAGAGAAGGAGACCCTGTCCGGATCTCTCTACATCAAGGACCAGGACAGGCAGGGTGTCAAAGGAGAAGAAGATGTCTAATGATAGGATTTTTGAAATTCAGAAGGGACCCTATCACTAGGACTCTAAGGAAACAGCGCTGGTAGAATTTGTGTATTTAAAATCACTGTGGGTTCTATGCAGATGTCTGTAATAATGATACCTACCTACCCATAAGAAAATACTATACCAACAGTCAGTTGCATACTCATTTTTGGACAATGGATTTTCTTTAAATTTATGAATCAGTAAACTATTATTTTATACCCAGTTCTAGTCCTAATTATTACTGCATTTCACTACATAGGAAGCATTTACACTTGAAAGATATACACTGGCGATCTTTTTTTTCATTGTCTGGGCAATAAGTGAGAGCTTCCCCTGTAAAAAGAATTCCCCCCATGGTTTGAGAGTCAAAGTAGGATGCAACATGCTAGCCCCAAAGAGATAAATTAGTTATGTGCACTGAAGGGAGATACCACTTCCTAATAAAAGGCGTTTGTGATGGCTCACCGTCCGTGAGGCCTCGGGCGCCGCCCTTCCGTCTTCCGTCCTGTGCCGCCACCAGCGGCCAAGGTCCCTGGAGTTCGACAGGCTCCCGTAACTCCCTGGGTCCGTGCCTCCGCTGGCCCTGGTTTGGCTGGGCTCCTAAGTTCCCTTCAAGCAGGGTTGGGGGTAAGCAACCCCCCAATCCCCAAAGACAACACAGAGAGAGAGAGAGTGCTAGTTCCTTCAAAGCAGTTTATAACGTACCACCTGGAAACATTACATGAGGGTTGTCCCATCCCCCTCCAGTCCTCCGGTTCTCTTACAAGCAGTGCTATGACAGAGTAACCTTTTACTTCTTATGCTTAGCGCTATTACAAGACCTAACACAACAGGCCCCTTTAGAGCCCTCCTCCTGGGCTTCCCCTTTAGGCTAAGGAGTATACTTTACCCCACACAGCTTACTCGGTATCCATATACGAACTGGAGGACTCCTCTCCCCCTGAACCTACCTCCATCTCTTCCTCTTCTGACTCCGAAGAGCTAGGTTTTTGTGGCTAGTTCCACCAAGGGGGCACGCCCTCTTCCTCCACCTCCATGGACTCATCGGTGTCTGCCTCATTAACCTCTATGCCTGCCACCTGTTCGCCTTCAGGCTTTCCTCCCCTGTCTGGTGGTGTTTCAGGGAAGCTGGGATTCGTAGTCCTTCTCCTCTTCCCCTGCGCCCCCTGCTGTCTGGCTCTGGTATTCTTGTTGCTCTTATAGTAGCTTGTCAGCTCCTGCCTGCGGCCGGGCTGCGCTACATCACACGTTACACATGCTTTCACTTATTGACATCTGGTGCTTAGTGCAGAGCCTGAGTTTACTGCTGAAGCTAAACCCTACACACCCACTAGCAGTTTCTCTTTTTGCCGGGACCACACCCTGTTCTACCACAGTGTACAACTGCTTTTCTCTCTTTTTTTGTTTTTTCTTTTTTTTCTTCAACAGTAAAAAAATAAAATAAAATAAAAAACTCTGCCTTTCTAGCAGGGTTTAAGCCCTAACTCCAGGCAGAGCCTGCCTCTTTTTCCTGCTGAAAACCTAAACCTGCTTTCCACCAGGCCCCACAGACCACTCTATTTTAAAGACAGCTTCAATTTTTTTTTGTGCTCTTCTTTGAGCCAACAAGCTTTAACTTCAGTGTTCTGGTGCACACTACAGCACTGCTTTGCCTCTAAACTTCTTCTTTGGCAGGCCCCACAACAAACCTTAATTCACAGTCCTCTGTGCCAAGCTTTGAAAAAATCTCCGACCTGACACCATATGTGAGAATGACAGAGCAAATTTTCTGGGCTGGAGCAGAAAACCTCACTAACGCCAACCTTTTTTTAAATTCAATCTCAAGTTTTATTAACATAAACAGAAAATCACACTAACAATAACTGCCTACCTCCAACACAACTTCAGAGAGCGTCAGGAGCTCCTTGATCCTGGAGACATGGGGCATCTTTATTCCAGATGGGCTCACATTTGTACCCCTCCCAACAGGATCTCATCCATAGAGCTTTCTCCCTCTGTATGTTTTCAAGTGTAGCCGGCTAAATGCCTGGTCCCGCACAGGTTAAAGTGCGTAAATAGGATCACTTCATCACAGTAACATATTCTGAAGAGAGAACCGTGGTAAGTGGAGTGTCACAGTAATCTGATTTGGGACTGTTCTGTTCAATATCTTTGTGAGCGACATTGAGAAAAAGATATAAGGTAAAGTTTGTCTATGTGTGAATGATACTAAGATCTGCAAAAAAAGGATAGAGACAGGATGGAGGCAGTCCAAAGAAGGACAATCAGAATGGTGTGGAATCTGTATAAGAAGACTTATGAGGAGAGGCTGAAGGATCTGAATATGTATACCCTGGAAGAGAGAAGATACGGGGAGATATGATGCAGACCTTCAGATACCCGAAAGGTTTTAATGATGCTTGTTCCTTGAACCTTTTCCATAGGAAAGCAAACACAATATGAAACTTCAGAGGGGATGACTCAGAACCATTATCAATTAATATTTCTTCACATAGAGGGTGGTAGATGCCTGGAATGCCCTTCCAGAAGAGGTGATGAAGACAAATACAGTATATGGATTCAAAATGTCATGGGATAAACACTGTGGATCCCTAAAGACTAGAGTTGGAAATTAAGAAAATGATGCATGGGGGTAACCAGCATGGAGCAGCAGCAACTACCCCTAACAGAAGGCATGGGGATTATTACCCTTAACCAATTAACTTGCAGGATGTTGAACCAACTGCAGTATCACTCTCTATTTTGACAGTGTGGGTGAAAAAGGGAATTGGATTCAGATGACAGCCAACACTGAGCCCTGACTTTTATGGTCCAGGGTACTGATACTCATACATTAGGGAAAAACTGCAGGACTGCTTCTATGGCCAAGTCCAAAAGCAAAGCACAATCAAGCAGCAGCATTGTATAAATTATCAGGAAGGCTGCTCATCCTGTTAAAAAGTTGCTTGCAGTAATTTTGTTATGGATTTGACAGTTGCTTGGTTTTCATTGTTAATATTACCACCCTTAACTTAAGATCATAAGAACATAAGAAATTGCCATGCTGGGTCAGACCAATGGTTCATCAAGCCCAGCATCCTGTTTCTAACAGAGGACAAACCAGGCCACAAGAACCTGGCAATTACCCAAACACTGGTCTTTAGTTACCTGAATTGCCCATGGAGCCTTTTTTAAATATTGGGGTTACATTGGCCACCCTCCAGTCTTCAGGTACAATGGATGATTTTAATGATAGGTTACAAATTTTTACTAATAGATCAGAAATTTCATTTGTGAGTTCCTTCAGTACCCTAGAATGCATACCATCCAGTCCAGGTGATTTGCTACTCTTTAGTTTGTCAATCTGGCCTACTACATCTTCCAGGTACACAGTGATTTCGTTCAATTCATCTGACTCATCACCGCTGAAAACCATCTCCAGAACTGATATCTCCCCAACATCCTCATTAGTAAACACAGAAGCAAAGAATTTATTTAGTCTTTCTGCAATGGCCTTATCTTCCCTAAGAGCCCCTTTTACCCCTCAGTCATCTAATGGTCCAACTGACTTCCTCACAGGTTTCTTGCTTTGGATATATTTTAAAAAGTTTTTATTATGAGTTTTTGCCTCTATGGCAAACTTAATTTCAATTTCTCTCTTCGCCTGTCTTATCAATGTTTTACACTTAACTTGACAATGCTTATGTTTTATTCTATTTTCTTCAGATGGATCCTTCTTCCAATTTTTGAAGGATTTTTTTTTGGCTAAAATAACCTTTTTCACCTCACCTTTTAACCATGATGGTAATCGTTTTGCCTTCCTTCCACCTTTCTTAATGTGTGGAATACATATGGACTGCGCCTCTATGATTGTATTTTTAAATAATGTCCAAGCCTGTTGAACACTTTTAACCTTTGCAGCTGCACCTTTCATTTTTTTTCTAACTATTTTCCTCATTTTATCAAAGTTTCCCTTTTGAAAGTTTAGTGTTAGAGCTGCAGATTTACTTATTGTCCCCCTTCCAGTTATTAGTTTAAATTTGATCATGTTATGATCACTGTTGCCAAGTGGCCCCACCACCGTTACCTCTCTCACCAAATCCTGTGTTACACTAACAATTAAATCTAAAATAGCTCCCTCTCTTGTTAGTTCCTGAACCAATTGCTCCATGAAGCAATCATTTATTACATCCAGGAACTTTATATCTCTAGCAAGTCCTGATTTTACATTTAC
The DNA here is from genome assembly GCF_901001135.1 of Rhinatrema bivittatum. Taxonomy (NCBI): domain Eukaryota; kingdom Metazoa; phylum Chordata; class Amphibia; order Gymnophiona; family Rhinatrematidae; genus Rhinatrema; species Rhinatrema bivittatum. Next base: position 194,341,061 of record NC_042616.1, on the reverse strand, counting down.
CCAGAACTATTGGGGTAATTGAAATCTCCCATTATTATTGCACTGCCAAATTGGTTTGCTTCCCTGATTTTTCTTAGCATTTCATGATCTGTCTGACCATTTTGTCCAGGTAGATGGTAGTATACTCCTATCACTATACTCTTACCCAACACATATGGGATTTCTACCCATATAGATTCTACTGAGCATTTAGTCTCTTGTATGATCTTTATCTAGTTGGTCTCTGTACCCTCCCGGACATAAAGTGCCACACCCCAACCAAGTTGATCCTCCCTATCATTGCGATAAAATTTGTACCCTGATATAGCACTGTCCCATTGGTTATCCTCCTTCCACCAAGTTTCTGTGATGCCAATCATGTCAATCTTATCATTTGCTGCTATACATTCTAAGTCTCCCATTTTACGTCTTAGACTTCTGGCATTGGCATACAGACATTTCAAAGTGTGTTTTTTGTTTGTTTTAACAACCTGCTTTCCAGTTGTTTGAGATAATTTGGAAATCATTAGCGTTGGTGATTTTTTACATATAGGCACATGGACTACATTTGCTTTAATTGGAACCTCTCTTTTGGAATGCCCTAACTCTCCTGTTTCTTTAGAATCCTTCAAGGATACATTTCTCTGAACCATGCACTGCTGAGTGACTGTCGGCTTTCCCCCTTGTTCTAGTTTAAAAACTGCTCTATCTCCTTTTTGAAAGTTAGTGCCAGCAGCTTGGTTCCACTCTGGTTAAGGTGGAGCTCATCCTTTCGGAAAAGTCTCCCCTTTCCCCAAACGTTTCCCCAGTTCCTTACAAAGCTGAATCCCTCTTCCCTGCACCATTGTCTCATCCACACATTGAAACTATGGAGCTCTGCCTGCCTCTGGGGACCTGCACTTGGAACTGGAAGCATTTCAGAGAAGGCTACCCTGGAGGTTCTGGATTTCAGCTTCCTACCTAAAATCCTAAATTTGGCTTCCAGAACCTCTCCCCCACGTTTTCCTATGTTGTTGGTGCCCACATGTACCACAACAGCCAGCTCCTCCCCAGCACTGTCTATATTCCTATGTAGGTGATGCGAGAGGTCTGCCACCTTCGCACCAGGCAGGTAAGTTACCAGGCGGTCATCACGTTCACCAGCCACCCTGCTATCTACATTTCTAATAATCAAATCATCAATTATGATGGCCGGCCTAATCCTTCCCTCCTGGGCAGTAGACCTGGGAGACTTGTCCTCAGTGTGAGAGGACAATACATCATCTGGAGAGCAGGTCCTTGCTACAGGATCACTTCCTGCTACACCAGGGTGATGTTCTCCTCCTGTGAGACCTTTCTGATCCAAAGCAGCACTGGGGCTGCCAGAGTGGATTTGGGACTTGGCTACTATGTCCCTGAAGGTCTCATCAATGTACCTCTCTGTCTCCCTCAGCTCCTCCAAGTCTGCTACTCTAGCTCCAGAGATCAGACTAATTCCCTGAGAGCCAGGAGCTCTTTGCACCGAGTGCACACATACAATCTTTCACCGGCGGGTAAAAATCATACATGTGACACTCAATGCAAAAGACTGGAAAGCCCCCCTCTTGCTGCTGGACTGCTGCCTTCATCTTAGTTTTATTGAGTTCCTAGTTAAGTTTATGATAGTAAGGGAGTTGGAATGAGAGTACTTTAAATTTACAGGTGAATTTACTAATTAATCAGCTAGTGTCCTACAAGGGGATGATTAAACTTTCAATAAGGGCTGGTACAATAGTATGATTTAGATAAGACCCTGATTGATTTTTAATGAGAAAGTGTCTCATGCCTAAAAATCAAGGGTTGCGTGGGTGGGAAAGACAGACACTAGAATTAACTATATCTGGCTTGCTTATTACCTCAGACACACACAAACTCTAAGTAATATATCCCTTAATTTCACCTTTCACCAAACTTGAGAGTAACCTGCATGGTTCAGCAGTTACTACCCTTAACAGAAACATGGTGGTAACCTGCATGTAACAGCATTTATTACCATAAGGAGCTTTCTTGGCAAACATTTGTTCTTTTTCTGCTGTCATTACTATGTTACTATGGTTTTTTTTACTCAAATTCCACATTTCCTCTTGAAAGATTCTAGTTTACTCATACCAATTGCAGAAATGGCCCCAAGACAACTTCTCCATTCTCTTAGGCAGACAATGTTTCCCACTCCCTGCACTGAAGCTCTAAGACAGGATAAAGATTTTTGTTGTCCTTCTGTCCTCCAACCCACACCTGTTCAGTGACTTCCTGATTAGCACTTCTTCAGGATTTCACTTTCAACTTCTCTCAATCTTCAGCACTCCAGAAACTCCCAAGATGCTCACAGGAACACCTGTTGATCTAACCTTGTGCCTAGTGGAAAACATTTTTTATACCATCTAAATAATTGTATCCTTTTTTTTTTTTTTTTTTTTGGGGGGGGGGAACAACTTGTCACTCCATTTAATGAATATATACCCACTGAAACTTCTATGAATTTCCTTTGTTAGATGGCTCCCCATATCATCAGATAGTCCATACTTAAAATGCATGTCTGTCCTTTTTCTGAACCTTCTTAACGAGAGATGCCCCATTTTAAACAATAAGACACACTCCACAAAACCTGTACCCCCTCCATGAACCCTCTAGGCTGAAGGATTCTCTGTATTTCCGCACAAGTTACATTCTAATACCATCAAATGTTCAATATCTAAAATCTATCAGTTTCACACAAATTATCAAAACACAATCATAATTTGATACACAATTGCAAAAATAATTCCCAGCTAAATGCCATTCCATATTCTCATGGACTAGATGAGCTCACAATAAAATTTACAAAAAAACACAAAAACTAGGCAAATATCTCTGTGTAACAATCATTCTCAACTACAAGAGACTGCATCCCACACTACTTTCTCAGTGAAAAGCACATCATTGATGGCCTAATCAGCCCTAATCTCTACCTAAGGGAAACACCCTTTGGGCTGGCCCCTCTGAGATATTCTACCTGGAGATGTCCTGCCTTTACTATGAGCCAGCTGGTAGGATAGAGTCAGAGCATCCTTGGGTCGACCTACACAGGGAAGCTGCAAAATACATCCCCCAGAGGGAGAAAGCAGAAATCAAGTTGATAAAACCTCTTCTTCCATGATGCTTTTCAGCAGGTCCTATATGTTTTCTTATTTCCACTGCATGCCAGCTTTTCAGTAATGAGGGGATTTAGAAATTGCTAGTGAAATTTGAATGAGATTTGGAGTGGAGATTTGTGAACTGTATTAAGGGTTGAGCTGTGGTATTTGTGCAAGGGGCAGGGTGAGTAGATGATTGGAATTTTGTGGCAGTGTAGGAGGTACAGAAATAGTAACTGGACAGAGCAGTATGGATGATGGCAGTTTCAAAGGTGGGGGATTGGATAAACAGGAGGATGGAGTAGGGGACATCTGTATCTCTTTTTTTTGGCCTGCTACTGTCCTTTGGTTCCCAAATAGGGAGCATGGAGGAGCAACAATGGTGGGGTGTTTAGATTTGAAAATGATGACCTGCAGGGAGTGATGTGTAAAGGATACATGGTTGAGAGTGAGATGAGATACCAGGGGAATAAGAAGGACTATGCAAAGTGATATAGGGAAGGGAGAGCCAAGGAGAGGCAGTGATTGGGATGAGGTGATAGGGCAAGTGGTGGCCTACATGATAGAAGCTGGGGAGGTATGCGGAGGTATAGATGAATAAGCAATAGCCTGCAGGTGAGGGAATGTGGATGAAATTTGATGATGGAGGAAGGGACCTGAGTAACTGTATGGGGAATAAAAGGAATAGGTAGTATCCAGGAAAGGTGTGTGGAGAAGACCTGGTTGTGTAGTGCTGGATTAGAAGAGTGCTGACAGGAATGTGTGGGTCAAATGTCATGGACTGTAGAGATATAGAGGACAGGCACAAGTTGGGGTGTGAAGAAATGGATAGTGACCTGCAGGTAAGGAGATGGAGTAGGAGGTAAGAAAATTGTTGATGATCTAAACATTGTTACATCTCCATTCTCAAATTCCTAGTCTCTATTTGGGGAAGAAAGACAAAAGAAGTGTGGAACAAGGTGGGAAGGAGAAACTGGACAGTGCCTTAGCTAGCTCCTTCATCTACGTCATCTGCTTTCACCACCTAATTCTGAGGAGAAGCAGAGGAAGTGCAATGGAGAAGGAACATTGAAATGAGGAATAGCAGAATAGATAGATTGAAGAGGACCATCATAGAGGGTGTGTAATGGTCTGTGGACCCTTGGGCTGGCTTTGCGGATGAAGAAGAAACATTGAAGATGACTCCACAGAAGATGTGATGGCCAGGAGGCGGAACGGAGCCAGGAGACCAATCAGGAGCTTCACCACTGGAAGTCTGAGGTCCCCCTGAGAGGAGCTTGTGAGGACCCGGAGCGCTTGGACTTAGGTGCAGTCTCCTGGAGGCGGTAGCGAGCAGGAAGAGTGGACGATCCGAAGGTCAGGGCTGGCAGCAGATAGGAATTCCAAAGGACATACTGGAGTCAGGAACCAGGAAATCAAGCCGAGGGATCAGAGCAAAGCTGGAACAGGAACACAGGCAGGATCAGGAACACAGGCTGAATCAGGAAGACAGGCTGGAACTGCAACTAGACGACTCCCAGGAGTGAACCTCATTGCAAGGTGAAGTTCTGAAGAAGGGACTGGGTTTAAATACCCTGCTGGCTTCTGACATCATTCCGGGGGCCGGCTGAGGTTTCCCGCCACTGCCCCTTTAAATTTGGTCTCCTTGCACGTGCGCCTAAGGGGCAGGGCCATGGCAGAGAGCTTGGCGGCATCTTCTCATGGAGACGCCGCCACAGAGAAAGGCCTGTGAAGGTCCGAAAAGCATCGGGGAGTGTAGCTGCTTGCCAGTGCGGACTGGAGGAGGTAAGAACCCGGTCGCGGGACCCAAGACTGGGATCACAACAGGGTGAAATTGAAGATGAGAAATGTAAGTTGGTGAGGAGGGGAATCATGAATTAAATGACTTGGAGGTGTAAGAGACAATAAGCATAGTATGTTCCTCCATTCCATTACAACCGGTCTTCTCTGTCCCATTTTTGTGAGCATAAAGGATAACTGGGGTAATACCAGAAAAGACAAGGAGGAACATTAGGGGTGGATTGAGGAGGAAAGACATGAGACAATGTGGAGAAGTGGGCACTGGCCTTCCCAGATTCCCCTCTCCTCCTTTCCTACCCATCTTTGCTGTCACATTTTGAGAGCAGATGTATGGTATCTTATTTTGGCCACATGTAATTTATTAGAAAGTTGCAAGGCTTTGTCTACCAAATCCAAAAAGGAAATGGAATAAGGCAAAATGAGGAGACAACAAAGCTAAGGCAAGCTAATATTTTGAAGAATATAGTCCTTTTTTAAGCAGGGCGAAAAGTTCAACTACAACCTGGTTGTTATCTATAATTTCTACAGCTTACTCATTTCTTACATGTGGTTATGCATGAGTAAATACTTTTCTTTCATTTGGCTTTTTAGTCCTTAATTATGGTTTTCAAGTTCTTGACAGATACTCTACATTTCCTTTAATATCTATTATGTTGGTTTAAAAATACATTCCACAATACTGATATATTTACAGATCAAATAAATGACAGGATTGCTACGGTTTAGGTCAGAGTAAAGCAGGGGCGGATTGCAGGCAAATATCAGCCTTAGGGATTTTTTCAAAAACTGGCCCTCGGGTATCTGTGACTCACTTGTCTGCTGTGTGGCATGTACTTTAACAGCTCTCAAAAGCACACCAAGCTAATCATTGAAAGGTACATCATGTGACCTGGAGCCTGGCAGAATTCAGAAAAAAAATCTCCAGCATAAATTTCACATTTCTCCTAACAAATTGACAGGCCAATGCAATGCAGTGTGGAGGAGTAGCCTAGTGGTTAAAGCAGTGGACTATGAACCAGGAGACCAGGGTTTGAGTCCTGCTGTTGCTCTATGTGACCTTGGGCAAGTTACTTTACCCTCCATTGCCTCAGTTACAAACTTAGGGGGTCATTTATCAAAAGGTGTTTTTGCATGTGTTAAGGGCTTATTGCATGCGAAAAGCCCCATTAACGCATGTGATAAGCCCTTACTGCATGTGAAAATGCCTTTTACACATGCGATAGCACCATATCGTATGGTGCAATGCAAATCTTAGCACATTTTGCGATGTCTCCTGAAAGGCCTGTTTCAGTAGGTTTGAAGCTGGTGGAGAGAGAGAGAGAGAGAACAGGGGATGTGGTTATGTGTACCTTAGAAAAACAGACACTCAATATGTCCCTCTCAGAGCTCAGCCCAGCCACCTCAGACAGAAGCCTCAACTCCTCCCTTTCTAACAGGCCGATTCAGTAAAGGTCGCGGGAGAGTGGGCGAGCGCCCGCTCTTCTGTGCACGTGATTCAGTATTCTATCAGAATGCATGGCAGTGCGGTAGCCGCCTTCCATAGAGGTGTCGGGGGGTTTCCTCTTTCAGTACAACCCCTCAAGCCTCCACTGTGCCCTCTGGCCCCTTCTTGGGACCTCAATCTGGTTTTGGGTCAGCTCATGAAACCACCTTTCGAGCCTCTCCAATCCTGTGATCTTCGCTATCTCACATGGAAAGTGAATTTTCTTTTGGCAATCACATCTGCTCGCAGAGTTAGTGAGTTACAGGCCCTAGTTACCTATCCACCTTACACTAAACTTCTGCAGGACCGGGCAGTACTCCACACTCACCCTAAGTTCTTACCTAAGGTAGTATCGGAGTTTCACATTAATCAATCCATTATACTACCTACCTTCTTTCCCAGGCCTCCCTCCAATCCAGGAGAACAGGCTCTGCATACCCTTGATTGTAAACGTGCTCTAACATTCTATCTAGACCGTACAGCTGCCCACAGGAAAAGCACTCAATTGTTTGTCTCTTTCCATTCCACCAAATTGGGGCAGCCTGTGGGTAAGCAGACTCTCTCCTCCTGGTTGGTGGACTGCATATCCTCTTGCTATCAGCAAGCAGGCATTCCACTTCAAGACCATGTTAAAGCACACGCTGTGAGGGCCATGGCAACTTCAGTAGCACACCTATGCTTGGTGCTGCTTCCTGACATTTGCAGGGCTGCTACCTGGAGTTCTCTCCATACCTTTACAGCCCATTGTTGCTTAGACAAAGCCGGAAGACAAGATTCCATCTTCGGCCAATCTGTCTTGTGCAACCTTTTTACAACTTGACGCACCAACACCCTTCCGCCTGCCCGGTAGGGTTCAGGATGCTCTCTACCAAATTCCTTCCCAATCCTTGTGCCTATTGCACATCTTGGGTACATTTGGTGCAATTCTCGGACATCCTCAGCTCGGTACTCACCCATATGTGAGGACTACCATCCTGCTTGTCCTGTGAGAAAACAAATGTTACTTACCTGTAACAGGTGTTCTCACAGGATAGCAGGAATTTGGTTCTCACAAAACCCGCCCGCCACCCCGTGGTGTTGGGTTCGTTATGTTTTCTTATTTTATTTTTTGGCACTTCCTGTAGCTTTAAACAGGATTGAGGGGGGGGGGGGGGACCCCTGCTGGCTGCAGGTTTAGTGCCATGCTGGGCATGCCGAGTATGTGCCAGTCAAAGTTCTAGAAACTTTGACAGGGGTGTTCCGTGATTGGGCTCCATCCTGTGATGTCACCCATATGTGAGGACTAACATCCTACTGTCCTGTAAGAACACCTGTTACAGGTAAGCAACATTTGCTTTTCCTTTGGATTTCAGTCTTGTCTGTTTCTCCCTTCATTTGCTATCCATATGTTGCCATGCATTATTCTCTTTCTTTGGTACCTAGATGTTACTCTGTGTTGAAATTTTCCATCCCTGCCAGGAACCTAGTGTCCTGGTATCTTTTTTCTTTCTTTTTTCTTTTTTTGGTGGGAAAATGTGTTTCCCTTTTTTTTTTTTCTGTAAAATAATGTTGCATCACAATCAGGCCAATTTTAAAATGAGCATGTGTGCACCTATATACCCGTGTATCAGGTACACGAGCAGAGATACGCTGGAATTTTAAATCATGTGTGCACTTGCCCACATATGATTTAAAATATGCCTACCACTCAAAAGTACGATCCTAATTTTTAAGTAGTTTGCTTGGTCGAGCAAACAACTTCACATATCTTCCATAGGACTTTGCCGATTTTAAGGCCCTTATGTAAGCGGATTTTAAAACATGCTCACACGAAGGACATTCCCAGTTTTTCCAGTTTGGCCACTAGTTTGCCCAGTCAGTCTCGAGGTCATCTAGACTCCTCTGCTTCTTCATCCTGCAAGGCCCCCCCAGTTGATCCAGACTCCTCACCCTGCCCTATTAGCCCTGAAATGCAAAATCTACAGACTTGCTCCTCATCAGGAGTAGCAGTAAAGTTATGCAGCTAACAAGATGATGCGCACTGCGGTCTCCAGTTTTAAAATATGGAGTTAAGTGTTCCTACCACCTTGAAACACTCATGCCCTTCCTCTTTGCCGCCCCCTTATTTTTGGCATGTGCTTGGGTACATGCACATGTAAATTGTGTCTTTTAAAATCCACGTTGCTGGCACGGGGCCCACATACGTGCATGAGTAATGATTTTAAAATTGACATCATTGTTTTTTGTTGTATTTTCTTTTTCTTGCCAGTTTCCTCCTGCTTTTTTTGGCTTCCAGTTCAACTAGAGGTTGTTTCTAATAGGTGATAGTGCTATGAGCCTTTATGCTTAGCTATCTATGGGGTCCCCATTTTAACCTTCTCCTCGCTTTCATCTAGCCCAGTCATTGCAGCAGGGTATCCTCAGCCAGGAACTATAGATGGCAGTAACCTCCAGAACGTGTTATTTATACATCTTGTCTCCCTCCCCTCTGCTTCTGTTGCATCCCCAGCCCATGAGCCCAGAAACAGAAGAATAGCTTATGAAATCAAGCCTAGATCTTCCACATGGCAGAATGCAGCCCTGCTATTAAGCCAGTTCAATAAATGTTTTTCATGTTAATATACTGTGTGTATTTCTTTCTCCCTTGTGGATTAACAGTCACTGCTTCATTTAAACTCTTCCAGTAACTATAAGAATCATAACACCCATTGAAACTGCTACTGTTTCTAGGTTCTGACCAAAATACCTGCTTTAGACAATGGAGGATCCCTGGATCATTCTGTTCAGTACTGAGTATATTATTGCTGAAGAAAAGATGCAGTTTGGGGGGGAAGAACAAGATGGCTGCAAGATTTAACCACACTCACATTGTCCCTTGTATTGCTCTCTGTTTCTTTTCTATACAATAATGCCTGCTAAGAGAAAAGGGAAAGTCAAGACTTTTCCCTCTGATACTTTACACAGTCAGGGACAGCACTCCATCTCTGAGTTGGTGGTTCTTGCTTCAAGGGAGGAGGAAATTGGTCCCAGTGCCAAGCCTGATGGAGGAGTGCTGGTCTCAGGAGGAGAAAAAGCTTTGCTCAGCCCCCTCGATATTTGTTTGCCTCCAGCAGCACGCAACTCATTCCACCTTGGGACAGCAGCATCGTAAATCATTGAGGTAATTGACAGCGCTGTGATAATGGAGCTTTTGGAGGTAATGGTGCCCTGCCCACCCTGTTTTACCTTCATTGTGAGGTCTACTGGAGCCACAGTGGATGGCATGATAGTCAACTGGGAGGCTTGGACCTGAATCTCAGCCTTCGGTTTGTCCCACTGGTACTGCAAGTTTGATCCACAAGAAACTGCCAGTGGTCATAAGAACATGCCATACTGGGTCAGACCATGGGTCCATCAAGCACAGTATCCTGTTTCCAACAGTGGCCAATCCAGTTCATAAGAACCTGGCAAGTACCCGAAAACGAAGTCTATTCCATGTTACTGTTGCTAGTAAGAGCAGTGGCTATTTTCTAAGTCAACATAATTAATAGCAGGTAATGGACTTCTCCTCCAAGAACTTATCCAATCCTTTTTTAAACACAGCTATACTAACTGCACTATTCACATCCTCTGGCAACAAATTCCAGAGTTTAATTGTGCGTTGAGTGAAAAAGAACTTTCTCCGACTTGTTTTAAATGTGCCCCATGCTAACTTCATGGAGTGCCCCCTAGTCTTTCTATTATCTGAAAGAGTAAATAACCGATTCACATCTACCCGTTCTAGACCTCTATAGATTTTAAACATCTCTTTCATATCCCCCCTCAGCCGTCTCTTCTCCAAGCTGAAAAGTCCTAACCTCTTTAGTCTTTCCTCATAGGGAGCTGTTCCATTCCCTTTATCATTTTGGTCGCCCTTCTCTGTACCTTCTCCATCGCAATTATATCTTTTTTGAGATGCGGTGACCAGAATTGTACACAGTATTCAAGGTGCAGTCTCACCATGGAGCGATACAGAGGCATTATGCCATTTTCCGTTTTATTCACCATTCCCTTTCTAATAATTCCCAACATTCTGTTTTCTTTTTTGTCTGCTGCAGCACACTGAACCATCGATTTCAATGTATTATCCACTATGATGCCTTGGATTCAGTATAAGACTTTTTGGCTCTCTTTGGGGCTGCATTTTCTGACTGTTCAGTAAAAGTGGAGGATATGTCCAACATACTGGAGTCTTTGGTTTCAGATCTAATAATTCATCACCATGAAATAACTAGGAAGATAACTGTTTTGGAGAATGATATTGCATCCTTGAAATCTGTGCACGCTACTCTTATTCACAAGTGAGAGATGCAAAACAGGAGGGTGGAATTTATTGAGAATAGACTGAGACGTTTATGCCTTTATTTTATAATTTTCCTAAAGTGGTGGTTGAACCATTGCAAGTTACTTTGATAAGATATATTTTAGAAATGCTGTTTATTCCGTCTGAGTCATTTCCTTCTTTCAATAAAGTTTACTTTTTGCTTCTTGGCAATAGAAATCCACCTATATAGACTAGAATTATCAATTTTTTGGGAGATCTCTACTTAGGAACTTTCAGAAAGAGTCACATTGTTAGTATTCTTTCTGTCTGAATATGCTTTACGTTTTTTTGTGAAGAGTTACTTTAGAAATCTGATTGTCGGGTTTATAGGATTTTATGTTAGGATTTTTCATGATTTATCCAGAGCTTTTCAAGAGAGAAAGGGACTCCTGGCTTTGCACCTGGATGCCCAGGCTCTGGGAGCTACTTTTCTTTTGAGATAACCATGTAAGTGTGTAATTAAATATAATAATGGGGGTTATGTTCTTTTTACCAGAACAATTTAAACCTTTTATAGAAACTAAGAAAGAAATTCTGTCCTCAAGTTCCCATATTTTGTCTCCATTTCAGGCATCAGTATAATGTTAACAGTTTTTTTTTTTCATGCTATTGCAGTTTCTATTATGTTTCTTTGTTTTTCTCCTTTTTACTTTTCTCTTTTCCCCTTTAGTGCTAGCAGACTAACAAGATGATCATTTGTGTTCATATAAATTCTTAACTGATTCATTGGGAATCTGATAAAGGCCGGATCCTGAAGCCTAGGACCAGGCCTGACACAGCAGGCCGGCCCTGAGGCTAGGTCCTGATGCCAAGGCCTTGATCCAGAACCAGCCCCGATACTGGTCCCTAATGCCTGGGTCTCGCCTAGGGCCTGAACCCAGGCCTGATATTGCAGCCCCGTCCAGAGGCCAGGTCCTGACACCTGGGCCTATGCCTAGGCTAGGGTCCGGTCTGGAGACCAGGTCCTGATGCCAGGGCCTGGCCCAGAGGTCATGTCCTGATACCTGGGCCTCAAAGTCCATGCCTTGGAGTTCCTCTTGTGGTGTTCTTTCTTCAGCACTTAAAAGCCAATTTATGCCATCCACTGGGGTCACACATTCACTGCCTTCGGACGACACTATTTTGAAGTATGGAAATGAGTACATTGCTGTACATCAAAATGGCCTCATCCATTGGGTGAATGTGCCAGAGTTAATTAACTGCAGTGCAACCCCAGTAAATGGCATCAATTGACTTTCAAGTGGCAAAGAAAGAAGACAAAGAAGAGGAGCTCTGAGGCTTTGGTTCTGAGGCCTGGGCCTGAACCTGAGCTGAGGCCCAGGCATCAGAAACCTACCTCTGGGCCTGGCCCCTGGACTGGGCTTGTGTCAGGGCCAAGGCTTCCGCGTTAGGACCCAGTCTCTGGAACGGGCCATGGTGTTAAGCCTGGGCTTAGGCCCTGGCCTAGGCCGAGGCTCAGGCATCAGGCCGAGGCCCCAGTGTTGGAACCCTGTCTCCGGATTGAGCCACAGCATTGGGCCTTGTTCTGGGCCAAGGCTCAGGTATCAGGAGCCGGCCTTTGGGCCAAGCCCTGGCATCTGGCCTGGGTCTGGGATGAGTCCCTGGCATCATGTCAGGGTCTGTTCCGGGCCTTGGTGTTGAGCCTGAGCCTGGGCCCTGGCCTACTCCGAGGCTCAGACATTGGAACCAGGCTTCTGGGCCAGCCTGAGCCCCAGCATCAGGATCCGATCTCCAGACTATGCAACAGTGTCGGGCCTATGCCTGGATGCTGACCTAGGCTGAGGCCCAGGCATCAGGACTGGTTAAGAGCCAAAGTAGCAGTCAGGATCCTGCCTCTTGGTCTAGCCCTAGCATCAGGCCTGGATCCGGGTCGAGGTCTCAGCATCAGGACCCAGCCTCTTAATTTCTGAGACCAAACCTGGCAAATGGCAGAATATTAAATGTTCAATAAATAAAACAAACTTCTGCTACCCTTCCCCCTACAGAACTGTGAACACTTCCCCTCTGCCTCCTCCCCAGACCTCAAGAGCTCTGCTCCATTGATGATATCATCAGATTTCAGTGAGCATTGGGACTCTCAGCCTGTGCTCATAGGTCCTGCCTCTACATGGAAGCCTATGGGAGACAGGGTCTATGAGCACAAGCTCATAGGTCCTGTGCTCACTGCAATCTGATTATTCCATTGGAGGGATGGAGGAAAGTGCAGTGATGGGATGGGAATAGTTTGGAGATCTGGGCTGGGACTGGGAGTCAACATGGAGGGGGAGAGCAGAATTTTGCTGCAAATGCCTCAGAGACCTATGCATAAATCCAGAACTAGATAAAGTATAGAACATCTACTTTAAATCTTAGAAGGAGGTTGAATTAACACAAATTTGAATCTTGTGACCAGTAGCACCAAGCATTATGTCCTCAATCCAATGCTATTGCTTACAAGTTTCTAATAATTTAGCCTGTTGGTGTGTATGCTACCATGTGTACAATATATGTGCATATATTTTTCTGAGTCTCATATAGAAATCAGTAATAAGAGGTAGAGAACATGGATTTTGTTACATAGATAATTTTTTCTTGATCTTCATTTGCAATAAGATCAAACCAATGCTTTAATGTTCTATGTACCATAAATTATATAGATACTATACAACCTTTTATTCACACTAGTAGTCTTTCTTAATTGAATTTACATATTTAATCCTTTGTTTCTTATTCTTTATAAAGAGAGTATGCATATGCGTATGCATAGGGGCTTTTTTCAGTCAGTCAGTGTAGCAACTTCTTCTTGCAAATATATACATGAAAAACATTGGCACTGTGCAAAACAAACTTCAGTTTTAAAAGTTGTTATTTTTCGTTTTAGATGTTACATTTTTTTCCATAATGAAACTCACAGATTTCTTTTTCCTGGTAGGATGCTTCCATTGCACACAGATTCCACATCATGCGAGAAAAACACCCAGAGAAGTTCAACAGTAGGTAAGAATGCAGCTAATGTTATTATATGATTAAGCCATCTTGGAATGATTAAGTGCAGCTGTGCTTTAACAATGTGGCACTAAGTTTTAATTTGTTGTATTTACATAGAAATTGATGATTATTTAAAGAGGAAAGAACCAATCTGTATCTTGTTGTGAAAATGTGCTTCCATTTTGCAGTGCAAATCTCTCCAATCATTCTAGCAAATACCAACGAAATTTCCAACTAGCCCCAGGATTTGTATGGTGGCAAGTCAGTAAACAGCTAAACTCTTAGGATTATATCCAGATATAAACAATATGGTATCATATTTAAATAGCTCTTAGGTCCAGATGCAATTTTCAATTTGTGTCTGGACAAAAAACATTTCTTAGATAGTTGGAGTAGAGAATCTTTGAGGGTAACTTTAAAATGAGCACGCACACGCCCATATATACATGTACATGGGTGCGCATCAACATATGCTGAAATCTTCTATCCTGCGTGCAAGTATGTGCACATATTATAAAATAGACCTTGCAAGTGTAATGTGTGCACCCAATTTGAAGCATGGATACCTATAGCTGGGAATAGTCGACATTTACACGTACAAGTGAATGCGTTTTAAAACTTGCAAGCATGAAGGAAATGACCAGTTTAGTCAATTCATCCACCAGTTTGCCCAGTCTGTGTCTAGGTGATAAGGAACCCCTGGTTCTTTAGCCTGCACTCTCCCCAGTTTACCCAGGCTTCTCAAGCATTTCATATGTGTACAAAAATAATTGTATTTAGTCTTACACCTGATCAACTGCAGAAGTAAATTGATGCAGAAATGAACTGGGAGTGTGCCACATTTGCTACACTACCTGCATATCTCTTGGTGCCACCACAGAATGCCCATGCCCCACCCCCATTCCACCCATTTTTTACTCAATCTGAGATATTCGCTCATCGATCCTTGTGCACGTATATGGCAGGTTTATAAAATCGGTCTTTTTGGCTTGCACATCTCTTTTAAAATGCATCTCTTTGTGTTTACAGGATGGTTAGCTGTCATACTCATTGACACACATGAAATGGTGTACTCAATGGCAATAAGTTTGGTCAAATATTGTGCCTATTTGGACAAGTATGGCAGTATGTCCTATTTAGATAGAATTAGCTATGCAAAATTATCATACTAGAAAAAACACATTTATTTAGCTAATTCACACCTAAAAACAAAGTGAACATCATGAAAAGTATTGTGTTGAAATTGCTTTTTCCTGCAGCTAGCAACAAGATGTAGGGAAAATAAGATGAGGTGGTGGAGAGGTAGCAGAAAGGGTTCAAGGCCTGCACCTCTTTTCTACTCCTCCTGATTTTACTACTGGTACCCTTGCAGACCAATCTCATAACATTTATTTATCCTCATGGCAGTGTGCTGGCAAGGCCAATCAAGGAACTGCACAAGACACTTCTTTTTTAAGGGAGGCCTTCCAACTGACAATAATAAGGGCAAAAACTGGGGCACTATTGACCTAGAAGCCTGGGGGAGGGGGGGGGGGTGAATTTGCCATACTATCGTGCTCAGCCTGGTTGAAGCTAGGACTCCCTCGGCTATCCTGATATCATCAAGGGGCGATCGACTGGAATAAAAGTGAAGCAGGGACGGCTCAAAGCAATCTGCTGCCTGAGGCGAGGAACCTTCCCCCCCCCCCCCCAGGCATGGTGCAGGTCAAATCACAGAGAGAGCGGGGGGGGGGGGAGATAAGAGTGCTAGAGATATTCTAGGAAAAATCCCACAAAAAAGCAAGATACTTGCAACCCATTTGGTATTAGACCTATTGTAAAGTGCGTTAGGTGTGAGCTTGGCCCTCAGAAAGCTATAAATAAACTTAATTACAAATTAGAATACAGTAATCCTCCCATACCAAAACAGCACTATCTGCCAGAGCACAAATAGTATCATGAAAAAGCAACACTGCAAATATTACCTCAGGCCATAAAACATCAATACACCGCCTATTAGGAAAGCAGAACAAGCCAGGAACATCTACCTTATAAATGGGCTTGAACCAATGTGCTGCAAATGCGCAGTAGAGAGCAGCTCTACTGCGCATGCACGAGAGCACGTCCGTCAGAGGGGAGCCCAGCGGACGGTTGTCTTGGAAACGGTGAGGAGGGAAGCAGCGGCAGCAGCACAGGAGGTCTCCGGGGGGTCTCTCTCTCGCGCGCGTGGAGAAGTAACGGCGGCGACACAGACACAGAAATGGGAGGTTCCCGGGAGTCTCTCTCTCGCGCGCGCCTCATCACCGATCATCGGGCAGGCCAGCAAAGAGCCCAGTGGAAAGGAGCGTGTGAGAGAAAGACCCCCGGAGACCTCCCATGGAGCAGCGGCGGCGGTGTCTAAGTGTCAGGCGGGCCAGAGAGAAGAAAAGGGAGTGGAGGAGGGCTGAGGGAGAGGGACGGGGCTGTGGAGGAGGTGGGAGGGGAAGGAAGAGGATGTAAGTGGGGAGGGTAAAGTTGTGGAAAACAGAAAAAGGGAGTGGAGGAGGGCTGAAGGAGAGGGAAGGGGTTGAGGAGGTGGGAGGGGAAGGAAAGGGAAGATGAGAAGGGATGGAAGGAAGAGGAAGTAAGTGGGAAGAGTAAAGTGGAGTAGAGAAAAAGAGGGAGTGGAGGAGGGCTAAGGGAGAAGTGGAAGGAAAGGGAAGGTGAGAGGGGAAGGGAAAAGGGAAGAGGATATGACTGAACAAGTGGGAAGGGTAAGAAGTTCTGGAGAAGAGAAAAAAGAGTGGAGGAGGGCTGGGAGAGGGAAGGGGTTATAGGTGAGGTAAGAGAGGATGGAAGGAAAAGGGAAGTTGTGGAGAACAGAGCGGCTCTAACCGTGCCGGTCTGACCAATGGAATCTCACCCATTTTAACCGGCTTAACGGCTAGTAAGAACATAAAAAGTTGCCGTACTGGGTCAGACCAAGGGTCCATCAAGTCCAGCAGTAGGCAATCCAGAGGATAAAAATACCTGTCAAGTACCCAGACATTAAATAGATCTCATGCTATTAATGCTGGTAATAAGCAGTGGCTATTACCTAAGTCAACTTGACTAATAGCAGTTTATGGACTTCTCCAGGAGCTTATCCAAACCTTTTTTAAACCCAGCTCTGCTAATTGTGTTTGTCACTTCCTCTGGCAACGAATTCCAGAGCTTAATTGTGCATTGAGTGAAAAATGATTTTTTCCAATTTGTTTTAATTATGCTACTTGCCAACTTCACAGAATGCCCTCTAGTCCTTGTAATATCTAAAAGAGTAAATAACTGATTCACATTTACCTGTTCTAGTCCTCTCATGATTTTATAGACCTCTATCATATCCCCCCTCAGACATCTTTTCTTCAAGCTGAACAACCCTAACCTTTAGCCTTTTCTGATAGGGGAGCCGTTTCATTCCATTGATCATTTTGGTTGCCCTTCTCTGTACTTTCTCCAGTGCTGTTATATCTTTTTTGAGATATGGCAACCAGAACTGAACACAGTACTCAAGGTGCAGTCTCACAATGGTGTGATGCAGAGCAATTATGACATTCTCAGTTTTATTCACCATTCCCTTCCTAATAATTGCTAACATTGTGTTTGCTTTTTTGACCACCATAGCACATTGAGCCAACAAATTAAATGTATTGTCCACTATGACACTTACATTTGTTTACTGAGTGGTAACTCCTAACATGAAACCCCAAATTGTGTAATTACAACATGAGTTATTTTTCCCTATATGCATTACCTTGCATTTGTCCACACTAAATTTATCTGCCATTCCAATGCACAGTCACCCAGTCTCGCAAGGTCCTCCTGCAATTTATCACAATCCACTCATGATTTAACTATCCTGAAAAATTTTGTGTCATCTGCAAATTTGATCACCTCACTCATTGTTTCCCTTTCTAGATTATTTATAAATATATAAAAATCCCTACATAGAAAGTACAAGCTAGCAGAATACTCCATCTCTGTCACACATGCAGAACATAGACGGATCCCCACCAAATACAGAATAGGGAAGTCAAAAACTATAAATAGAAACATGCAGACGAAACTGAACTGGAAACCTCAACCAAGCCAGATAAACAGTACAACAATGGAAAAAGAAAAACATCACCATTCCTTATAAAACATAGAACAATAAAAACACAAAATATAAATTATAATACTAAAACCATACTAATAAAAAGAATATCTCAAAACAGCTGAGGAATAGAGCATCCAACAATCAAAAATTGAAAAAGTTTTTAAAAGTTCCTAATACTTATAAAATATTTTAAAACAGTAGACACATTAAATACCATCCAATAATTAAAAAAGAATAAAGGATTTAAAAACAATTGTCCTGCTCTCCATACCTAGGAACTGTTGATTCCAGTCACCCTGAGATTGTTGTGAATTAGTTAGAGGTGGTGAACTGCACAAACTTTTTTCTCTCTTTCGTATACAGACACTCTGTAACACACAAGTTCATTCTTATACACACTGGGCCGGATTTTAAAAGGGTTACACGAATAAGGTACGTGCGTAACCCTTTAAAAAAAACCCCTGCGCGCACCGAGCCTATTTTGTATAGGCTCGGTGGCGTGCGCAAGCCCCGGGACGGCGTGTTGGGGGGGCGTGTCGGGAGTGACGTGGCGTTTTCGGGGCGTGTCCGGGGGCGTGTTTCCGGCTCGGGGGCGTTTCGGGGGCGTGGCCGAGTACCCCGACACAGCAGCCTGTGTTGGGGCCTGCTGCGCCGGCGCGCGTAAGTTACTACTGCCTGGAGGGAGTAGTAACTTTTAAGATAAAGGTAGGGAGGGGGTTTATTTATTTATTTATTTATTGAAGGCTTTTATATACCGACTTTCTTGATACAAATCAAATCAACTCGGTTTACATTGAACTAGCTGTAACTATAAATAACTATAAATAACCAATCAACAAGAAACAATTTAGAGAGCATAAAAGTTACATTATAACAAGGAATCCTTAACTGGGAGTGGGAAATAAAGAGGGTGAACGAAAAATTAAGTACTATATACATGGGAGGGAGGCAAGCCAACCTCTTAATAGTTAGTGTGATTTGGTGGTGGTTGTTTATTTACATAAATGAGTGTGTAACAGTTCTAAATCAGTCTGTGGAACTTGTAGTGGGGAAGGCTTGGCAGAACAGCCATGTCTTTAGTTTCTTTTTAAAAGTTAGTAGACAGGTTTCTTGTCTGAGGTCCGGAGGCATGGCGTTCCAGATGGATGGGCCTACAGTAGAGAATGACCGGTCCCTAATGTTTGAGTGTTGCACTGCTTTGATAGGAGGGACATGTAAGGCTCCTTTATAGGCGTCCTTTAAGGGTCTGGTCTTCGAGTGTAATTTGAGGGGGTGAAGTAGATCAAGAGGGGTCTGATGGTGGATATTTTTGTGGATGATTGTGAGTGATATATGAAGAATCCTGAAGCTTACTGGGAGCCAGTGAAGATCTTTTAGAATGGGAGAGATATGCTCTCTCCTATTGGTGTTCATCAAAATTCTTGCAGCTGCATTTTGGAGCAACTGGAGAGGTTTTATAGTAGAGGCTGGTAGACCCAGTAAAATGGAATTGCAATAGTCGATCTTGGAGAACAGAATGGCTTGGAGGATGGATCTGAAATCGTAGTGGAATAGGAGGGGTTTGAGTTTTTTGAGTACCTGTAGCTTGTAGAAGCACTCCTTTGTAATGTGTTTTATAAAATGCTTTAGGTTCAAGTGACTGTCAATTAAGACTCCAAGATCTCTGGTGTGGGAAATTTGTATGTTAGCTTGTGGTTGGTGAAGGAAGGGACTGCTTTCTGGAGTGATTAGCAGAAGTTCTGTCTTGGAAGTATTGAGTACCAGATTGAGGCTTGAAAGGAGATGGTTGATCGTTTGCAGATGGGAGTTCCATAACCTGAGTGTAGCATCTAGCGAGTTGGATATAGGGAGTAAAATTTGAACATCATCTGCGTATATGTAGAATTTAAGTTTGAGATTTGCAAGTAGGTGGCAGAGAGGGAGTATGTAATTGTTAAACAAAGTGGGCGATAAGGAGGAGCCCTGGGGGACCCCGAATGGTGCGTTTGTGAGAGAGGATTCCTTGTTCTTGATTTTTACCTTATAGCCTCTATTACTGAGGAAGGAGTCGAACCATCTTAGAGCTGAGCCTGCAATTCCTATGTCTGAAAGCCGATTTAGAAGAATTTTGTGATTCACAGTATCGAAAGCTGCGGAGATGTCGAGAAGAGCTAAGAGGAAAGATTGTCCTTTATCAAAGCCAATGTGAAGTTGATCGAGGAGTGAAGTGAGGAGGGTTTCAGTATTGTGTACTTTACGGAACCCTAGTTGTGATGAGTGTAGAATATTGTGGTCTTCCAGGTAATTTGAAAGTTGCTTATTTACAATTTTCTCCATGATCTTAGCTACGAAGGGGAGGTTTGATATGGGGCGGTAATTGTTTAGGTCATCCGGGTCCAGGTTTGATTTTTTGAGTATGGGTTTGAGGGTGGCCAGTTTGAGGGTGTCCGGGAATGTTCCTTGTGAGAGAAAACAATTGATGATATCAGTTAGATATTTGGAGATGTATTGTGGTATGAAAATCAGAAATTTGGAAGGTATTTGGTCAAGAGGGTGTGTTGAAGGTTTCATTCTTTTTATCAGGGTTTCTACTTCTGTGGAGTGGGTAGGCTCGAAGGTTTCCAGTTTTATGTCTGTGTTCGGTAAGTGGATTGTATCCGGAAGTAGTGGATTTGGACTGGTAGGTAATCTGCCCAGGGTGTTGGAGATTTTATTTTGAAAGAATAAGACCAGATCGTTGGCCTTTGATTGGGCTGTATCGTCAGGGATTGTAGGTGGAGCAGTTTTGGTAAGCTCTGATAAGTACGAGAAAAGGGGTAGGTTTAGATAGGGCCGGGGGGGGGGGAGGGTGGGTGGGTTAGGTAGGGGAAGGGAGGGGAAGGTGCGGGGAGGTGAATGGAAAGTTCCCTCCGAGGTCGCTCCGATTTCGGAGCAGCCTTGGAGGGAATGGGCAGCGCGCGCAGGGCTCGGCGCTCACAAGGTGCACAAATGTGCACCCCCTTGCGCGCGCCGACCCTGGATTTTATAAGATACGCGCAGCTATGCGCGTATCTTATAAAATCCCGCGTAGATTTGTAAAATCTACCCCATTCTGTCTCATACTCACACATACAAATGGTCCCTGACTCTCACACATGCTGAATCACTGACTTGTTCACACACATACATTCATTGTTCGCACACATGCTCTCATGCCCATACACATACATGCTCACCGACTTTCACATATGCTTTCTCTCTCATACTCTCACATTGACTCATGCTCTCTCTCATCCTCACACACACATTCATTTGTTCACTGACACTCACATGCTGTCATGCTCACATACATGCTCACAGTTGCACATGCTCATTGACTCATGGATTCTCACAGCACTCACTAACTCACACACACACACACACACACACACACTCACTCACTCACTCACTCTCAGTCAAAACACACATTCATTAACTCAGGTGTTTTCTCTATCTCTCTCTTCTCCCTCTGAATAAATAACAAAAAAATAATTTTTACTTACATTGGTGGTAAGGGGGATCTAGCAGGGCCCCAAGATCCCGGCCATGAAGAGGAGTCAGCAACAGTGTCAGGCCTGCTGTAACTAGGATGAGAGCAGTAGCGGCAGGGGTAATGGCGGCCAGTGGTGGCAGAGGCACTCCGACTGCAAAGGGGTAGGCTGCATCGGCAATGGCTCTAACTGCAGGCCAGGGAGCAACCAAGTCAGTGTCCTGCTGGCAGAAGGTGAGAGGCTGCTCGCAGGCTTGTCTCACAGGGGTAATGCAACAATGGCCCAGTGGCTAAGAGCAGGTTTGGCCTAGTCACTACCTCCTGTTGGCTGCTGGCAGAAGCTTGTTGGCAGAGTTGCCCATTGATAAGCCTGAAGGAAGGGTGAGTTGGCCATGGATGGAGAGTTTGAAGGGCAATTTGTACCACCTCCAAATTTTGCTGCCTGAAGCAACTGCCTCACCCTGCCTCATCATAGAACCACCCTGCAGTAAACTCAGAAACTATAGACCCGGAAAGCCTGGGGAGGATCCTGGAGACGTGGGCATAATGGTGGGGGTCTGTGTGTGTCACGCACTCTCTCACTCATGCCCTCTCTCCAGTACAGTCTTGCTCCCTCTCTACACCCCCTCTTTTCCTCTCACTTCATTTTCCATCTCACTAACATATCTCCCCCTTCCCTTTTCCTTACTTCCCTACGTATAGTCCCATTTCCTTCCCTCCCTTCTCACTCACCTGCCTTTCCATTCCTTTCTTCTCCTCTCACCCCACCTCCCTTGACTTTCTTCTCTCTCCCACATGCCTTCCCTGTTGCGGTCCCGGTCGCTAGGCTAGCGACCGGGTCCTTACCTTTCTGCTGCCTCTCCCGGTCTCGCCGCGTTCCGTTGCTCCTGGGGCCTGCAGGGCCGCACGGCAGCGTCTCTCTCCACGTGGAGACGCTGCCGAGGGACGACTCAGACTCCTCCCACTGCCAGGCAACGCGCGCGCGCGAGCAGGGGGCTCTTAAAGGCCAGCACCCGGAAGTGCTGAACCGCCCCGTTCCTGACGTCAGACGCTGGCCGGCTATTTAAACCAGCGTCTGACTTCCTTGCTTTGCCTTTGCAACGAGGTCACTCTACTGTGTGCTTAGTTGCTTCCCAGCGTTGCTTTCAGCCTTGGTTCCTGCTTGTTCCAGCCGTGCCTTGCTTCCAGCCCTGGTTCCTGCTTGTTCCAGCCGTGCCTTGCTTCCAGCTCCGGTTCCAGCTTGTTCCAGCCGTGCCTTGCTTCCAGCCCTGGTTCCTGCTTGTTCCAGCCGTGCCTTGCTTCCAGCTCCGGTTCCAGCTTGTCCCAGCCGTGCCTTGCTTCCAGGTCAGGTTCTGTTTGGTCCTGCTGTGCCTTGGCTCCAGCTCTGGGCTCTACTTGCTGTCTACATATCCTGACTCCAGCTCCGGTTCCTGATTCTCCTTGTCTTCAGCCAGCCACGAACCTTGGTCTTCTTCACGATTCTCCTTTGTCTTCAGCCAGCCACGAACCTTGGTCTTCTTCACGATTCTCCTTGGTCTTCAGCCAGCCACGAACCTTGGTCTTCTTCACGATTCTCCTTTGTCTTCTGCCAGCCTCGAACCTTGGTCTTCTTCACGATTCTCCTTTGTCTTCAGCCAGCCACAGACCTTGGACTCATTCACGATTCTCCTAAGTCCCAGCGACTCGGACCCCTACGGGCTCCTCCTGGGGGGGGTCTTGGGTTTCCAGGGTGAAGACGCCATCAGTCCGCTCCAGCTGAGTGCCGCCTCCCGGCTTACTAACTCCTGTGGACGCTGTCCACCTCAGCCGGCCCAAGGGTCCACTATTGACTTTACTCATAACATAACATTCCCCTTCCCTTTCCTCTCATTTATCCGTTCCCTTTCCTTCCTTCTCTCACTTCCTGTATTCCCTCCTCCTTCCTTTCCCACCCGTCACTCACAACCAACCCAGGTCCAGTACTAGCTTATGTGCTGCCCACTCCTTTCTCTGTTTATTTTTTTTACTAATTTTTTACTGATGATTTTAATGTTTTATTTTTATTTTTTTTCAATCAGGGCCAGTGTAAAGGTATTAGGTACCCTAGATGAACCTTAGAGTTTTGTACACCAAACTCCCTCATGGCCATCTCTGTACATAATTAAAATGTATGTATTTATTATAGATTTCATATGAAAGAGGTCCTCCAATGTATAGTCTGAGGTAAAAATATCACTTATAATAACATGTATATTATATTTACATCCCTGCTGAAACCCTACAAAAAAAGACACTTGAAACCCATATGGTATTAGGTCTATTCTTAGGTGTATTGGGTGTGGTCCTCAGAAAGTCAAGAGTAAAATTAATTACAATATAGTAAACCTCCCATACCAAAATAGTTGACTGCCGGCACTCAACAGTACCAAACCTACCTATGAAAAGGCAACACTGCAGATATTACACCAAGCCCTAAAACTCCAACATACCTCATATTAGAAAAGCAAAACAAGACAGGCTGCTATAGGATCCTACACATAAATTACATGCCAACAGAAAACCTCATTTTGGTCACATAAGCAAAACACATACTAACCGACAAATACAGAATAAAGAGTCCTTAAAGCATGCACAGAAATTGCAGACAAAAACTGAACTGGAAACCGCAACAAGCCAGATGCTCTGTTCAGTGAAACAGTGGAAAAACAGAAACATACCCCATAAAACATTGAACAATAAAATCAAGAAATATAAAACATCAATTTTAATAGTTAAACTAAAAAAAAGAATACATATTTCAAAATAGCTGACAAATATAACTTCCAATTATTAAAAACAGATACAAAAAATTAGGACTTTTTAAAATTTCCCAAAAACCAATACAATATTTCAAAACAGCAGACACATCAAATAGCACCCTATTACAAATATTAAGGATAAACAAGAAATCCACCAATCTCAATAACTGGGAAGTTTTGGTTTCTAGTCACCCTGCAATTGTCATGGCTCTGTGAGAGAGGGAGGGGATGTTCAGATTTCTCTCTCCCCTCTCTCACAGGCTCCCCCTCTTTCTTAACACACATGTGTGCACCCCTTCTCTCTCTCTCTCACACACACTCACACACACACACACACACAAACACACAATGTTCCCCCCTCTCTCAAATACACACATACACACATGTTCCCCCTCTCTGTCTCATACACACATAGATGTTTCCCCCTCTCTTACACACATTCACACACACACTCCCTCTCTCACACAAACTCCTCCCTCTCTCATATACTTCCTCACTCTCTCTCTCTCACACACATACACACTCCCCCATCTCTCTATCTCACACACACAGGCTCTCCCTCACCCCCCCTCTCTCTCTCATACACACACACACACACACACACACACACACACACACAATTCCCCTCTCTATCAGGCTGGGGATTCTCCCTTGCCTTATTTTCTTCAGCTGTGGAGGGGGAATAGGTGAACCCTTTTCTCCCATCAACCACCCTCCCTTTCTTTTCTTTTATTTCCTTCTTGCAGACTCCCCCTTCCTTTCCTCTTCCCTCTCTCTCACCCCTTTCTTCACCCTTCCTGCCTTCTTTCTCGCTCACACTCTCTACTCCCCACCTTATTCTACTGCAAACTCATCAGGCAGCTTCTACTACTTCTCCTTCTGATACTAGAAGGGGAGGAGAAATTCCCACTGGTGAGTGGTTCTTCCTCTTGCCAGCTGGTGGTGTGAACTCCATCAACACATCAGTAGAATGCAGCTCCTCCATGGGTCCATCTCTTTCAGCATGCAGGTCTTCCTCATTGGTGGAGGGTGGGAACCCCACTGGCACATCATTATACAGTGCTGCCTCAGTGGGTCCATTCCTTCCTGCTGGTAGGGTAGGTGGGAACCCCACCAGCATGCAGGGTTTGTTCTTGCTGGTGTTCCCACCTCCCCTACGAGCACTGGGCCATTGTTGCATTACCCCCACGGGACAAGCCTGCGAGCAGCCTCTCACCTTCTACCTCCAGGACACTAGCTTGGTTGCTCCCTGGTCCACAGGACCATTCTGCTGGTGGGGGAAGTGGGAACCCCGCTGACGTGCATGTTTTTATTCTTGCTGGTGGGGGAAGTGTAGGAGCCTCATCAGCACCTGATGGTTCTCTGCTGCCACGGGACTTTCTTTTCCAGATTGGCTGAGAAATGAGGTGGTTGCTGCAGGTTTGTTTTGGAGGACATGTTCTGCCACCCCAAAATTTTACCTCCTGAGGCAACCACCTCACCCTGCCTAATGTTAGAACTGCCCCTGACTGCTACCCCCTCCCCCCCAGACCATTCTCTCTCTCATGTGTCACTGACACCACCTCCACCACACCAGTCTTTCTTGTCACTATCACCCCTTCTCAAGACCAGTCTCTCTCACCAGTCGCTGTCACCCTCTCCCCCAGATCAGTCTCTCTCTCACCAGTCACTTTGAAACACCCCTAGACAAATCTCTCTCTGTCTCTTTCAGTCACTGTCTTCCTCCTCCCTCCCACTCCAGACCAGTCTCATTCAATGCAAGTTAGAACTAAAAATGCAGTCCACACTTTTGCAGCATTCTTAAGTAGAATAAAATCTTGTATGTGTTCATTAACATGCTTGTGTATCTCAAAGACTTAACATTGCTGTGAAGCTATTATAATTCATCTGAGTGTATGAATCCATTTCTCAAAGTCACTGTCTTTTCCCCACCCCATCCTAAGACCAGTGTCTCTCTCCCTCCAGAAGCCGCTGCACATTCAGGAAGTTCCAGTGGAGTGTCACTGCAGGTAGCACTGCTACTGAAGAGCAGGACCTGCAGCCTGCTACATGATGCCTTCCACAGAACTCCTGCCCTGTTTCGCACCCCAGCTGCCACCCTGCCCTGCCCCAGACTGGCAGACTCTGTAGTGCATGTGTGGCTGACACTGCCTTGAAATTGTCTCAACAGCAGCTGATCCGTTCCACCTCACGGCCCTTGCCTGAGGCTTCCATCATGGACATCATTTTCTACAAAATGAGTCCATCCCCTCCTATGGGCTGCCAAGACGAGTAGCCAAACAGCAGAAGGGATATGGGAGCAGAGGCTCAGCTTTGCTTTCCATTTTTTTTTTAAACATACTTTTATGTTTGATGATCCATGGGGGCAGGCAGGTGACATGGTGAAGGAACCAAACAGAAAAATTTCTGCAGAAGTGCTGCAGAAGAGTGAAAATGCAACCGGCAGGGACCTGGCTCAGCCAGACGCCAAAGCACGAGGGAGGAAGCAGAAAGTAGTGAGCCTGAGTGGTGCTGGCGCTGCAGTGACATAGGTCACATCACCTTCTTTCAGATATGTGCGAACAGGGAGGGCAGTGTCTGAGGCAGTCAGCAGATGCCACAGGGGTGATTTCAGGTGAGCATTTTTGGCCGCCTCAAAATTCTGCCACCTAAGGATTCCACCTCACCCTGCCTCATTACAGAACCACCCTTGATTTCAGATGCTGGGGAAAGGGGTAGGCAGAGGGTAGAGTTCTCAGCAGTCTGCACCTCCACAGCTTTAGGAGACAATGTCCATGCCCCTTCACCCACAACTCCTAATACATGGTGGCACTTTTATAGGCTCCAGGAGTTACCATCCTAACCTGGCTTTCCTTGGCAGCCCCAAAGAACCCATGGCACAATATTGTCAGTGCCTTCCTCCCTGAGGCCTACACAAACCTCTACAGCAGCCAAAAGTTCCTTATTGCTATGCTGCAGCCTCTCATTCTGACTTCAACCTGTAGAAGCAGCACTAAAGCCAGCAATGCATAATGCACTTCTGTCCTCAAGTATCTGAGCCGGTGGTGGCAGTGGAATGTGTTTTTCACTGCCACCACTACAGGCCAGATCAAGCTTCTTCTGTCATCACTGGTGTGGGCTGGATCAAGCTTCTTCTGCTGTTGCTGCTGGGGGCCAGATAGAATTCAGCGAAGGGATGCAACCATCTCTTGGGCCATAGTTTGGTGACCCTTGATGTATATATATCTGAAGGTAATAAAATAACATTTTCTGAAGCGAACTTAAAGCTTGCATCATAAGCATAGAGTGTCCGCACTGGAGGTGCAAATGTTTTATTAGTGACCAGATGCATATTTTCATCAGTTTGCAATTATAATGTATGTTTAAAGAAAGCCCAGCTAGTAATGGGGTTTCAGATGAAATCTCTTTTTATAATAAACTATATCTCATTATTAACATCTACTAATAGGCTCATTCTCAAATTCATCTATATTCTAAAGAACCAGGTATTTTCCATCATTATCTTATGTAACCCCTGGGTGAGATAGATCTGTTACTTGGCAGCAAGGGACACATAAAAAGAAAAAGTAGAGATGGACCCTTTCTGCACCACTGCTCCAAGTCTCTATACAACTCCTTCTCATTACCGGAGAGCTTTCATCTGAGTCCAAGACAAACAAAACCTGGTATACCCTGCTTCTTTGCAATTAAGCTCTGTTTCCATCCTTAGTTCACAGCATCAATAATTATACAGTGTCAACATCCAATAAACACACAACAGAGGAATTGTGGTTTCCAACTTCTTTACTGATAGTTTGGTTAGATGATTATCTCATTCGACTGATTAGCAGCAATAAAATAATAAGTCACCAGATAGAATAAACTTGTGACTCCACATCTTCTAGTAAAGTCTCTATTTCAATAGGAAGCTCTATCTTTACACAGAATTACTCCTTGCATCTCATTCCTTACTTTCCTCAGTTATTCAGATTAAAGATAGTTTAATCTTCTTTTACTTCCCAATTCATTTTTTATTTTAATACACTAACCCCTTTCGGATTGAATTATGATACTGATTTAAGTGTCTATTTATAAAAGTTTGACGGTATAATGGATCAAGTACACATACACACTTACATCTTTTTCAAAGAATTTTGCATTTTTCATATTTTATTTTTTTCATTTTGTTCTTATTTTTTCCTTATTTTATTGTGAACTTTTAATATTGAAGTTTTTGGCTTTTGCGGTTTATTCCTATAGATTATTTTATCTCATTTTAAATGTCTTATTATATTATCAGTTTCTTCATACAATTTTAACATTAGGTATTTTTATTAGAATTTCATTTTAATGATTATAACCCCACACATTTTAACAATTTTTGTACACAAATCTGTAAACAGTTGGCACTCCACAGCATTTTTTAATATCCTTCATTTGTATATTTTATGTAAGTGACAGCGACTTTAACACAATACATCTTTTTTTACATATATTTAAGATTCCATCTCATATATAGCCACTTGATTTTAACTATTGCAAGCTAGACCCCAGCGTTTTTGACTTCAATAACCTTTTTTACTTAAGTCCGAGGTTTTTTTTAAATTTGTTTCATTAAAATAGCTGCTGTCATATTTTTGAACTGTAAAGCATTAAACTAATCTTTCATATTGATCAGATAAGTATATGTTCAGTTCAGAAAGTGGCATCTATAAAAATATTTTTTGGCGGCATCTCCCGACTATAGTACCAACTCAGCTGGGGCATAATCAGCAAAGTTGAACTTTTGGCGGGACCGCCATCGATGTTATCGCGAGGATTGTACATAAACATTCTAAATCACATCACCAACTTCTTTTCTTTAGACTACGTGACTAAGGTAAGACCACCATTTATGTAAGGCATTTATTTTTGTTTTTCACGATCGCGGTTTGAAAATGTTGTCACCCCCTCCTTCCTTTTTTTAATATATGACCAGTGCTTGATGCACCAATTTAAGGAACATAGCGTCTTTCTAGTTCCTTGTTCGAATATGCCCCTAGGTTGGATTTTTTTTTATATTATATTATTTCATATTACATTTTGGGTTAATTTCAGCATGATTCAAAATTATGTCGGCACCTGATGCCATTCTCAAGTCTACAATACGACTATGTTTGTGCTGCTCTGGTACCTTATTCAGTGAGCATTGCCGCTAAAGTTCTCTTAACATGCTATGGCTGGCATACTTATACAGTTGACATCTCTTTATAATATTTTTAGTTAGAACAGACCCGTTGTCACTCATCGATAAGATTATCATATATTTAAGGCACTTATTTTTGGTTTTCACGTTCATGGTTGAAAACGCTGTCACCTTCCTTTTAATATATCACTAGTGCTCGTCATATCGAATTAAGGAATACAGTGTCTTTCATGTTTTAGTAGTGATTCCATTTTCAAATATGCCCCTAGTTGTAGTTTTTTCCGTTAGCTATCTCATACTTTAATTTGGGTTAACCACAGCATGTTTTTAAAAATCATGCCAGCTCCCGACGCCATTCATCAAGCCCACAATACATTTATAATTGTGCTGTATTGGTGCCTTAGTCAGTGAGCATTGCTGCTAAAGGTCCTTTAACATGGTACCTGTGGCTGGTATACTTATACGAACAACTATACAGTTGTCAGCATCTTTATTCAGTTTAAACAGATCCGCTGTCACTTACTGGATTACATTCATTGGTTCTGTTTCAGATACTTATTGCACTGAGTGCTATTTGTAATTTCAAAACATTAATCATACTCCGATTGGCAAATTACTGTCTCCACATTGAGCCAACTTTCCAGTAAGTACAAAGATTATGTACATTACAAATTGTTGCTTTGTTGCAAGTTTAACAATTATCATTTCTTCAATTCCTCTCATTCTAGTGTTGGCAGGAAATGATTTTTTAATAATGATTTTTTAACATTCACAATATTATTAACACTTTTATGTTCATGTTTATTTTTTTGACAATAATTTTTAACTTTTAATTTATTTTAGTATCTTATCCCACATTATTTTTTCATTTTTTTGATTTTTTATTTGCAAGAAAAAATTCCTTACGGCAAAAATTCACTTCATGTGAGTATGTGTACATTTCCCTTATAACATTATGTGTTCTCTGTTTCCCAGTAATTCAAATTGATATGATGCGAAGTTCACATATTATTCATGTGAGACAATACAAGCAACCATTGGTACAGGTACTTAACATTATACAAGTCTTCTCCTTCACAGATTTTCTCCTGTTTACCACGCCCTCTGTTCTTACACATATACATACATACGGTTTTTGCATGTCATGGCTATAAGTTCCTCCAGGTCACGTAGCAATTGTTAATCACACAATGTCACAATATGAGTACACAAATGTGTGGTTTGTTTTTAATTATTGTTAGTATTTATATATGTTTATCATTTTACTCATATTTTACATTTTTTAAGTTGGTGACACTTTATATGTAGTAACACATATTTATGTTTATCTGTCAATATATATGTATGTCAATTATGTGTAATTTTAAATAATATTGTTTTTGTAGTAGCCCCTGAGGCAGCTCCTGCGAGAGCGAAACTCAGCCAGAGTTGGGCTAAGACCAATAAAGAATCCCCAGTTTTACCGATCACTACATTGTGTCCTGCTTTCCAGCATTATTGATTGGCTTCCGATTTGTTTCTTGAGCCCTACACTGGAAGTAGGGCACAGAATATACAATACTGTCCCAATATTTAATCAGAACTCAGTTCCAGATTTAATATTCTTCAGAAATCCTCTTTGAATACTTTTATCTCCTTATGCAGCACCTGAAAGGTACTTTATTGCCCCTTGTATTTTCCTGAATTATTTCTACTCCTTAGACAACTCCAGGTGGGCCTTTAACACATCCTTAAGTAACCTTCCCCAATAGCAAAAATGTTCTTGTTACCTTTATGTTGTATCTTCTTCGTTTCTCCTATCATTGCACGTTACTGGGATCCCTTTCTATAGATGGAATTTATATCTATCTGGATGAAAGACTTCCTGTTGTGCCCGTCGGTCGCAGGCTGCTGCAACCTCTCTTGCTCACCTCTTTTTTCCCTGCACCAACAATCATTGGGAGAATGGTGGCCTCCGCCAACCAACGCCGACTTCCCTGGCATCCCCTGGATAGCGTGGGCGCTGCCGACTGCCATCATACTTCCGGCATCACCTAGGTGCACGCATGCACACGCGTAGGGCTGCCTTATGAATACGTCATGGCGTGAACCTCAGGGGCATCCCCTCCCGATGACATCAACACCACTAGTGTACTTATGTGGACTGACCCATTGCTAAGACGAGTTAGCAAGGAGTTCTCTCGCTTGTTAAGTCGGCTCTAACTTGGATCTTCTGTTCCAGACTCTCCTCTTGGCATTCGGATGCTCTGAGTACCCGCCCCTCGGGGGCTCTTCCGCGTCTTGGCTATCCATTCCTCGGAGGACCTTCCTGCCTGGGACTTCCTGACTCACTCCTCAGATATCTCTGCTGGGACTTCCTTGTATGAGTACCTTCTCCAACTTCTATCTACATACTGAAGACTCCATGGCATACCCCGTTCCTCGGCTACTACCGTTCTTCAGTCTGTCTATGCTACTGTATCTGTGCCTCAGGATTCTATCACCTATACAAGGTCTACAGCCTGGTTCCTGTATCACCAACCTCTGCCTCCTCGGCTCCTACAGTACAGTTTCCTCAGCTTACCCTGCGCTGCAGGCCACTACTGGATCTCACTCAGAGGTATTTACATCAGCCTACTGGAATTCCCAAGTGTACCCTGTGCTGCGGGCCACTACGAGGACCTTTGTATATACATCATCATCCTGACTACTGTATTTGGCTCTAAGACTGTTTTTACTACATTTCTCACTCCTCGGGTTATGTACTATCTATTCTCCTTAATAAAGTCTCTCTCACAGCTGTGTCCTATGTCGCTGAGACCACGCCCACCAATGGTGAGGCTCACAAGGCTCCTCCCTGTGGACGGAGACACCTCTCACCTCGGCCCAGGGTTCACCAATTCATGAAAACCATAACACTTCCTTCTTCCAAAGGTTTGCTATACTGACTCCCAGGTACCAAGGGTTATCAGTTCCAAGTGGAAAAAATATTAGTTGAACTCAAAAGGGGAAAACTTAAGCAAGAAGCAGGAAGGGTGGAATAAATCTCCTGAGCCTCCAACATAAGAGATAACTCAAAACAGTTAATGGAAAACTATTCTTCCTCTGCAGCAGGTCACTGTGCAGGAATGCCCCAAACCACTGCGATAAGGGGAATTAACTCTCACAGGAAATCTTCACAATTAGGCTTAAAAAAAAGTCCAAACCAATCAGGTAGATGAGTCAACGGGAGGCCAACTCTTAAATAGGAACTTATTTACTCCTTTCCCATAAATTAGAAGGAAAAATTAGAAGACACGAGACAGAGAGCTCCTACTCCAACAAAATCCAAACTAAAATTCATGAGGATAACAGGTGCTTTGGGATGATTAGCAGGACACACCATCTGCATGTTCCCAAATGGGGGAGCAATACCAAAATGTCTCTCATATATTGCTACACAGAATCTCCCCAACTTAATGGTACACTCCTGTAGTAAGGGGAAACTAAAGGTCACTTCCATTTAAGAAAGTTAATTAGAAAAATATATCTTTCCAGTGTCTTCATTTCACATTACTTTATCATTGGGAAGGGCTGAGAAAAGGTTATGATGTTTCTACTGCAAGAAAAAAGAGGGAGTTATGTAAGACTGCAAAGAAAATTGCAATAAACATTTGAATCTTGATTCACCCACCTTTTTATTTTTTGCATGATGTGGCAAATAGTAAGAAAGATCACAGATGTTGCTGAATAACTACCATCAGAAAAATAAATATTTCCTTGAAAAAGAAAGATATGTACCTAACATCTGCTAGAAATATTTGAATAGTTTAGGTGACAAGTTTTGTAACTCCTCAGATTGATTTCTCAGATTTGTACAAATTATTTATATTTTCTATGTTACTATGATTTCTGGAGCTTTCAGACCCAAATATATTTATTACAAGCAGCTCTGACATAAATTCCAATCATTTCAGTGACAGCAGTTTTGACTTAACTGCTTCCTTTTACTGTTATCTTCATTTTTCTCTAACCTTCCTTCTTTTATTGCTCTGTCTTTCCTTCATCACCTCTTTTATCCACACTTTATAACCCACCTATCCCAGACTTTGGACTTTGGCCATACATGATCTCTGGGGGCTAGTGGGTTGTGCCTTCTGAATCTAACTGGTACTTCCTCTTCCTTCTCAAAGCTTGAACACATTGCCTTTGTGGCATCTTGAATACTCTCCAACAGGAGATAAAAATGTTGAGAGCACAAGCAGAAACAGAATTCAAGAAAACATGAGGCTACTAATATCATCAGAAATCTTTCTGCAAAATTAAATAAGTAAAAAAAAATGTCAGAAGGCATGGGATACTTTCCTCTAGAAATGGATATTTACAATGCAGAAATTATAAGGTTTTTC
The DNA here is from genome assembly GCF_901001135.1 of Rhinatrema bivittatum. Taxonomy (NCBI): domain Eukaryota; kingdom Metazoa; phylum Chordata; class Amphibia; order Gymnophiona; family Rhinatrematidae; genus Rhinatrema; species Rhinatrema bivittatum. Next base: position 194,307,492 of record NC_042616.1, on the reverse strand, counting down.
AGTTTTTGTAATCATTAGAAATTGAATGAATATTGAGTGGAGATATCTTTAATAAATATCAAGGGGAAGCAGGATGAGGAATAGAAAGGGGCAGTAAGGTTTTGGACAATAAACTATTAATATGGTACTGTTTAGTTTTCATAAATCAAGAGGTGTGAAGCCATAGAACTTAAGCTGCTCCAAATAAACCATAAATAATTCCAATTGTAATCTTCAAAGTGTGGTGTTTATTCCAGGTGTCAGAACAAATTTACAAGAAGATGCACTCCACTGTAGTGTTCAACAAAGAAAGGGTGTGAAGGAGTGTCCCTAGACTACCTCCTTAACCTATTGTGGACCAGGCTAGATGCCTGGTCCACCTTAATCCCTACAGAGGGAGAGAGCTCTGTGAGCGGGATCTTGCTGGGCAGGAAGAGTCCTGTGGGTGGGACCTAGCTGGGGAGGTTAAGAGGCAGAGCTCAGCTGGGATCAGCAGACCGGACCAGGTAGCTCCTGTCTAACATTGCTGTTGTACTAGTCAGGAGACTGCAGTTCCTGTGACACATTACTGTCCATAGGTAAAGTCTGTACCTGAATACTGTTGATGTCTGTGTTTGCTGCTGAAGGTAACTGAACACAAGCCTGACCACTCATTTACAGTGCCACATATGGTATCAGTTCAGGGATTTTTTTCTCTACACAAGGCACAGAGAAAACCCAAGACTCCAGGGAAGATTGAGAGAGAAAGATGTTGTGTGTGTGGCCTGCCAAGAAGTTTGGAGGCAAAGCAGTGCTGAAGTGTTTAAAGGGTGTGGCTCAGGGAGCACGCTGAAGTAAAGCAGTCTACAAAGAAAAGATTTTCTGTTTAAAATTCAGAGGGGCCGATGCAAAACCCGAGGACACTCATAACTCATAGATGCAGGTAAAATAGGTGCTAATCAATCCCCTAATGCAATAAGGGGATTAGCGCCTATTGAATGAGCGTCTAATGCGGAGTGGATGAGATAGCACTCATCACATGCAAATGCATGTGAATGAGCCTATTATTCATTCAATCCCAATGCAAAAAGATAAATGTGCGTCTCAGAAGGAGATAACTCTGTGGGTGGGACCCTGCTGGGCAAGAAGAGTCCTGTGGGCGAGACCTAGCTGGGGAGGTTAAGAGTCAGAGCCCATGTGGGATCAGCAGACCAGGCCCAGGTCTTCAGGAGAAGGCAGCTCCTTTCTAACTTACTGTCCTAATAGTCAGGAGAAGGCAGCTCCTATGCAACATTACTGTCCTAAGGTAAAGTCTGTACCTGAATACTTTTGATGTATGTGTTTGCTGCTGAAGGTAAGCAGTTATGATGTAATTTTAATGTGCTCTGTAAATAAAATTGCTGAACACAAGCCTGACTGCTGATTTACAGTGCCACAAAGGGATGTAGAAGTCCTACAAGATAGGTCCCTACTATCTTCAAGAGAAACTTCCTTTATGCATTCCTAGACAAAGTAATGGTAACTTTTAAACAGTCATGCAGGAACACAAGTGCACACATTTGTTGGCCCATGCCCAGGGATGCAGCCATTTTATAACATACACTTGTGCTTGTCATAAAATAGCCTGCACGCTCGCACGTGTGCGCAGTTTAAAGTGGATTTGCACCTATGTGCTCAAAAGACTCTTCTACCACGTAAATGGGGGGATTTTAATAGACAGGCATGCTGAAACCATTACCAGTTTTCCCAGTTCATTCCCAGTTCACCCAGGTAAGGGATAGGACTTCCAAACCCCCGCCTAGTTTAATAGCCTCTCTTCTCCCCTGTTAGCCCCAAACCTTAAAATCCCACCTATCTCTCTATTTATCTTTATTTTATTACTTACACATCCCCCTTAGCATAAGTAAAGTTACGCAGCAAGGGACCCTGGCGCGCGCCTGTGCATGTAAGTATTTATGCACTAATTTGAAGTTGACATCCAGGAACGCTCATGCCCTACCCATTCCAAGCTCAGGCCCTGCCCTTTTTTTTGAATTTCACATGTGTGTGCATAGCATGAAATAATCACATATTCAAGCGGCTTTTAAAATCCGCTCGGTGCATGTTGGCCCAACAGATTTGCGTTTCTTGCATTTTGGTGCGTGTCGGGCTTTTAAAATTCACCTTTTACAGTGTTCTCATGATTAATGTCTCCTGGCAATTCATTCATTTAAAAATTATAAGCTAGCTGTCACATGCAACAGAGTATTTTCTTGCTCCAGTCCTCACCTCTGCAGAAAATGAGCTCTATTTCAGATCATCGCTCATTTCAGAGACAATTAACATTATGGATGTTTATCTAGGCCATCTAACTGAATTGTAAGGAAGCTTAGTCATTTGCATGGATTGTTGGGTTCCTGGCTGAAATAGTGATATGAACTTTGATGTTTTTAATGTAGCTGATTGCTTGTGATATGGTTGAATATTTAATTTCATGTATTTACTTTTATTTATTGCCCTTCCGATGAAGCTCAGGAGCCACCTTACTGCTTCTCCAGCATTTTGGGGCCGATGCAATATCAAGCGTGAAAAAACGTGCATCCAAACTGAGAATAAATTGTTCATCCCTAACGCGTCCATGGCATCAGATACCCAGGAGATGTGCATAGCCATGGGTAGGAAAACATACATTCGTAAATTGAGGATCCGTTTTCCTAACCTGACCGCCATCAAGAATTTTTTGTCATGCTGCTTCCTATGGCTCCTCCTGTACAGTATGGGGATGATACTAAATAAGAGGAACCACAAAAAAGCAGCAATTTCTGCTTTTTTTGTGCTCTTGATGTGCATCGAGATTTAACACCAGCTCCGAGGTTAGCATTAATTCTTGTATGTAAAAACATGTGTGTTGGGTACAAGTGATTTTTTTACATTGGGGTCAATAGCTAATAGCCTCAGCTACATGGTATTTGAGTGAGTTGGATGTGTGCTTTGGATGCGCTAATCCCTTTTTTGTATCGGGTGTTAGCCTAGTGCATACAAGACATACATCCAATCAGGCACTAACCTGTGCGCTAGCCTGAGTACACGATATTGCATCAGCTTCTTTATGTACAGCAGTCATTATATGAGTCTTTCCAGCATCTGTTTAGACATAACGGTCATTGTATAAAGTAGGGATTTGAATCGGGCTTCGGACGATTGAAAATATCAGACGATATTATCAAAATCGTCAGAAATCGGGGGCTCCCGATAAGAGAACCCCCACGATTTTGTTCCTGGGGTTCTCTTATCGTTTTGGGGGAGGGCGGGAAAAACGGCACACCAAAACAATCCCTAAACCCACCCGACCCTTTAAAACTTCCCTTAGCTTCCCCCACCCTCCCAACCCCCCCCAAACTTTTTACAAGTACCTGGTGGTCCAGTGGGGGTCCCGGGAGCCATCTCCCGCTCTCGGGCTGTCGGCTGCCACTAATCAAAATGGCGCCGATGGCCCTTTGCCCTTACCATGTGACAGGGTATCCATGCCATTGGCCGGCCCCTGTCACATGGTAGGAGCACTGGATGGCCCGCACCATTTTTAAAGATGGTGCTGGCCATCCATTACTTCTACCATGTGACAGGGCCTGGCCAATGGCACAGATACCCTGTCACATGGTAAGGGCAAAGGGCCATCGGCGCCATTTTTATCAGTGGCAGCCGACGGCCCCGAGAGTGGGAGATCGCTCCCGGGACTTCCACTGGACGACCAGGTACTTGTAAAAAGTTTTGGGGGGGTTCGGGAGGGTGGGGAAAGCTAAGGGAACAGTTTTAAAGGGTCGGGTGGGTTTTTTTGTTTATCGGCTCGGTCGCAGCCGATAAACAAAACCGCGATCGGGCCACACAAAAAAAAATTAACAATGTGAATCGGAACCGGAATCAGAACCGATTCCGATTCACATCTCTAGTATAAAGATCATCTTATTTTATTAGAGTGTTTCGAGCCATAAAGCTAAGCAGTGGCATAGCCACGAGTGGGCCTGGATGGGCTATGGCCCACCCATTTTAGGCTCAGGCCCACCCAACCAGGGCTGTCAGACACCGGAGCTGTAAGGCCATTGCAGGATCACAACCCCGCAAAGGCAAAGAAGAAGGCCGGAGCAGCAAGGCCATAGCGGGATCCCATACTATTGACAGCGAAGAGGAGGGCTAGAGTTGCAAGGGTGTTGTGGGATCCCATCTCCATGACAGCAAAAAGGTGGACCGGAGCTGTAATGCCATCATGGGATCTCATCCCCATGATGGCGAAAAGGAGGGCTGGAGCAGCAAGGTCATCGTGGGATCCCATCCCCACGACAACGGAAGTATGAGTGGGGCTATGCCTAATTAAAGGCTGTGTGTGCATGTGGGTGAGAATGGGAGCCTGGGTGTCTGTGTGTGAGAATCGGAGCCTATGTGTTTGTATGGATTAGAATGAGAGCCTGGGGTGTGTATTGGGGGGGGGGGGAGTGATAATGGGAGCCTGGGGGTATGTATGGGTGAGAATGGGAGCCTGGGGGTGTGTGGGGGTGGGGTGAGAATGGAAGCCTGGGCATGTGTGTATATGAGTGAGACTGGGAGCCTGTGTGTGCCTCTGTCTGGGTGAGAATGGAAGACTCAGTATGTGTCTCTGTGTATATAAGAATGGGAACTTGAATGTGCACCTGGTATGTGAGAACGGGAGCCGGGGAGTGAGAGCTTGTGTTGGTGGTAGAGCATGTGGGATTGAGAGTTTGTGTATGTGTGTGTGTATGGGAGAGTATGTGGGAGTGAGAGTTTGTGTGTATGTGTGTGTAAGGTAGAGCATGTGAGAGTGAGAGCTTATGTGTGAGTGTGTATGTATGGTAGAGCATATTAGAGTGAGAGCTTATATGTGTGTAGAGAATGTGAAAGTGAGCGCTTGTATGTGTGGGGTGGGACAGTATATGAGAGTGAGAGCTTGTGTTTATGGTAGAGTATGTGAGCTTGTGTGTGTACAAAATGTTAGAGTGAGAGTTTAGAGTGGGAGAGCATATGAGAGTAAGTGCTTGTATGTGTGAGGGAGTCTATGAGAGATAGCATGAGCCTCTGTGTGTGTGTGTGTGTGTGTGTCTATGTGAGGAAGGAAGAAGACAGTAGGAGAAGAAACAGAAAGAGAATAGGGACCCTAAAAAGGAATTCCGGATTGACAAGGGAAAAGCAGGAAAAAAGAGACTGGGACCAGCTGATTAGAAAAATACAAAGATCAGATAACAAAGGTAGAAAAAAAATTATTTTGAGATTTAGAAATTGGAATATGCCACCTTTGAGAATGTGCATTTCTTATATTTTTGTATTTTGCTCTTTCTTCAGTATTCCATTGTTCAGAGTCTAGTTTCTCAGGCTTTCTATTTTGGTTTTCTCTGCATATTGCTTTTCCTAATTTGATGTCTCTTATTTCTATATTAGGTAAGGGTTGGTCTCTGTTTTGCCTGCGTGTTTGACTGTAACTGAAGTGCAGTATTTCTGCTAGCATGTAGTTTCTCTGTAGTAGTCCAGCTTGTTCTGTTATTCCAGTAGGTGATGTATCAATGTTCTTGGGCCTGGTGTAGTATTTGCATTGCTGCTTTTTCAAAAGGTTACTGTTATTTGAGTCCTGAGAATCAGTGCTGTGACTGTTTGATATGGCAAGGTTCTAGATGCTTCTTTTTTTTTGCAGGAGTTGTGTTATTTCACAAAATGTTTAGCAATGGAGGTATATTTTTTACTGAGGCGATACCAGAATTTTTTTTTCATGTTGGTTATAATGTGAATTGTCCTAGCTCTTCTCTGCATCTGTTCTGATGATTAATGATATTTTATTGTAGTTCTGATGATTTCTGGCTTTCTGCAAAGAGAATTCATGAAAGAATAGATTCATTTTTGTTTTAATCAGATCTGTTTGTTTTCTTTGCTTTTTACATGATATATTTGTACATTAATAAACCAATAAATATAAAATAAATTAATAGATTAATAAGGAATTTTTAAAGTTTCTCGCATGATGCATAATGTCTGTTGCAAACTACATAGAAAGCCATTGTAGAGTGCAGTATATGGCATTATTTATCAATAAGAATACAACTAGTAGGTCTTAGATCTGCATGCCTACAGGCCACCCATGTTAACCTTGTGCCCACCCAAAATATCAGTTCTGGCTATGCAACTGCAGCTAAGTGAAGGACTATTTTTTAGTCTGTCTTTAAATTATCAATGGATATACAACAGCTGGGACGTGAATAAGACATGTATGACACAACACTAGTTTTCATAAGAAACATTTTTTGAGTACTTTCTTCAATGCAACAAAAATATAAAAACTGTTATATGACTATAATCGCAGTGCTTTTGCTTTAGCTGTCAGTGTTGTGACTTAATTGCACCATATATGATACCAGAGTGAGGACTTTGAGGATTTACACCTTTCTTATTTATATGGTGATGTTTGTCTTTGATTGGTGTTTTAGCTTCCTGTGGATTTTGTAGTGTACATTAGACTTAACACCAGCATCCAGGAGGTGATACATTTATCATGGCCATGCAGCAATGGTAAATGTAGTATGCTTAGTACTTAGGGGGATAAGTGCTAATGAGCTCATTATCATCCTATTTTAATCTTCAATTTGCATGTGTGCTCACCTTCAAATGTTTACTCACAGACTATCAATACTGTAAGGGCTTGCATGACATGTGACACGTGTTATCATTATGTACTCTATTAAATATATTAGCACATGGTAGCACATAACATACTTTACTATATGGATCCCTAAATTGGCTATGTAGAAATGTATTTGTGTTTGTATTTCTGTATGTATTATTCGCTAATGTCAAGATCCAAAGCTATGTACAATAAAAACATGCATAAAAGTATACAAATAGCAACTCAAAACAATCAAAAACAATCATACACATACTTCAATCATATTACCTTGAACTTGCTCCATAATTAAACCGTGTTTTAGGGTAGGACAACCCCTAGACTATCCCCACTCCATACTGAAACTCAGACTGCCCCAACCCATGCTCCCCCCAATGAGTGACTATGTTTGTGCAAATTGTTTTTGTATGTAAGCAACAATTTCTTTAAACCTTTAATTTTTGCGCGTCAGTATTAGTATTGCATTTCTATATATATAGCACAAAGAAAAATATATGTGAGCGACCTGTGAGCAATGCTTCCAAATGTATGAGTAATTTCTCACATGTTCAGCTTAGAGGAAATTATGCCTGTCACGGAAATGCTTGCCTGAATAAAAAAGTCTTCAGCAGGAGTTTGAATTTCTTAGTACATGTTATTAGTCAAATCTCCTGAAATTGCACTTAATACATCAAAATTTTAACTTTGATATGTGTTATCCAGAACAGAGTCATGTTTCTTAAATTTGGTGGAAAAAATAAAGATAGAACTTACATTTAAGGCTTTATTCAATAAAAATTGTTCTCATGGGCACAGAATGGGGAAAGGTCCTTTGTGAATAAGGCCCTAATGTGTTATGTACATGCACTATATAAGTGGCAATCTTGGGGTGGGCTTGTTTTAGAACCTAGATAGTTGTAATATGATTGACTTTTAGTATATTTAAATAGTTTAATAGATTTTTGGGATTTGTCTTTATTTCATTTGTTTATGTACATTCATTTTTTTTTTTATGTGTGCAAAACCATATTTACTTGCATAAAATCAATTTTATGCACCTAAGGAAATGAAACAAAATTAAATTAAAAAATGCAACAAAAAAATTAATGTTGTTGTACCAGTAGTATTATTTTATAATTTATCGGAATAGATCATGCAATTTCTCTCCACAATTATGAGCCTGATGACAATCAAATGAACCAAGGCATTTCAATTGACTCATTCAATCTGAAGTTTGAGGGCAGAGGGGACATTTGTTGCTACTGAAGCAGTAATTCAGCTTGGTTTCTCTTCACAGATGCTTAGACCTATGTAATGGTTTGGCAGGTCCAATAATTGGCAGCTGAGTCCTAAGAGGGCAATGTCATTGTGTGAGAAAACAAATCTAAACACTAAGGGGTACATTTTAAAACACAGCGCATGCGTACTTTTGTTCGCGCACCAGGCACGAACAAAAGTAAGCGCCTGGTGTCGGCGTGCGCAAGGGGGTGCACATTTGTGCAATTTGCGTGCACCGAACCCTGCGTGCGCTGCCCATTTCCTCCGAGGCCATTCCGAAATCGGAGCGGCCTCGGAGGGAACTTTCCTTCCGCCTCCCCACACCTTCCCCTCCCTTCCCCTACCTAACCCACCCCCCCGGCCCTATCTAAACCCCCCCTACCTCTGTCGCACAAGTTATGGCTGCTCGAGGCAGGCATAACTTTGCGCGTGCCGGGCCGGCTGCCATGCGCCATGTTCCGATCCGGGGGCTGGTCCGGAGGCCGCGGCCATTCCCCCGGAATGCCCCCGGGCCGAAACCACTCCCGTGGCACCGCCCCCGGATGATGCGCCTTCCGCGTCACGTCCCCGACACGCCCCCTGAAGATGTGCTGTCCTCGTCACGCCCCCCCCGACATGCCCACCCCAAGAAAGCCCCGGGACTAACGCGCGTGCTGGGGCTTTGCGCGCCGGAAGCCTAAGCAATATAGGCTCGGCGTGCGCAGGGGCGTTTTAAAAGGGTTACGTGCATACCTTATGTGCATAACCCTTTTAAAATCCGGCCCTAAGATGACATCCACCATAAGAGAAGACAATCTTACATTAATGCAATGCTAAATCATTTAAGTAGGTTAATGTATTTCTGTAATACCATACAGAAATGGTTTTACAATAGATCTCAGTTTTAGTATACTGGGTCTTTAGGACTGCTCATGTTAACATATGGCTTACTATAACTGGGTAATCTGGTTTAGTTTTAATTCAGATCGGTCAAGGAGTAAGATTGCTGAAGGAGAGGATTAATTGTAGTTCTTACTTACTGACTTTTTGTCAGTGCTTCTCTGATGCAGGTCAGAACAAATTTGTGCTGTTCCTGACTTGACACAGCAAAATCTGAACCAAAAGATGACTCTGGTCTTATTCCTAATAAACTGTTTTCTAAGAGTAAGAGGTGAAGGGGTAGATTTTAAGACCAGCGCGTAGGCGGATATGTGCGCGCGCTACCCGGCGCTACCCGGCGCGCACACATGTACGCCCGATTTTATAATATGTGCGCACAAGGGGGTGCACAATTGTGCACTTTGCACTCACCAAGCCCGCGCTGAGCCGTGCTGCCTTCCCTCCCTGGCCTCTCCAAAATCAGAGAGAACCTCCCTACCCCCCCACCCCACCTTCCCTTCCCCTATCTCCCCTACCTTTTTATTCTTTTTTCTTTTATTTCCAAACTTACTTCAGCCCTGGGGCTGAAGTAAGTTATGTGTGCCGGTTGAGCAGCAAATGGCCACTGTGCTGGGAGCCTTTGACCCTGCCCCCTTCCCCGCTCCTTTTTGTAAGCCCCAGGACTTACATGTGTCCTGGGGCTTTACGCACATTGCTGGGCCTTTTGAAAATAGGCCCGGCGCGCGTAACCTTTTGAAAAACCTGCCCTATGTTTTTAAGAGCTTCTAAGATCATGAGAAATTTTCCTGCCACCCTTTTACTCGCTCAGATGTTAAGCTGGGAAAATGCAAATTATCTCAATCTAATAGGGTCATTTATCAGAATGCTATAATGCATTTTGTGATGTGCTCTGGGAGGGGGAGGGGGGGGGGGGGGGGGGAGAGGGAGAGGGAGAGAGAGAGTGAGTGAGTGAGTGAGTGAGTGAGAGAGAGAGAGAGAACCTAGCCATTATTCCCTCACACTAGATATGTATTTATATTTCTATGGGAGGCCCACCTAGTAACTCGAGGTGAGGTTTAGGTATTAGTGTAGGGGTTAGGGGCCAATTTGACATTCAAAGTGAGATGTACGAACAGAACAGTGCTCTCTTGTGAAGATTTGATGACTCTTGGAGTGAGGAAACTCACTCAAAGATGAGATTTGTGCAATGTTCTTTCAACCTAGCTTGATGTTACCCAGGTAGAGAGTCCATCAGCTAGGTTGAGAGAACATTGCACATCTCCTCCATTTCCGTGACTTTTTAGTTTTGTTAGAAGCATCTCATGAGGGACTTTGTTCATCACCTTCTGAAAATCCAAATGTACCACAACTACTGGTTCAACTTTATCCATAATGTTTATTCATCCCTTCAAAAAAATATAGCAGATTTGTGAGGTAACACTTCCCTTGGGAAAATCCATGCTGGCTGTGTTCCATTTAACCATGTCTATCTGTATGTTCTATGATTTTAGTCTTTATAATAGTTTCCACAATTTTTACCGGCACTGAATTCATGCTCACCGATCTATAGTTTCTCAGATCAACTCTGGAGCCTTTTTTCAATATTGGGGTTGCATCAGTCTTCAGGTACAATGGATAATTTAAATGATAGCTTACAAATTACTTCTAATAGGTCTGAAATTTAGTTTTTTGAGTTCTTTCAGAACCTTGGGATATATACCATCTTGTTCAGATGATTTTCTACTCTTCAGCTTATCAGTCTGCCCTACTACATATTCCAGGTTCACCATGATATGGTTCAGTTAATCTGAATCATGAACATCGAAAACTGTCTCTGGAACAGGTATCTCCCCAAGATCCTATTCAGTAAACACCGAAGCAAAGAATTAATTTAGTCTATCCGAGATGGCTTTATCTTCCCTAAGTGCCTCTTTAACCCCTCGATCATCTAACAGGTCCAACTGACTCCCTCACAGGCTTCCTGCTTGAGATGTATTTTAAAAAGTTTTCGTTATGAGTTTTTGTATCTATGGCCAACTTCTTTTCAAATTCTCTCTTAGCCTGTCTTATCAATGCCAATGCTAATGCTTTTTCCAGTTTTCTTCAGATGGAGCCTTCATCCAATTTTTGAAGGAAGATCTTTTGGCTAAAATAGCCTCTTTCACTTCACCTTTTAATCATGCCAGCCATTGATTCACTTTCCTTCAACCTTTCTTAATCCATGGAATACATCTTAACTGCGCATTTAAAATGGGATTTTTAAAAAATATCGTTATTCATTTTATTCACAATATTCAAATACAATGTACAGTATTTAGAAGCCAAAAGAACATCATAACAACCCACCCTCCCATGTTCCCACGCCCCACTCTTTCACAACCAAATTCAGGCAAAAGGCCTGGTGCAGTACAAGTCAACCAAAATTAGAAGTAGACAATCCTGAAGCACATAGTGAGGAATATTTCCTTTATAAAGAGGTGGGTAACTGTTTTATATATGCTTCCCAAATTTTAAGGAAGACTGGTTTCTTCTGAAATGGTCATATTGATAGACCAGGTTTTATTGTCCAAATTCAAAAGGTCCAGCATTTCTGTAGACCAAACATTAATAGTGGGGGCTTCTGATAAGATCCATTTCACCAGAATGTATTTCCTGACTTTACAAATCTCTTTTAATAAAAACATGTTATTAAATCTGTTGCAATCTGTAGTATCAGAGAGAACCCATAAAACAAAGAGAAGCCTGGGCTGACACTGGAGTGTACCCATAATTTCTGCTAATATTTGCATTATTTTACCCCAAAATTCATGAATTGGAGGACACTGCCATAACTAAACATTGCTTTATCTTCAGAACATTTCAAGCTCTTAGAGGTATCAATCAATTTCATCTGTGAGCGCTATAAGGGGAAATTACCAGCCTGTGAACAATTCAAAGAATTGTTCCCTTAATGTGATTGAGGAGATGCATTTGGAGAACTCAACAATACTAGAACCAATATCATCATCTTTCAGGTCTGAGCCCAGATCCTTAATCCATAGATCTGCCAAAACAGCAAGTATTTTATATGAAGTTATTGAATGAAGATATTTATACAAACTGGCCAATGACTGCTTCCTTCCCACAAATAACTGCATCAATCTATGAAACAGCCTCTTCACTTGGGTTACTGTTTTAATCTTCCTTGGAGAGAAAACCAGCCAACTGGAGTTAATACAAAAAATCTTTACCTTGAAAGTTTTCTTAGCATTCAGACAGGTTAATCCATGACCAGTGGGTTATGCACCTCTACCAGCAGATGGAGATGGAGCAAAGCTGATGTCAAGTTATGTATATACCTGCACTTACATCAGCCTGCCAGTATTCTCCATCTCCAGCAGATGGTGGACGTGCATCTCCCTAGTGGAGATTGCTTTAAAAAGTTAGAAGGAGAAAAGAAGAAGGAAATTAATTCACCCTGATCTCTTGTGGTGATACCTTATGGTCCCTCCCTCAGTCAAGCTTTCCTGAGGTGATATATGTGGACCCCTCCATTAGAAGAGGGCCTTGGTTTGGTAGCTAGTTTTCCGATGTGAACTTAGCTGTAGAGTGAGAAATAGCTGAGAGACTAGTAGGTGAAGGTAGATGAGCATAGTGGTGAAGGCCTTTGCCCTCTCCCCCGCAGCTAGAGACTGACTCTATACTTGGCTGGGCTGAGCTTAGGTAAAGAGTAAATATAAAAAAAAAAAGAAGGGAAGATAATTTTAGTGATTCCCTTCCCCTTCTGGTCTCTAAGCCTCAGTGCGCCAATCCTACATCCACTCCCACCTCCGGGGGAGCTTGGAGAGTCATAACATCTTAGCAGATTGAACAGCTTTTTGGTTTGGCGATGCTCTCAAGCTTTGCTCAGATGCCACATAGTAGGCTGTAGTGGTATTAGCATGCTTTTGTACATGCAAGTCTGCTGTGAAACAGTGTCTGACGTCAGTTTGCGATTGTGCGCCCGAGTGGGCGTTCAGGTGGACACTCAGGTGGGCTCTCAGGTATGTACCTACCTGGACCACATTTGGGTGCCTAACTTTTGGGCATCTTATTGTGCACTTATTGGACAGAGCTTGTTTTTGCACGCCCTGTCCAGGCTTGCTTGCGCAGAAGTGAGAACACAATTGTGGGAACACAATTGCAGACGCTTTTGGGAGCATGCTGCTAGTGGGTGCTTATCCATGGTGCCAGTAGCAAAGAAGCCTAAGCCCCTTACCCTTTGTGCTGCTTGCCATATTCGTACATCTCAGCTTGATGTTCCCTCTAATTTGTGTCAGTGCTGCTTGGAGGCTAAGGGAGCGTTGTCTCTGGATGATTTTGCTGATCCCCACCCTTCCCAGCATGATGTGGAAATGGGACCAGAGGGGGATCTGTCACAGGTTTTGCCTGGTTTTGGGGCTTTGCTAACTGGTTCGTCAGCAGGGGAAGCAACTCAGTGGGCACAGGACCGACGTCCCCTAGTTTTGGTATGGATCCTTCTACCCTTTCTTGAGTGAAATTCTTTCAAGAGCTGCAGTCTTTTCTTCGGGCACATTCGGCAGTGCTGGCCAAATCTAAGAGTTCAGAATCACAGACTGTGGATTCCCGCAATCTGATGCCACACATAAGCGTTAGAGTACGTCTAAACCTGCTGTGGGTCATGTTGATAGGGACCCAGATGGTATAGATGATGAAGGTGATCCTTACTCATGGAAGAATGGGGAAATTTCTCTGGGATTGGAGCCGTATAGAACAATGTTGCATTTCTTTCATAAAGATGAGTTGCCAGCTCTTATCTCACAGACACTGAAGATTCTGGGAGTGCGGGGTGCTGATTCCATGTCTGAGCCAAAGAAGAATCCTATTTTAGTTTCTTTGCAGAAAGCATCATGTTTCTTCCCCATGATGCTTTCTGCAAAAAAAGCATCATGTTTCTTCCCCATGATGCTTTCTCAAAAAAAACAAAACACAAAAGTATCCAGAAGCTAGAAATAAGCTATGAGCAGTGTATACCTAAGTAAAAAAAGGTGAATAGTTCAGCTCAGTTACTCACCTTGGAAAGGTGTTGAGATAGTGTGATTGGGTTTGAATAGGGACCAACATTTGTTAATCAAGAGAGCAGTGAGTCACTCAGGCTGACTAACTGAAGTTAGACTGTTTGCCCTCGCGGTGGTTGCCAGTCCAGCTAGGCCCCGGCATCCCATGGCGGAGGTTGCCAGGCCTTCCACTGCACGCCAGGCCTCACACCGAGGCTCGGCATCCTCAGTGATACAAACCATGCCCCTACGCGTGCGCCCGGACCGTCCGGTCTTATGTAGGCCCCATGGCGGGTCTTAGTTCCGCAGCCCGTCCTGATTGATTCCCTGTTATAAGGAAGTCCCTGGCTTCACTTCCTTGCCTTGGCAATCAGGTCAGTTTGTTCCTGACATTGCCCTTGCGTTTGTTCCTGCTTGCTTGGTCCTAGTCTCATTCCAGGATCCTTCTGTTCCAGTTCCATTCCTTCTTGTTCCTGCTTCCTAGTTCCTGAGTCCTGCTTGTTCCTGCATTCGTCTGTCTGTCTCTCTGGTTGTACCTCGGACTGTCTCACTGGTACTGACTCAGCTTGTTCCTTGACCTGCCTGCCGCCTGCATCAAGAGCTCAGCTTGTTCCTTGACCTGCCTGCCACCTGCCCCAAGATCTCAGCTTGCTCCTTGACCTGCCTGCCTGTCTGCCACCTGCCTCAAGACCTCAGCTTGTTCCTAGACTACTCTGCCTGTCTGCTACCTGCCTCTGGCCCTCTACCCATCTTCGACCTCGTCTGACCTCCGGCTCCTGACCTCTGCTTTGTTGACCACTCCTCAGACTGACTTCTGGACTTTGACCTTTGCCTGCCTGACCTTGTCCATAGATTCTGGCTCTGTCCCTAGCCTTGTATTCTCCATCACTGTTCTGGTTCTCCTTGCTTCAACCAATCTCACACCTCGAACCCGATAGCGCTCCCCTAGTGTCTGTGGGCAGGCAGGACTTCCACTCTCCCAGGAGACCCTGAGAGGCCCACCTAAGTCCAAGTGACCCGGGTCCCTATGGGCTCCTTCCAGGGGGACCTTGGGCTTCCAGTGGTGAAGCTCTACACTCCCTCTGTCTCCTTCCATGCTCTGCCCCCTGGGGGCAGTCCCCGCACTGTCCCAGGACAAGGGTCCACCCCCGAGTTCAACAGTTCTGTCTCCATCTGTTGGTAGAGGTACATAACCCACTGGTCATGGATTAACCTGTAATCATTAAAGAAAAGGAAATTATCAAGTAAGTAGTAATTTCTCCATTCTTGGCAGTATTTAAATGAGAACATTTGTTTATTTTGTTGATGAATAAAAGCATTAAACACCTCATACCTGACCTGAGTCAAATGAGTAAAAAATGTGCTTGACTGCCCTGGTTTAAACCAAGGATTGCCACAAATGAGCAAAAGGGAAATAACTTCCAAGAGAGTGACATGATCCTTCTCACACACCTCTATCCAAATTACATATACTTCACCAGCAGGTTATGAGGTAAATGGTCTGGAATATCTCTAGCCCCAGCATGAAGTAAAGACCATAGATGATAGGGGAAGACAAAGGTTTTTTCCATATCCTCATCTTCTATATCTTCATCAGCAAAATACTTACTACTCCATAGCCAGTCTCCTAATGCCTGTAAAGCATAAGAAAGATTATATTATTTCAAATTAAGGAAACTCCAACCTCCTTCTAAGGAAGAGATCATAAGTTTGACAAAGGAAACCCTGGCTCTATGCACAGTCCATAGAAACCTCGAGCAAATCCACTGAAGCACCTTGACATCTTTCCTAGTTAATATCAAAGGCATCATTTTCAAGATATATAATAGCTTTGGGAAGAGGGACATTTTGAATAACACTATACTTCCCATTAATTATAGCGGAAATCTCATCCAGCTTTGGGGATGACTTTTAAATTCTCATATAATAGGTGGAATATGTATTTGATACCATAATTTAATGTCTCTATGTAAGCAAATTCTTAAATACTTAATCAAATCCTCCAACCAATGCAAAAGGAAGTCCATATACCTACCTCTCAAGTGCCCCATAATATCTAAAGCTTCCATTTTATCCAAATTCAGTTTAAAGCCTGAAAAAGAGCCATAATCCCAAAACATTTCAAAATTGATGGCAACAGATTCTTTGCTTTTGGAATAAATAGTAAAATATCATCTGCAAATAGCAAAGTAGCCAACAGGAGAGATTTGTTGAAAGTAACATGATCTTGAACATCCCCATTAATGATATAAACATTTGTGGCTCTAGAGAGAGTATGAATAATAGTAAGAACATAAGAAATTGCCATGTTGGGTCAGACCAAGGGTCCATCAAGCCCAGCATCCTGTTTCCAATAGAGGCCAAACCAGGCCACAAGAACCTGGCAAGTACCCAAACTCCAAGAAAATCTCATGCTACTGATACAATTAATAGCAGTGGCTATTCCCTAAGTCAACATGATTAATTAGTAAGGGAGATAGGGGATACCCCTGGCACATTCCCCTGGTCAGCTGAAAGGGCGTAGAGTGATTATTACTGACCCAAATCCTGGCCATAGTGTTAGCATAAAGAATCTGTATTGCTTGATAGAAAAACCCTGAAAAGCCATATTTATCCAAACCAAAATGCAGAAAAGACTAGGAGATCCTGTCAAAAGTCTTTTCCAACCATAACATCAAACATCTGCTGCATACTCAGCAATAAAGCAGGGTTCAAAGGTTTATAGCAAAGTGAAGTCAACCCATCTGGACCCGGAGTCTTGATATTTTTTTAACTCCTTTATTATGGATGTGATCTCCAATGTTCGAATGGGTTCATTCAACCTCTCCAGTTGGTCAGGTGATATGATGGGCAGAGCAACCTTTGCCATAAAATGCTCCCTAGCCTCAAGATTCTCCTCTTCAGCAGTGTATAATTTCTTGTAATCAGCTTGAATTAATTCACTAATTCCCAAAGTGTTAATAATTAGTTCCCCATTTGCAGCTCACAACCCCGATACAATGCTGCTCTACCGTCTCTCCTAACTTTAGTTGGATAACATTTTGCCTGAATGATTCCCATAAAGAAAAAGTCTGTTTCAAGGGAAACAAGGATAATGTCGCTGTCTTGTGTAAGCTATCATTAAATGTTTTCCTTAATAGAAGGAACTCCTGGTGAGAGCTGGAGGAAAGTTGTGCATTCAGTTTTTGTTACACAAATCAAATTGTTTAGTTAAGTCTAAGATATCTTTTTCCAGCTCTTTTTTAGTCTGAATTGAATAACAAATTATGTTCCCTAAGCACAACCTTTGCAGTCTAAGTTGGTGTTTTTTAACAATGTCCATGTCTGTTCTACACTCTTAACCTTTGTAAGTGTACCTTTCAGTTTTTTTTTCTATTTTGCTCATTTTATCAGTTTCCCTTTTAAAAGTTTATTGCTAGAGCCATGGATTTACTTATTGTCCCCCTTCCAGTCATTAATTCAAATGTCATCATTTTATCATCACTATTGCAAAGTGGCCCCACCACCATTACCTCTCTCACCAAATTCTGCGCTCTACTAAGAATTAGATCTAAAATAGCTCTTGAACCAATTGCTCCATAAAGCTGTCATTTATTCTATCTAGGAACCTTATCTCTCTAGTTTGTCCTGATTTTACATGTACCCCAGTCAATAGTAGGGTAATTGAAATCTTCCATTATTACTGCACTACCAATTTGGTTAGCTTCTCTAATTTCACTTAACATTTTATCATCTGTCTTATTTTGGCCAGGTGGATGATAGTACAATCCTATTACTATACTTTTCCCAGCACCCATGGGATTTCTACTCATAATCTATTTATTTATTTATTTATTTGTGAACTTTTATATACCGGCATTTGTAGAATGATTCTATTGTACATTTAGTCTCTTGCAGGATCTTTATCCTGTTGAACTCTATGCCATCCCAGGCATAAAGTGCCACCCCCCATCAACTTGCTCCTACCGATCATTGCGAAATAATTCTACCCTGGTATAGCACTCTCCCATTGATTATCCTACTTCCACCATGACTCTGAAATACCAATTAAGTTTAACTCATCATTCATTGCTATACACTTCAACTCTCCCATCGTACTTCTTAGACTTCTGGCATCGGCATATAGACATTTGAAAGTGTGTTTTTTGTTTGTATTAACAACCTGCTTTTCAGTTGACAGGGTTAATATGAAATCTTTTAGCTCAGGTGATTCTTTACTTAAAGGCATATGGACTACTTGTATTGGTACCTTTCTGTTGGGATGCCCTAACTCTCCTGCTTCATTAGTATCCTTCAGAGATACCTCCCTCTGAACCATGCACTGCGGAGTGACTGTCGACTTTCCACTTTGTTATGGTTTAAAAGGTACTCTATCTCCTTTTTAAAAGTTAGTGTCAGCAGCCTGATTCCAATCTGGTTAAGGTGGAACCCATCCCTTCAGAAAAGACTCCCCCTTTCCCAAAATGTTGCCCAGATCCTTATGAAACTGAATCCCCCTTCCTTGAACCTCACCCATGCATTGAGACTCCTTAGCTCTGCTTGCCTCTGAGTACCTGTGCGTGGAACAGGGAGAATTTTAGAGAATTCTACCCTGGAGGTTCTGAATTTCAGTGTTCTATCTAAAAGCCTAAATATAGCTTCCAGAATCTCCCTCCCATATTTTCTTATATCATTGGTGCCTACACGTATCTTGACAGCTGACTCCTCCCCAGCACTGTCTAGAGAGACACATGGGTACCTATTGTAATAATGGCCCTTTGAAGAGTGAAGTGTCTTTTCTCCTAAAAGATGGTGCAATCCTTTTGTATTTAAGTTTGAGCAATAGTATAGGGTATTATCAATATACATATTGCTAATTTTTGTTGTTGTTGCATTTGAGTGTATCAGCCTTTTTTGGACTTTTCAGTGCTTGGTCAGTCAGAAGATTGTAACAGTGACTGAGTCAGATGGGAAGTGAAATAAAATGAAGATTAAAAAAAACCTTAATGAAACATATGAAAACTCATGTTGCCTTAGCCCAGTTAAAGTAGGTTTAGTTTGATCTGGAAGGCCAAAGATACAGCAGTAAGTCCTGGGCCAAAATTAAAGTGTTTTCTGAAAAACTGTTTTTATCTTAATTTGTCATATCCATGATGTAGGTCTACAAACGTGGAACAGGGCATCATTTCAGATTTATTTTCTCCATACAACTTTAATTTCAAAGTTACTATGTAAAATGCACATGCAAAGTATGATGACTGTCTATCTCAATTACAGTTAAAGCTTTTTCATGCACAATGTTTTTGATCGTTTAATAACACAGATTGTAGCTAAAATGTTTAAGATGGACATTACTTTTAAAGATTTGATGTGGATTTCAAATGAATGAAATGCTTAATAATCAAACATTATTTTTGAGGATGAATAGGATATAGCTTTTTTTATTAGGGTACTGAAAACAAAACTTCTGATAGATTCTTTATCAATTTTTGTTAAGGCAACATGAACTGGTTTTGCATTTTGGAAACAGAATTACTCTTTGTATTTATTTATTGAAACATGTTCTTGTTTGAAATATGTAAATTATGTTAAAAGCACATTTCCACTTTATGTAAATATTATCCTTCTAAAAACATAGGCAAACACTTATACCAGTGTCTAAAGCTTAAAGATTACTAACATGTCATCATTTTAAACAACTCCAATAGTCTTCAGAGAATATGGTTATAGTTTCCTGACATCCATTTAAGGATGTTCTGGATAGTTTAAAATTGGTTAGGAAATGTAAAACATTTTAAAGGTCATAATTTAGATCTATATTTTATTATGATAAAAAATCATTAGTATATGATGATCTTTAGCACTAATTTGTCACATGATTTGGTTTTCCATATTGAGAAGTAAGAAAAAAAAGTGAATATTCATGTAGTCATTCAGGCACGTGCAAGTTATAAAATCAGGGGTCGGCGAGCGCAAGAGGGTGCACAATTGTGCACCTTGCGTGCGCCGAGCCACACTGCCTTCCCCCATTCCCTCCCCCAGGCCGCTCCGAAATCGGGACGCGTGTAAGTCGGAGCGGCCTGAGAGGGAACTTCCCTCCCCCCTACCCTGACCTTCCCACCCCTTCCTCTAACCTTTCACTCCCCTAGCCATACTCTAACCCCCCTCAAAAAATGTGTTTTACCTTTTGCGCCTGCCTTTGCGCAAGCGCAAGTTGCATGCGCTGGCCAGCTGTCGGCGCGCGATCCCCACCACAGCGGCCAATATGGCCGCTGTGCTAGGAGCCTGACCCCGCCCCCGGACCGCCCCTCCCTGCCCACACCCCACCCCCCCTCCCTGCCCCTTTTTGCAAGACCCGGGACTTACATGCGTCCCGGTGCTTTACGCGCGTCGCCGGGCGTAACTCTGAAAATCTGGCCCATTACTTTTAATATTATCATATTTGTATACAATTCTGATCATATAATTATTACTGTTCAGAAAAGGCTAAAGTAAATGACTAAAGCAAGTCATATGACCAAAAAACAAAGAGCTTACAATCATATTGAAAAAAAGTTAGATATAACAAAGATATAAGAATGGGAACAGTTTCAGGAATGGTTTAATGGTAGATTACAAAGAGCTGGTGACTTTTGGAGATTAGTAGAACATTTTCCTGAAGTAATGCATTTTCAGATAGAAATGAACTATTGGAGTGAATTTCAGAAAGGGAAGTGTAGAGAACTAAATGGGCTTTTCCTAGGGTTCAGGCACTTTACCTCTAGAGGACTTCCTGAAGGCCAGAGAGAAAATGAGAATCTGTCTGATTAGAGTGCCTACTCACCCAAGCCACTGAATTGAATAGTGAACTGTGAAGTTTGGATTTTCAAGTGAGAATAAAGAGCCTAGACTGTGCCTTGTACCTGAGGAAGGCAGCCACATTGAGATCCTACACTATAAATCTTACTAGGAAGGCCCATTTGGTTACAGGAAGGTTTAGAAGCAAGTGGGAAAAGAACAGAGAAAGAAGGCAGAAAAGAGAGAAGCCTACATGACTGGTGCATCAAGGCATGAGGGCTACAATATAGAGAAAGACATGCAAAAACATAGAGAAAGACATGCAAACGAGAGAAGGTAAAGATTAATTTCATTGGAAAAGGTGATAGCAAAACTCAGGAAGTAGTTGAGGAGTGGGAGACACATTTTTGCTTGAGGGAACATATTCTTTCTATTGAGTTTGTAATGGCTTGCAAAAACAGCAATGAGAGAGAAGAGTAAATGATACCTTAACATTCTCAATACTGTATGTAGTAAATGATGGCCAAGAAGTTTATTAGGTTTATTTTAGATTATAACCTCGAAAAAAAAAGTTATTTAGCTGTACAATATGTCCTAGCTCTTAAAAAAACCTTAAGCAAAGAAAAACATTCCAACCAGAATTCTTAGTACTAAATATGACTTTGTTGCTAGCCCAGAAATCTCTGGGGCGGATTTTCAGCGCCCTGCTCGCCTAAATCCGCCCAAAACCGGGCGGATTTAGGCGAGCAGGGCCCTGCGCGCCGGTAAGCCTATTTTACATAGGCCTACCGGCGCGCGCAGACCCCGGGACTCGCGTACGTCCCGGGGTTTTCGGAGGGGGGCGTGTTCGGGGGCGTGTCGGGGGGCGGGCCCGGTCGACGCGGCGTTTCGGGGGCGTGTCGGCCGCGTTTTGGGGGCGGGTACGGGGCGTGGCTACGGCCCGGGGGCGTGGCCGCGCCCTCCGTACCCGCCCCCAGGTCGCGGCCCGGCGCGCAGCAGGCCCGCTGGCGCGCGGGGATTTACGTCTCCCTCCGGGAGGCGTAAATCCCCCGACAACGGTAAGGGGGGGGTGTAGACAGGGCCGGGTGGGTGGGTTAGGTAGGGGAAGGGAGGGTAAGGTGAGGGGAGGGCAAAGGAAAGTTCTCTCCGAGGCCGCTCCGATTTCGGAGCGGCCTTGGAGGGAACGGGGGGAGGCAGCGCGGCTCGGCGCGCGCAGGCTATACAAAATCGATAGCCTTGCGCGCGCCGATCCAGGATTTTAGTGGATACGCGCGGCTCCGCGCGTATCTACTAAAATCCAGCGTACTTTTGCTTGAGTCTGATGCGCAAGCAAAAGTAGGCTGTTCGCGCGCCTCTTAAAATCTACCCCTCTGTGTTTAATTCAGGAAGATGGTAGTTTAGATTGCAAATGCTCAGATAACCTCTGTACAACAGATTGTGTCAAGGTCATATAATATGTTCTAGCTCTTAAAACTCCTTAAGCAAAAAAAATGACATCTTAATTCCAACCAGAATTCTTACTACTGACTATGTGTTTGTTGCTAGCCCAGAAACCTCTGTCTTTAATGCAGGAAAATGGTAGTTTAGATTGCAAATGCTCTGTAGAATAGATTATATCAAGGTGTTTTGTGGTGTAGAAAGTTGTTTCATGTATGCAGACACAAAGTCAGACTAATACATTTGTACAAATGCATGACCCTCCTGTACTAGGATCTGTGGTGGACATAAGGAGTGTTGAAGACCTTACAATGTAAGCTGGGTCTCTAGTAACTGTTAGGATCGTGGACGCTTGGGCCGGCTGAGACAGCAGGTGTAGTGCTGTGGAGCCCCACAGTGGGCGTTGCAGCTGGGAGGCGGCGCTGAGGAGAGACTTTGAAGAGGGCTTCACCACTGGAAGCCCGAGGTCCCCCAGGAGGAGCCCGTAGGGACCCGGGCCTCTTGGTCTTAGGTGGATCCTATGCAACCAAGGATCAGAAGAGCAGCCTGCTGAGGTATCTGACGATGAGATGGCGCCCAGGAGGTCAGGAGAGACTTCACCCTTGGAAGGCCGTGGTCCCCTGGGAGGAGCCCGTGAGGACCCGAGCGGCTGGGGCTTAGGAGAAAATTGGGTGGGGTGTTCTGATATGCCACCTTGCCCCCCACACCACTGCAGCTGTCCTCCCTTCAAATCCTTTACACAATTAGCCTTTTAACCCTCCCTCCAATTCTCCCCCACAAGAAAAAAAAAGCCCTCTAAAACCAGCCCTCATCAAGCCAAGACTTCAGATAGTTTTAAGACACATTTTGGGGGTTGGGAGGGTGTTGAGTCAGAAATTGTGTGAAGGAGTCTGGATGGAAGTGAGGTATGTTAGAGACCCCACTTTCAACTTTGAAGTACAGTGGAAAAAGGGTATATTGCCGGGTTGAGGGGGTGGGGGGTGACAGATTCCCTCCAACTTTGAAGTGTGGCAAAAAGGAGAGGGGTCAGATCTTCATGCAACTTTTACAGTCAGGAGGGAATAAGGATCAGGCCAGCTGGATTTAGGCTTGCTATGGCATCAGCTAGATTAGGTACCTAGTGCTAAATACCTTTCTTCCCCCATCCCTGGCATAACCCTCTCTTTAGGTACCTAGTGAATATAAGTGCCTGTATGTAGGCACTGAGCCCTGGTTAATTTCAAATGAGAGAGAGAGAGAGAGAGAGAGATAGAGAGCGAGAGAGAGAGATAGAGATAGAGAGAGAGAGAGAGAGAGAGAGAGAGAGAGAGAGAGAGAGAGAGAGAGAGAGAGAGAGACTCTTAAAGCTCTCATATAAATAAACTATTTATACCACTGTTAGAGGGGCACCTAGTAACTCAGTGAGGTTTAGGTGGTGGCCTAATTTTTGGGGGCCAGTTTTACATGCACAGTCTGAGGTACAAACAGTTACCATCACTGAAGATTTTATGTGATTTGGAGTGATGAAAAGTACACAAAGATGAGATTTTTACATTGTACTCTCGACCTAGATTCATAGTTACTAGGTAGAGAGTGCATCAAGGTAGGTTGAGAGTTCAATGTAAAAATCTCATCTTTTTATATCTTTCACACTCCAAATCACATAAAATCTTCACTGATGGTAACTGTGCTGTTTGTACCTCTGACTGTGAATGTTAAACTGGCACCCAGAATCTAACCCACCTCCAAATCCTCACCCCAAGTTCAGAATTGCCCCTCTTACAGTGATATAAACAGATAATGTGTGCCTCCCCAGAGGCTCTCTCTCTCTCTTTCTCTTTCTCTCTCTCTCTCTTCTCTCTTCTCCCCTCTTCCCCTTTCCCCCTCTCCCTGCGTGAAATGGGATTTGGCAGAAAGCTAGGAAAAAAGGTGTAGTTATTTCCGGCATTAAATCCCACTATAGCGTGCGTTATGCTATCGCATGCTGTGTTAAGCAACCCTAATTTTCATTAACTCCGCCCAAACTCCTCCCACTTGATGAAATTTTTAAAATTTGCACACGCGTCACACGATGCATTATTTATCACATGCTTTATGGCATTATGGCGGGTGTTTGGGCCCTAACGCAATTTGATGAATGACCCTCAAGGTTAGGTGTCAAAGTCTTTTGAAAAATTTCTAAACTTTTTTTTTCCCCATGCAAACAGAATGTGGGAAAAGACTAAGTAAAACAGGCCCTTACCTTAATCCCACAGCATGGGTGGTGTCAGTGAGGGGTAAAACGTATGTTTTGTGGGATGTGGGAGAGAATGATGTACAGGATGAGGAATGAGTTAAAAAGTCTCATATCCACTGTTTCCTATCTTCCAATGAGAAAGTGTAAGCTAAATATAAATAAATAAGTGCATCAGTAGCATGGGATCTTCTTAGTGTTTGGGTACTTGCCAGGTTCTTGTGGCCCGGTTTGGCCTCTGTTGGAAACAGGATGCTGGGCTTGATGGACCCTTGGTCTGACGCAGCATGGCAATTTCTTATGTTCTTATATTAATAAATAGACAAATAAATAAATAATGTGAAATTCACCTGCTGTCAAACTGAGTCTGAATGCAGATAGCTCACCACGCCTGTTGAAAATCATGTGATGTGGGGGGGGGGGGGGGGGGGGGGGGGAGAGGAAGGAAGGGGAATGTACAACTGCGGTGTAACAAACAAGAGTGCAGCAAAAGTCCCATTTTCCAGCACTCAACTATCTGAAATGTTCAAGTAACTGGCATCTTGCCCAGGCAGCGCTTTCTGGGGGAATGATAGGAGGGGTTGAATTAGGAGCAGAGTAGCTTTCCTCAGATTTGCACTCTACTCTGTCCACCCCAGCATCACCCCCTCCCCTCCTGTTCCTTGCAAGAGAAAGGTGGGAAGGGGAAGGAAAATGGCAGGAAGAAAGGAGCCGGATTTGGGAACAATGTAGCTTTTCTCTGCTGTGCCCTGTCTGATCCAGCATCATCCCATCCCTTCCTGTTCCCTGCAATGGATAAGAAGGGGGCGCATGGGGTGGAATAATGACAGGAAACAGAGGACTGTCAGATAACTGGCATATTTGATTAGCTGCCAGGGCCTGTTCTCCATGCATGCAAGATAATGGGACTTTTACTGTAGTAAAGTTTTAAGAACATCACTTTCATTGATAAAGCTTTTCAGCTGTTTGCCAGGTGTAAAAGATATTTCCTCTTTTTGTATGTGAATATATTAACTTGCTTTGTTTAAAACATGTAGCACTTTCATGCAAATAATAGACAAGATTTTTCTAACTATTACACCTTTGATTTCCAATGCTAATATGGATACTATTCTTTTACATAGCTTTTGCATAATGAGGCATCCAGAAGCCAAAACAAAATCTAACACTGGAGCAAAAGCATTAGCACTAAAGTAACTACAGTATTCTTTGGGTTTAATAACTTTATTCTTTCATTCTTTGGTCAAATTAAAATGTAAAAGTGCTTATAGATAAAAGTAAAATCTACTAATTAACTTCACTGGTTTCTGTACATTAAAGGGCAATAATTAAAGCTTTTTCTCCATGGACAAGCATACCAAACAGGTTTACAAATGGGTGACATCATCTGACTGTGCCGAGTTGGCCTGTTTCTCTCTCATAACTCATAATGTTTGTTTTGCTTTCATCTTATCCACGCTAGTGTCCCCATGCTGGTTTCCTAAGCCTTTTTTCGTCCGTTTCAGCGAACAGTTAGAAATTTCACTCTCAGCATTACCAGAATTTCTTCTTAAAAAAAAAAATGCCTGCAGAGAAAAAGGACAAAAGTCCTTTCATGAAATGCAAAGAAAGCTGACACAAGATGGCTGTTTTGGTCCTGCACTCCCTGTGCTTAAAATTCCTTGGTTCAGACCATGATTTGTTGAATTGTGGCCCCTGCAACCGGATATCCCTGAGGATTCTTATTTATAGGAAGTGCTACCTAAAATACAAGCACCCTGCTAAGGCAGAAAAATCAAACACCAGCTCAAAGTTATCATCTGGCCACGTAAGCCAATCATACAAAATAGCATTGGAAAAACTGGCCTCTCCCATGCTGAAGTGTCTTAGTGCCAAGCCAAAATGGAGCACAGGGCCATCTGGGCAGATAAAATCCCCTACAATGTCAGAACTGAAATGGCAAATCCGAGAAAAGTACCCAGAGAGGCATTTGACACACATAGTCACCAGTGCTAAAATCACAGCATGGAATATCCCCAGAGCCAAAATCTTGGAGAAAGTGTTCCACGACACCCAAGCAAGAACACATAGAGATCTTATCAAGTGGGAACATTAGTAACTCAGATCCACATCAACAGCATGCACAACTTTATGTTCCATTCTCTTCATCAGAGACTTTCTCACCAATCCCAGTACAAAGAAAAACATACACGAAATTCAAATACAAATTCATCAAGTAACATTGTTACTAGAGACCCAATCTACATTGTTAGGTCTTCAACACCCTTTCTGTCAAAGGACCCAGCACAGGAAGGTCAGGCATTTATTTAGAAACTTATTTAGAAACTTTTATATGCCGGTATTAGGACATCATACCGGTTTACATTTGAACAAAAGACTTGAAAGTACATATTAACAGGGGAAATTAACAAGGAGGGGGTTAACCATTTGCACAAAAATTAACAAGGAGGGGGTTAACCATTTGCACAAAAATTATAGTCTGACGTTATTCCACATACATGAAACAAATTCCTATACCGCAAAAGATTTTGACATAACCTCTTGTACAGAGATTGTGTGAGCATTTGCATTCTAAACTACCAACCTCCTATTTTTGGAAGACAGAGGGCAATATAAGTTTGGAAAAACAAAAATTGGAAACAGCTTCATATATACAAACTATGCCTGCGCTACCTACATCAGGGCGGAGTCGGCCCCAGAAGAGGAGGAGTCGGGGCATCACCGGGGCTGACTCTGCAAGGACAGCGCGGACAGCGAAAAGGTATGGAGCCTTTTCGCTGCCTATTTCGCGCCCAATAACTACACCTTTTATGGTGTAGTTATTGGGCGCGATGCCGGCTGCTGGCTAGCGCAGGACCGCCCCCTGTGACCACCAAATTTTCTAAGTTCTGCAAACTTAGAAAATCCAGCCCTATATCGGATGAGTCTTGCGCTCAAGAGAATCATGCATTCTAAAATCAAATTTATCATCCCCGGATCCACGTTTAAATTTAACACCAGAGCAAGTTAGAAGTCTTAACATGTTGGAGGACTCCTCATAGTCAACTTTTCTTCAAAGGATATCAGAAGCCATCCCTTCAGTGTAGAAGAGTGTGTAGAAGAGATGATGGAATTTCAGGGTGTTTTTGATTCATCCATCCTCAAAAAACAGTACAAGGCATTATCTATGCATGCTGCTTTCCTGAAAGTACAAAATAAGATTTGGAAAAGATCTTTTTCTAGCCCACCAGTAGAAAAGAACATTGATGTTAAGTACAGAATACAACAGTGTCCAAGGCATGAAACAGTATAACTTCCACATGATTCTATTATTGTCAAATCAGCAGTGAGGAAGGCCAAAAAAATGAAAACTTTCTCCAATACTCCCAGACCTGGATTTATCAATAGGCACATTAGGCCTGTGCCTAGTGTGGCAAAAATATGGGAAGGAGCAGGCTGGTTTAAGATTTATTGTCTTTCAGCTGTGCTGAATCACACTCAGCAGAGAATAGCCGTCTGATTCATAATCCAACCCCTGCCTTCCCAAGTAGCATGCAGGGAACAAAATGGGAGGGGAGTGAGCCTGGAGCAAAGAGAGCAAAGGGGGATCATTTTGGTAAGATTAGGAGGGGCTGAATGGGACTCATTGGGGTGAGATGAGAGGCTGAGGAATGAAAGTGGATAAGATGGTGGGAAGAGAGCAGTGTGTGTATGTGTGTGTGTGTGTGTGTGTGTGTGTGTGAGAGAGAGAGAGAGAGAGAGAGAAGGGATTGGTGCTGGTATGAATGCGCCCGATTGAGAGGTTAGAGAGGAGTTGTAAGGGGGATACCTACTTCCTCTCCTTCCCCCTTCCCCACCCATTGCAATTCAGATTCTCTCTTCCTTGATCTCAGATACTATCCCCCAGATCCTGGACCACACCTCCCAACATTTCCTACTCCTGTCCCCCTTTCTCAATCCCAGAATCTCCATCCCTCTCTCTCTTTTCTTCCCATCTCAGATTCCTGATTTCCCCTTTTCCTCTACTTTTCCTATATCATCACATCCCCATCCCTTTCTACCTCGCCTCCCCCATCCTCAGTCCTCTTTCCTTCTCAAATTTCTCCCTCCTATCCCCAGTCTTCTCTCCTTCTCATACTCCTTTCCCATCCCCATCCCCATTCCTCTATCCTTCTTCCTTCTATCCTCAGTCCTTTCACCTTCTCCTCACTCCATTCCTAGTCCTTCTCCTTTCCTCTCACCATCCCTGGTCCTCTCACCCACTCCTTCTCTTTTGCCCATTCCCGAGTTCTCATTTCTGTACTGATACTTAAGATCCTTTTTCCTCCCCCAATGAAAAAATAAATTATACAGAGACAAGCAAGGTTGGAACATTCATTAATTTGTATAATATAAAAGATAGAAATGTTTGCCAATGTGCTTCATATTTTTACAGTTTTTGCCACAGAATCTATGTCTGAGCTGCTGCAGCAAACTGTGGGACTGTGCCTTACACTTCCTGCTCACTGTTGCCTGACCTTACCCGGGATTGAAGGGTGGGGGTGGTGGTGGAAGAGGGGGCACAACAGCAGCAGCAACAGTGCCTAGGAGTGGCAAACTCCAAAATCTGTCTCTGATCACTCCTCCAGGAAAAGATCCAGGATGCAATTGGGAAAAGATCCAGGGTGCAATTGGGAAAAGAACATTTAAGGATAAGGAGCAACATTAGAGGCCAGAATTGTAGCACATCTGACCAAAATGACGCAATGCTTCTACAGTAACCTCAAAAAACTTCAGGAACATTCCATAACGTTACCAGAGGAAAAACAATATACATTCAGCAAAACTGTGGCAGATCCAAAAGATTTAGCAAAACACATTACACAGTCAATTTACAGTTTGTTTATTCTATTTGTTTATTTGTTTTTATATACCGACATTCAACGCATGTTATCACATTGGTTTATATAGAACAAGTTGAAAAGGTGACATTGCAACAGGGTGTGGTAACTGGGAGAGCAAAACAGGGGGAGAGAGATTTAACTGGCAGATAGATAAGGCAAATAAAGAAAAATTTAACAAGCAAATAAAGCAGATAAAGAATAAATTGGGAGGGGGGTTTCTCTTATGTTCATTTAGGTATTGGAGGATTGGCATTCTGTGTTAATCTAGTCACATAGGATCAATGTAGGAGTGTGTGGGATGGATAGGGGAGAATGGGAGATTGAGCATTTCATGGAGGAGATGGATTGGTGAGTCAAAAGGGGGGGGAGGATAGGATGGGGTGGGGGG